>NC_091444.1:72404867-72730338 GCF_964237555.1 Oryctolagus cuniculus | reverse complement strand
TACATTCTCATACTTGTAGAAATTAACTTTTAGTGATGGCTGACCAGTGTTAACAATTGACTCTCAGTGAGCTAGCACAAGCCGCCTGCAACACACACTGAGCGCTGGACCTGTGTTCCTGATCGACGGTCTTCCAATACCTGTTTCCAGTCAGTGGCTTGGACTTTGGATTCGTTCACTGTTCCTTTTTTAAAAAAAATTAGTTTATTTATTTGAAAGACAGAGTTACAGAGAAAGGCAGACAAAGAGAGGGAGGTCTTCCATCTGCTGGTTCACTCCCCAGACGGCTGCAATGGCCAGAGCTGCACTGATCCAAAGTCAGGAGCCAGGAGCTTCTTCCAGGTCTCCCACATGGGTGCAGGGGCCAAGGACTTGGGCCATCCTCTACTGCTTTCCCAGGCCATAACAGGGAGCTGGATCAGAAGAGGAGCAGCCGAGACTAGAACCTGATCAGAACCTTGACAAAGTAGTTCATTGGAGACTCTCATGGACACAAGAGGTGTTAAAGTTTGCAAAATTAATAGATTCCAGGCCATTAGAAGAACTGAGTAGAGTTCATGGAAGTATCAGGATCCAGAAGCTCATGGAGTGGCCACAAAGTGTAGACAATATTTTCTCTTGGGAAAGTCCTTCCAGTTTCTACCCTGCTAAGAAAAAGGTCATCATGAAATAAGGGAAACTAAGCCAATAGATAAGTAGCAGCAAGGGAGTATAAAGAGAGAAATGTGCTACTTTTGAAAACAGAAACTGATAACTTGTTTGTATCTTTCTGTTTCATTATTCTAGAAGCTCAGGGTCATGCTATGATTATCTTCATACTGCCCATACTGCTATATAAGTAGATATTTAACGACTGGGCTTTCATTTGTAGACAAAGTCAGCTGTGTGCATCTCAACCTGGCCCCACTGCCCAACTCTAGGTGTTTCTGCTCAGACTGTCATGTGATGGCATGCTGCCACTTTTCATAGGAAAAACTCAGAAAACAAAAAATTCACAATGTGTAATTTCAATTTCCCCTTCCCTCACATAAATGATAATCACTCTGATGTGAGAGTATAAAAATCCTAGAGCAATCCTGTATTATCTTAAGGTAGCCCATCAATTATATCTTAACCTAATTTCTTGTTTTCCATATTATAATTTCAGCTGTGCTCATCTTATGTTGTTGGGACAGCACTGATTTATATAGAAAATAAATCAGTTCTTAAAACATGCACAGGTATATTCATGTAATCACAGACTGCTACATCTTATATTACCTCAGTTCTCTGAGGACAATCCCATCTTCCTGTATTACATAGGAGAGAAGAATATGCTATATTAGACATGCCATAATAGGTTTATTGGTTTGAAATCTCTTTCAGGTGAAAATCTCATTTTACTGAGCTTGGTTGGATATCAAAACTGCTACAGCAGGGTTAAACACCAAAATAAAGGCTTATTTATAAAGCATACAAGGGAGAGACTATTATTTACTGAGTCCTTTCGTATTGTACAGTAAACATTTAATAGAAACTTCTTTTCCGAATATCTCTCCACATCTCCTTGGCACTGTTATGCAAGGAGAAGTCTAGTGTGGACTTCAATAGGAGTGAAAATGTGTTTGCCTATGTATGAATCTAATTTTCCCCCATATGTATCTGAACTTCCTGAGATTCTTTTTTTTTTTTTTTTAAATGTATTTATTTTATTTGAAAGGCAGAGTTACAGCATGGCAGAGAGAGAGAGTCTTCCATCCACTGGTTCACTCCCCAGATGGCTGCAATGGTCAGAGCTGCGCTGATCCAAAGTCAGGAGCCAGGAGCTTCTTCCAGGTCTCCCACACGGGTGCAGGGGCCCAAGGATTTGGGCCATCTTATACTGCTTTCCCAGGCCATAGAAGAGAGCAGGATCAGAAGTGGAGCAGCCAGGACTCGAACCGGTGCTCATATGGGATGCCACTGCAGGCAGCGGCTTTTACCTGCTGCATCACAGCACCAGCCCCTCATATGTGATTCTTAATGGAAGTTTATCTAAAAGGCACTCTTGGAGATAAATGATCTTTTTATTTTTATTTTTTGACAGGCAGAGTGGACAGTGAGAGAGAGAGAGACAGAGAGAAAGGTCTTCCTTTTGCCATTGGTTCACCCTCCAATGGCCGCCACGGCTGGTGCGCTGCGGCTGGCGCACCACACTGATCCGATGGCAGGAGCCAGGTACTTATCCTGGTCTCCCATGGGGTGCAGGGCCCAAGCACTTGGGCCATCCTCCACTGTACTCCCGGGCCATAGCAGAGAGCTGGCCTGGAAGAGGGGCAATGGGGACAGAATCCGGCTCCCTGACCGGGACTAGAACCCGGTGTGCTGGCGCCGCAAGGCAGAGGATTAGCCTAGTGAGCCGCAGCACCGATCCTGATAAATGATCTTTTAAAACATGAATGTGTTCTTCTCAAGCATACTTTTCACCTATTACTCCAGTTTGTAGCCTTGGGATACATCTTACTTACTTTTGTATGGAAACAGACTTAGACACTTAATAGATCCTAGTAAGTATTCATTGAATAGGATTGAAGCAAGTTTGCATGTGAGATCAAATGCCAGTGTTGTATAGTAGAAAACTAAAAAATCTGATAAGGTTACAAAATCAAAGTCCACAGCTGAGTGTAAGAATAGTGGTAGAATGGAGCACAGTGAGGGACTACAGCAGTGGGTTCAGGTGAGAAAGCTCACAGGAGGAGGGTTCTCACAGGGAGCAGTGTTAGGAGTGTGGTTCTCTGCCAGGTGAAGTTCTGCTCAGACGAAGCAGGGGTATCAAAGTATTGCAACTTCTCCCACAGTTATCTAGCATTCATCCTTTTTTATTTTTTATTTTATTTATTTAAAAGACAGAGTTACAGAGAGAGGTAGAGACAAAGAGAGAGGTCTTTCATCTGCTGGTTCATTCCCCCAGATGGCCACAATGGCCGGGGCTGCACCAGTCTGAAGCCCAGAGCCAGGAGTTTCTTCCAGATCTCCCATGTGGGTGCAGGGGCCCAAGGACTCAGGCCATCTTCTACTGCTTTCCCAGGCTATAGCAGAGAGCTGGATCTGAAGAGGAGCAGCCGGGACTCAAACAGGCACCCATATAGGATGCCGGCACCTCAGGCCAGGGTGTTAACCTGCTGCACCACAGTGCTGGCCCCCTAACATTCATTCTTATTTCTGTACTACTCATTGTAATTTCATTTATTCTCAGACCTGCCTGTAACATTCTTACACACTCCATTAATTTTATCCTAAATCTTATGGACACCCACGTCTCAACCTCCCACACTTACTTCCTTATGTTTTTCATCCATAAGTTCCAAGAACTCTCACCTAAATCATTAAGCAAAATAAATAAATCATTACTGAAATGAAAATGGAAATACCAATGCATATATCAACCTGTGCGGGGGGGGGGTGGGGGGTGGGAGCTCCGATCGAAAAGGAAACAAAGTTGCTAAGCCTTCGCTCAATAAGGCCGCTAAGCCTTTGCTCGAGTTTGCCGCACTTCCACATCCCAGTGACTCAGCGTTTCCAACAATCCAAGATGGCCCCCGGGGGAGGTACCTAGCCTGACAGGAGACTTCCGTATTCATGGACAGTATGTGTCCTCAGCTGTGATAGGCCCTTGAGGGCATGCCCGGCTCGTGCCCTGCCTTATCTTTCTGCTGGTTGGCTCGGTTCCCTTGTGCCCTGGACAGCCCTCTTTCTGCGTCTATAAAAGCTTTCCCTCCTCCCAATAAAGTCGAGAACCTGGCTGCACCCTGGGCATTGACTGATCTCCCGGCTCTGGTGTGGTTCCTTTGCCGCTGACACTCATCATCCCGCTCAGCCCCGAGCTCCCCAGGCTGGCCCTGAGGAGCTCTATCGGACCTGCTACCCCGTGATGAGCAGCAAACCTGGGAGACATATACTCTTTCTGTAAGAAGACTTCTCATTCATAAATAGGAAGGAGAGGATCATTGTTGTGGCACAAGAGGTTAAGCCGCTACTTCAGACACCTATGTTGGCGTACTGGGATCAAGTCTCACCTCTGCTTCTGATCCAGTTTTCAGCTGTCATACACCCTGGGAGGCAGCAGGTGATGACTATAGTACTTGGGACCCTTGTAACCTTGGAGGCCCAACTGCATTCTCTCTCTCTTCTCTCTCTCTCTCCTCTCTCTCCTCTCTCTCTCTCTCCTCTCTCTCTCTCCCCCTCCCCTTCCCTCCCTCCCTCCCTCTCTCCTCACCTCTCTCCCTGCTCTCTCTGTATACACATACACATTCTAAAATATAAAAAGGAGAATGACAATAAAAGGATATCAAAATTCTTTTCTGCGAAAGTTGGAAAATCTAAATTAGAAGAGTTTTTTATATCTTATAGATATAAATGTACATAAGTTGATACACAAGTAATGCAGGAAAAAATCTTAATGGGGTGGGTATTTGGCCTAGCAGTTAAGATGCCCATGTCTCACATCAGAGTGCCCAGGTTGGATTTCGGTTTCCCTATTCCAGCTCCCCCCTGCCAAAGCAGACCTTGGGCTGCTGGGAATGCCATCCCAAGTAGACGGGCATTATTACTCGCATGGGAGACCTGGGTTGAGTTCCTGTTTCCTGGCATCTTCAAGGTATTCTGGTGAGTAAACCTTACTCTCTTGCTCTATTTACTGATTAACATCCAGGGGTTTGTCAACAGATTTATTAAATAGAATTTTTATTACATCTTATCACATATGTCATCATTTTAGCAATCTGGCATTGGAGTGGACATTTTCGGCCTAGTGGATTAAACCACTACTTGGGGCAGCCAGGGCTCTCACATCCTATGTAAGGGTACTAGGATCTAGTCCCACCTCCACTTCTGATTCACTTCCTTGCTAATGCTCCTGGGAGACAGTGGGTGGTGGCCCATGTATTTGTATCCCTACCACCCACATGGGAGACCCAAATGGAGTTCCTGACTCCTGGCTTTGTTCTGGCATAGCCCTGGTAATTGTGGACATTTAGCCTGTAAACCAGGGTAGGGAAGATAAGGCTGTCTCTGTGTGTGCATGTATGTGTGTGTATTGCTTTGCCTTTCAACTAAAAATAAATATCAGTGCACTATTTTTTTTTTTCTCTTAGACATGATGCTCACAGTTCAGGCCACCAAAATAAAATTGAATAAAAATTATAGAACCACATCTAAATGAATTAACATGCTCAGATCTTTTGCCTGTTGGGGCTGTGCCAGGCCAAAGCCAGCTGCTTCTTTGAGATCTCCTATATGGGGTAGGGGCCCAAGCACTTGGGCCATCTTATGCTGCTTTCCCAGGCACATTGACAGGGAATTGGTTCAGAAGTGGAGCAGCCTGATCTCTAACTGGTGCCCATGTGGGATGCTGGCACCTCAGGCTATGGCTTTACTTGTAAGTATCTCTAATATGGTAGCTTAATTTCCTTTAGATACATATCCAGAAGTGGGAAAGCTGGGTCATTTGGTAGGTCTACTTTTAGTTTTTTGAGGGACCTCCTTACTGTTCTCTATAATGGCTGTTTTTATTATTTTGCGTTAAAGCAGTTCTCTTTTCTCTAAGTCTTCACCAGTGCTTGTTGTCTTTTTGATACTAGCCATTCTAACTTGAGGGAGATGTTATTTCCTTGTGGTTTTGATTTGCATTTCCTTTAGGACTAATGATGTCAAACATTTTATATTTGTTGGCCATTTGTAGTTCTGCTTTTGAGAAATATTGCTCAGATCTTTTGCCCATTTCTTAACAGAATTTTTGTTGTTGAGTTTTTGAGTTCCTTATATATTCTACATAGCATTCTTATGTCAAACAAATAATTGAAAAAGCTTTCTCCCATTTTGTCAATTGTCTCTTCACTCTCTTAATTCCTTAATTCACAAGTTTCTTAGTTTGACATAATCCCAACTGTCTAGTTTTGCTTTTGTTACCTGTGCTTTTGAGGGCTTATGCAAAAAAGTATACCCTTTGCCAATGTCTTAGAATGATTTCCCTTTTTTCTTCTAGTAGCGTCAATTTGTTATGTTTAGGTCTTCGAACCATATTGAGTTGATTTTTTTAATAGGGTGCAAGATAATGCATATGGAATGGGGGGAGATTTAGTCTTTTGCTTTTGGACATCTAGTTTCCCAGCATAATTTATTGAACATTTCAATCTTTTTTGTAGTTTGTATTTTTAGTGACTTCATCAAAGATCAACTGGCTGTAGACACATGGATTCATAATGGCATCTGTATTCTGTTCTATTGGTCTATGTGCCTGTTGTATGCCAATACCATAGTGTTTTCTTTTAATAATAATTCAGTAGTATGACTTCAATCTGGTATTGTGATACACCCCCAGCCCTGTTCTTTTTGTTAAGAGTGCTCCGTTTGGGTTCTTTTATGCCTCATATGAGCTTTAGCATTGGTTTTCCTAGTTCTGTGAAAATGTTAATGGTATTTTGAGGCAATTGCATTGAATATGTAAAATTTCTCTGTATAACAAGGACATTTTATTAATATTCTTCCAATCCTGTAGACATGGGATATCTATTCTTTGTGGGTCTTCAATGTCTTTCATTAGTGTTTCATAGTTTTCATTGTAGAGAATTTCATCACCTTGGTCAAATTTACTTCAAGGTATTTTATACCTACTATGAATGGGATTGGTCTTACAATTTCATCCTCAGTAAACTCATTATTGTAGTAAAAGAATAATACTAGTTTTCTCATGTGGTAACTTTTTGTGTCCTGCAACTTTACAGAATTCATTTATAAAGTTCTTATAATTGCTTGAAGTCTTTAGATTTCATTCCATATAGACTCATATCATATGCAAAAAGGGAAAATTTGACTTCCTCCTTTTTTTTATTTGTATGCTTTTTGTTTCTTCCTCTTGCTTCATTTCTCTAAAACTTCCAGCACTACATTGAATAAGAGCAATGAGTGTGGACATTGTTCTTTGCTTCCACATCATAGAGGAAATGCTTTAGCTTTTCCCTGTTCAAAATGGTGGTAGCTGTGTAGGTTTGTCCTCAAATAGCCTTTATTTTGTTGAGGTATGGTTCTTACATACTTGTTAAGGTTTTTATCACAAATAGATGTTGTATTTTATCGAGTACTTTTTCTGTGTCTGGTGAGATGATTATGTGGGTGATTTCTATCCTTCATTCTGTTAATGTGATTAATTAAGTTTATTATTTTGCATATGTCGATTCATCCCTGCATCCCTGGGATAAATTTCCCTTGTGTATGACATATGATCTTTTTGATGTTGTTGGATTAAATTTGCTAGAATTCTGTTGAGAATCTTTTCATTTATATTCATCAGAGAGATTGGTCTATAGTTTTCTTTCTGTTGTTGTCTGGTTTTGAAATTAATACAACACTGACCTTGCAGAATGATTTTGGAAAGACTCACTCCCTTTCAGTGTCTTTGAATAATATCAGAAGACCTGGTATTAGTTCTTCCTGAAAAGTTTGGTAGAATTCAGCACTGAAGCCATGTACTCCTAGGATTTTTTTCCTTGGGAGATTTTTTATTATGTTGTTACTGATTCAGTCTAACTACTCACTATTGATCTCTTCTGTTTTTCTATGTCTTCATGATTCAATCTTTATAAGTCATATGTATCTAGAAACATATCCATTTCTTTTGGGTTTTCTAATTTGGTGGCTGGTATTTCTTCATAACGTCTCTCATGATATTTGCTCTCTAATAGATCCTTTTTCATCTCTGATTTTTTTAGTCTAATGTATAACCAGTTTTGTTGATTGTTTTTAACAACATAGCCTTCATTGCTCTGATTTTTGAAAAATTTTTTAAGGTTTTCATTTCATTTATTTCTACCCTGATCTTTTCTTTTTTGACTTTGGGTCTGGTTTGTTCTTGTGTATTTTGATCCTTTGCTTTTTGTGTGTGTTCATGCTTATTGTAGTATTGCTTTTGTTGTATCCTATAAATTTTGGTGTGTTGTGTGTCTATTTTCTCCTGTTAAAGGAAGTTCTAAACCCTCTAATTTCTTCAATGCTGCATTGTTCATTCAAAAACCTGCTGTTTGATTTCCATTCATTTGCATAATCTATAGTTCTGTTTATTATAGATTTCTAGTCTATTGTGGCCAGAAAATATACACATGATCTCTTTTCTTTTGAGACCTGTTGTGCTGATGGAAATAATGTGTATACTGCAGCTGTTGGATGATATGTTCTTTGAATGTCCATTGGATCCTTTTGGTCTATAGAAGAGTGTAGCTGTTTCTCTGTTTGGGGGGTGAGTTGTTTGGATGATCTATACATATCTTGTTTAATAGATCCCTTGATTATTACACAGTAATCTTTGTCTCTTCTTGCAGTTTTGTCTTAAAGTCTGTTTTGTCTAATAAAGGTATAGATACTCCTGCCTGTTTGTGGCTTCTGTTTGCATGAGATATCTTTTCTATGTTTGTCATTCATTATCTGTGTGTCTTTCTTGGCAAAGTGAGTTGCTTGTAGACAACACATAATCAGATCCTTTTGTTTTTCTTATCCACTCAGCCAATCTGTATCTTTTAATTTGGGAGAGTTTAGGTGATTTTTATTAAAAGTTATTATCTATAAGTAATAGCTTACTCCTATACATTTTTAAAGTTTCTTATTTATTTTGAATATTCTTATTCTTTTCCTTGTGAGTATTACACTTCTACATGTTTTCATGATGGTAGTTACCCTTCTTTGTTGTGTCATTGTAGGATTCCCTTAACCATCTATTGTGAAGCTTGAGTGGTGGTGAATTTCCTCACCTTTGCTGTGGTGGAATGTCTTTGTTTTTCCATTTATGAAAGATGGTTTTGCTGGGTAAAGTATTCTTGTTTGGCAGTTTTGGAATTTATCATTCCATTCCCTCCTGGGTTATAAGATTTCTGTTGAAAAATCTGCTCTTCCAACGTGGGTTCCCTTAAACGTGACCTGGTGCTTTTCTGTTAAAAGATTTTAAAATTCCTTCTTTTTATGTACTTTTGAGAGTTTGACCATAATGTGTCTTAGTGAGGCTCTTTCCTGGTCAGTTCTATTTGGGGTCCTACAGGCCTCTTCTCCTTAGATGTTCATGTCTTTGTCCAGATCAGAGACATTTCAGCAGTTATGTTATAGAATAGGTTTTCTATACCCTTAATCTTCTCCTCCACCTCAGGAATCCCCATAATTCCAATATTAATTTACTTAATGGTGTCTAAAATGTTTCAGAGACTGTCGTCATTCTTATTTATTTATTTATTGTCTTACTGGGTATGTTTAAATAAGCCTGTCTTCAAGTTCAGATATTCTTTGCTCTGCTTGACCAACTCTGCTGCTGAGGTTTTCAACTATTTTTTCCTTGATATGTTAAATTCTTCATCTCTAAGATTTCTCTATGGTTCTCTCTCTCTTTGCTTTATTTCTCACTTATATGATGTATTGAGTCCCTAATTTCATTGAGCTATCTGTCTATCCTTTCTTATTTCTTTGAATATCCTCATACTCATTCTTTTGACTTCGTCAGTCATTTCATCAATGTCCCTTTGTCTAATATAAAAGCATCATTGGGTTCCCTTTTGTGGCATCATCTTTTCTTGCTCTTTCATTCTTTCTGTCACTGTATTGTTATTTTCACATATGGTGGACCCATTATCTCTTTTTAAAGGGTAATTTTCAAGGATTTAAGGCTTTTTCTTATGGATGTGAATTTGAGTGTCAATTTAGTAGGCTACTTTGGTTTTAGTTCCAGTTGCCTACTGAAGTGTAATTGTCCTATGTCTTCTAATATTAATGATACAATAGAGGCAGAGTTGTGGGAGGCTCCTCTCCATCCCAGCAGGGCCTTTTGGGACTCATTGATAGGGGTCAAGATTGTAATACCAGACCAAACTGCTGGATGTTCATGCATGCATGGCCACCTGAGCTGACCAGGCTGGAGTAGGTTCATGCAAGCGGAGGTCAGAGTGGTGGGGTGCATGACCATTTTTATCCTCTAAAGCCACAACAGGCTCAGGGAGGGAGCTGCTCACCACTCTAGCACCATCCATGCAGAAGCTCAGGTTTTAAAGGATTAGAAAATTATACTTGATCCCTTAATAAACTAGTGGTGACATTCCATTATTTGTTTGGGTATTTTATCTTATTTTATTTTTACTTACTGGAAAGGCAGAGAGATCATAGACAGAGTCGTTTCATCCATTGGCCCAATTCATTTCCCAATACCTGCCACAGTTGAGCTAGGCCAAACCCAGGAGCCCCAAATCCAATCAAGGTCTCCCATATGTACCGCAATAACCCAAACACTTGAGCTATAACCTGCTGCCTCCTAGGATGAACACTAATGGGAAGCCAAAATTGGAGATGGACTCAAATCTAAATATTCCAAGATAGGACCCAGGATGCAGTTAAGACCCAGGTGATATCTTAACTACAGGAGCAAATGCCTGTCCCTGGTGACCTTGTTGTTCAAGGAACAAGGTGTAAGACACTGTCAGCTCATTGAAACAAGAGTTTATCTATGTTTTCATTTCTGTCACAATTAACTGAATTTTATCTGAGTGTTTTTGTAAATCAAGACAAATACAGAGCTTGAATTTTTATTCCACAGTTCCATAGTAGGTAACCTAATTGGAATACTAATAGGTGTGTGCGTTTGCCTTTTTGTCCCTCTCTTGATAACCCAATGCAATCACTAATACCAACATTATATTTTCTAAATTCTTTGGGGATCACATGACCCGAAGAGGATAGTCTATTAAAGTTTCTATGTATATTATGTTGGAATTTTTGTGATGTTCCAATTTTTAATGAGATAAGATAGGTTATTTGAATTAAAGCTTATTCCAGAAATTCTGGAATAAATATATGTCCTTGCATTCAGATATATGCACTAACTACCACCCTGCAATATTAAATTATTTTATGGGACTGAATTTAGCCTGAGCAGTAACTTACAGTTAAAAGTTCATATTATTGGAAAGCAGGAAAGTTAAGAACAATAGTAATAGAAAATAAACACTTTAATGCTATTCATATTACATACCACCTCTGTGTTACCCCCATCTATTCATATATAAAACCCTTGCTGGTTTTTTATGTATTATTTGACTGCAACTTACTCTTAATAGCCTCTGCATTGCTTTAATTTAGGCATCAAGAGTATTACAAGTTCAATTGCAAAATTTTTGTTTATTCTGGTGAAATAGTACATCAGTTTAGAAATACAATTTCTTCAATATTAACTGTATCTATATTCTGTGTTTGTATGAAACCCCATTGTATTCAGAGACATCACATTCCTCTAATTTCTTGTTTTCGCACATACACACCTGTTGTATACCAATATTGTATTGATTATAATTGAATTGCCTCACCCTGAAATCCTTGTCCTCAGCTTAGTGTCATTTTTAAACTGTTCTTGTTTGAAGATTAAAATTTGTAATTCCTGACACTGCAGTCTACTGTGGTTTTATTTGGCATAACTCCTGGCTCTGTGTGAGAGGCTTAAAGCTTTCTACTGACTTGTCATACAGGTATTCTATTAATAGTTAGAGAAATGGAGTAGAGGGGCAAGAAAAGGTAGGGATAGAAAGGTAAATTAGCTGAGAAGTCATGTGAGTTGTAGCTAACAATAAGTGATGGTAGAGAGCCCAAGCTAGTTGGTGTAATTTAAACTTCCCCCTTAATCCTTAAATGAGCAAACTCGGGGTTGGCATTATGTAGGAATAAAAAGTGGTGTATGTGGAAGATGATGGGTGCTTCTCATGCTAATTAGATGCTGTGGCTATTTCTCAGCATAATAATATCAACCTTCAAAATAAAAATCATGTACCATCTTCTAGCAGGTCCCACTAAGGAATGGGTATCCCAGGAGCAGGTAGGAGACTCAGGAGATCATCAGTACTTTGAGAAGAATGTCCGTAGCAGAGATCTAAGGGAATCACAAAATTAAAAGCAAAGTGTTTGGAGCTCTAATAAAAAAATACTTGACAAATGCTGCAAGGTGCAAAGGCAGGAAATTACAAAAAATCCCATTTCTCAGCCACACCTGCTTCCCCATTGAGCTCCCATTGGTTTCAAAGAAATGCCACACTTGGATCAGCTCTGTGGGGTATGGAGCAGAGTGATGAATGGACCAAAGATGGGAGAACAGATGGGCTAAACAGGGAAAAAAATACGTTCTGTGAAAGAATTTAAGTGCAAAAGAGTGTTGTTTTCTTCAAACTCACTGGAGTGCTAAAGAAACTGGTTGAAGCAACTATCTTTTGTATATAAGATATATATTAAACATATTTCTTATATATAAACTGTCATATATAAAATAGATATGACTATATATCACATATAGCACAAATATTCTCTTTCTTCAGAATGCATGAATACAAGTGGTAGAGATATTAGAGAATGCTACCATAAGTCCAGCACAGGTTTCTTTCTTATTCTACCACTGATTACTACTTATCAGGGAAACCAGAGTAAGGGATACCATATTATTCAAATGTAATCAGAGCTGGAGTAATGAGGGCACATAGAGCAAGAGGTCTGCTGGTGTGGGTGTGTGTGGGGGAAGATAAATTGATAAGATTTTGGAGAACAGGTACATCTCTGTTTCTTCAGTACTAAATATCTTTTGATTTATATCTTTGCTCTGTGACTTTTATTATTGTGTATGCTGTAGAAAAGGGAAATAGTTTAATATTTTTATATGGATAGCCATTTATCTAAATCATTAATTAAGCGACTTCTTTTCCTCAATAATATATGTTAGTAACTCTCTTATGGTAGATCTCCTTATGTATTTGGGTCTGTATTAGGGCTCTCCATTGGGTATCATGTGTCTGGTTTTCTATTCCTAATTTAGTTGCAATTGTTATGAAATAAGTGTTGCTATGTAGTAGTAAATCACATATTTTTCTTCAAAATCGGCTTGTATTTGCTTTGTCAAGCAAATTTAAGGTCACATGATCAAATTCTACTAAAACCATGCCAAGGAATTTTTTCTCAAATTACATTTAAATTATAAATTAATTTTGGGATAAGTTTACAACTAGGCATTTAGCTTTTCCACATTTTACTACAAACCAGCAAAAAATTTTGACTCCACACACCACAGTTGCTCAGCTACTGCACAGTATATTCTATATGTTGTTATAGATAACTTTCCATGTTCCCATCTGAAGCCATCATGAATTATTTTACTGTTATCTCCTTTGCCTTATCAAACACAATTCTCTAGAAACCTCTGTCCTTTACTCTTACATCATTAATTTTTTGTCTCTCAGATTAGCCCCATCAGCACACAGCTATGACGTTATTTCTGTCATCTTAAAGATAACTTCTCTTGGCTTTACTGACTGCTCTAGTGACCACCCATGTTCCCTACAACACAAAATTACTCAAACTAGTCTTCACTCCCATTCCTTTCCTTCTAATCTTTCTCAAGCTCCTCTGAATCAGATTTCTCACCATTCCACTAAAATTGGTTTTTCCATAGACCTGTGACTTTCACATTGAAAACTCCAATTGAAGTTCCATTTCTCTGGTAAAAAATCCAATCCACCTAATTTTCTAAAGAATTGGCATATAATTATGTACTACATATCTTTTCAAAGTCTCCAACAAGGAATGCTTATGTCTTTTATTTCAGCCTAGTTCTTTTTGTTGGGGAGATTTTTGTTTGTTTTCAAAGAACAAACACTTAATGATCCAACATGGGAAGAGGGATAGACAGCAGACTCATAGAATGGTAGCTGTCCTAAACAGCGCTCTGGCCTATGATGTTTTATCAATGTCTTCTGTCCCTTTCAATAGTTTCTTTTCATTTGACTTCCCTTGGGCACATTTTGCTATTCTATCTTGAAATTGAGACTTAGATCAATAATTTTAAATCTTTTTTCTGGATAAAAATATTAATTCTTAAGTCTCTAAAGTGGTATACTTTTACTGTCTACTTCAAAATATTTCTTAATGTCCAGTATGATCCCGTTTCCTTTGACTCATGAGTGAGCAGATGTACATCGTACATCTCTGTTCCCAAAAAAGAAAGTGTTCTGTTACCATTTAGAACTCTACTTACATGTATTGAGGTCAGAACTCATGCTTTCTTATTTAATTCCTTCAAAATTTGTTGACCTTGCTTTATAACCAAGGAGATGATCAAAATTTAGTACATCTTTTATGTGTGATTGAAAGAAATATAGTTTTAGGGTACTGACTCTATGTAATTTCGTAACTCAAGTTTGATAATTATGTTCAGGCCGGCGCCGCGGCTCACCAGGCTAATCCTCTGCCTAGCGGCGCCGGCACACCAGGTTCTAGTCCCAGTCGGGGCGCCGGATTCTGTCCCAGTTGCCCCTCTTCCAGGCCAGCTCTCTGCTGTGGCCAGCGAGTGCAGTGGAGGATGGCCCAGGTGCTTGGGCCCTGCACCCCATGGGAGACCAGGAAAAACACCTGGCTCCTGGCTCCTGCCATCGGATCAGCGTGGTGCGCCGGCCGCAGCGCACCAGCCGCGGTGGCAATTGGAGGGTGAACCAACAGCAAAGGAAGACCTTTCTCTCTGGCTCTCTCTCTCACTGTCCACTCTGCCTGTCAAAAAATATAAATAAATAAATAAATAAATAAATAAATAAATAAATAAAATAAAGATAATTATGTTCAAACCTGTATTATCTTGGCTATTTGTGTTATTAATTATTAAGAATTAAAATTTACAACTGTGGCTATGAATTTCTCTTTTTAATGCTTGTAGTCTAAGCTAGTTTTATTTTATGTGTTTTGAGCCAAAGGACACAAATTTATAATTATAGTTTTCTGATTAAATGGACTTTTTGCACTAACAACTAATCCATTCATGTCCAACAATGCTTTCACCTACCAGAAGTTTTTCTTTTTTTTTAAGGATTATTTATTTGAAAGTCAGAGTTACAGAGTGAGAGATACTCCATCTACTGGTTCACTCTCCAGATGGCCACACTAGCCTCATCCAGGAGCTTCTTCTGGGTCTCCCACGTGGGTATCAAGGTCCCATGCACTTGGGCCATCTTCTGCCACTTTCCCAGGCCATGAACAGAGAGCTGGATCAGAAGTGGAACAGCCGGGACTCGAACCAGTGCCCACATGGGATCCCACTATCAAAGGCAGCAGCTTTACCCTCTATGCCACAGCACCAGCCTCCACAAGTTTCTTTCATAAGTAACTACTCCTATTTCTTTCTCTACCTGTCGTGTCAGCTCAACCTTTCTGAGTAGATGTTAAAAAACACAGGTAAGGGCCAGCGCCGCGCCTCAATAGGCTAATCCTCTACCTGTGGCGCCGGCACACCGGGTTCTAGTCCCAGTCGGGGCGCTGGATTCTGTCCCAGTTGCTCCTCTTCCAATCCAGCTCTCTCCTGTATCCTGGGAGTGCAGTGGAGGATGGCCCAAGTCCTTGGGCCCTGCACCCCATGGGAGACCAGGATAAGTACCTGGCTCCTGGCTTTGGATCAGTGCAGTGCGCCAGCCACAGCCCGCCGGCCATAGCGCCCGTTGGGGGGTGAACCAACAGAAAAGGAAGACCTTTCTCTCTGTCTCTCTCTCTCTCACTGTCCACTCTGCCTGTCCAAAAAAAAAAAAAAAAAAAAAGAAGAAGAAGAAGAAGAAGAAAAAAGAAAAAAAAAACACAGGTAAATAAGTGTTCTTTTGTGTAAAAGAATTTAAAAAGCAGAGGGGCTAGTGCTGTGGTGTAGCAGGTAAAGCTGCTGCCTGCAGTACCGCCATCCCATATGGATTCCAGTTTGAGTCCCAGCTGTTCCACTTCCTATCCAGCTCCCTTCTATGGCCTTGGGCCCTGTACCCAAGTGGGAGACTGGGAATAAACTCCTGGCTCTTGACTTCAGATTGGTTCAACTCCAGCTGATGCAGCCATTTGGGGAATGAACCAGTGAATCGAAGCGTTTGCACGCTCTCTCTCTCTCTCTTGCTCTCTCGCTCTTTGCCTCTGCCTCTCTGTAATTCTGCCTCTGAAATAAGTAAATAAATACACTTTTAAAGAATTTTAGAAAGCAGAACACTGGCACTTTCATTCTCCTTCCAGAGAATATAAGCCATGATAACATTTCTATCGCATTTTATGAGGCTACCCAAACTACAGTGGATGCCCATGCATGCTGCTATTTTGGCTAGTCACTGATTTCCTCTTTACCTGACAGCTCTCAGTTGAGTCCCTCCCTGGGAGTTTCCAGTGGCCAAAGACAGCTACATTCTCCAAGGTCATACCACCCCAGGGCCACCTCACACAAAGACTGACCTGTTGAGCTGTTCAAAGGTCCCAAACCCTGGCCCCTTGGAAGAATGATGCTGAAGCATCATCACGCATCAGGGACTCTTTTTGCTGGGCTGAGGCCTCTGCTCTGAATATGAAAGAGTCAAACTCTTCGTTTTTCGCAATCCTGTGTTCTTCACTGTCCCAACAGAATTGTTCACCTGTCTGCAAATCTCCGAATCTCTTTCCCAGGAGAATTCAATCTGAAGCAATGAGAATGTTATCAAAGCCTGAAAGTGACATTATAATTAAGCATTATCATAAGCCATTATCTGTCATGAGTTTAGGTGAACATATCCACAATAAAATATTAGAAAATAGATTCTAACAACACATCTTGACCAAGTTGGAGTTTATTTCAAGGATTTAATTTTTCACATTTGGAATTCAATCACATTGGAATTCATCACATTCACAGGAAAAATTTAATAGAAAAGGAAACACCATTGATAAAATTCAGTCTTCAGTTAGGAAAACATCTTTTTGCAAACCAACAAGGAAAGTGGAAATCCTTAATCTGATGTAGATGACCTGTAGTTAAAATATATTTAACAGTAGAATATTGGAGACATTTCCCTGTGTGTGTGTGTGTGTGTGTGTGTGCAGGAGAGTAATGAGACAGAAATGGTATCTCCTAGCAAATGCAGTAAGAGAGTTTAAATGTAAGGACTGGCACAGATGTTTGGCCTAGTAGTTAAGCAGCTGGTTGGGAAGCCTGCATCCCATATCAGAGTGCCTGAGTGCAAGTCCCAGCTCTGCTTCTGATTCTGGATTCCTGGAATCATGGGTGGATTCCTGCTACCTGAAATCATCTGTTCTATTGGTTAGGTATTTGTCCTTACACCAGTAGTAGGCAGCAGATGATGATTCAAATATGTGGGTCCCTGCCGTCCACCTGGAAGACCTGGTTTGAGTGCCCAGCTGCTAGATTCAGCCTAGCCCAGCCCTAGTTTTCAAGAGCATTTGGAGAGAGAGACAATAGATAGGAGCTCTGTATGTCTGCTTTTGATTCTCTTTCTCTCTCTCTCTCTCTCTCTTTCTCTCTTTTGCAAATAAAAAAATTTTCCAAATAGTACATAAGAAAAATGCATTAGAATTGTTGCAGATCATAAATTTTTACACAAAATCAGATGTACATTCAAGATATTTATTTTTTAAAAGATTTACTTATTTGAAAGAGTTAAGAAATAGAGGTGGAGAAGGAGAGGGAGAGGAAAAGGTCTTCCATCTGCTGGTTTACTCCCAATTGGCTGCAACAGTTGGAGCTGCGCGCATCTGAAGCCAGGAGCTTCTTCCTGGTTTCCCGCGTGGGTGCAGGGGCCTGAGGACTTGGGCCATCTTTTACTGCTTTCCCAGGCCATAGCAGAGAGCTGGATCAGAAGTGAAGCACCCAGGAGTTGAACCGGTGCCCACATAGGATGCTGGTACCTCAGGCAGCAGATTTACCCACCACACCACAGTGCCAGCCCCAGTCAAGATATTTTAATAAGTGAAAGTAGCAAGTTTATCAGTTACAAGGTCAATGTAATAGAATTTATTTTTATATACTGACAAAACACAAGTTATGTTTTGAAGATCCATTTGTAATAGCTTAAAAACACATCAAGTAAGCCCAGACCATGTTTAAGAATTCTCCACTGAAATTTCAAAATATTACTGAGAACTGTGGGGAGCAATCCGGACTAGACTAAGTTACTCGAATTAGGACTTATTCTATGCATCTGCTCTCCCACAATATGGCGCTGGGAGAGAAGTAAACAGCTTCCGCACAGCTGCCTCCAGTTCAACCAATTAACTGTAGGACTTGCTCCTGATTGGAGAGCAGCGTACTCAGCCGAGTTGGGATTGGCGGAGGAGGACTATAAAGGAGGAGAGAGACGGCATGCACCGGGAACATCTATGGGGAACATCTAAGGGAACCCGTGCAGCCCCCGAGAGACCCGGCCGGCGGTGTGCCGCTCCCCTGCGGAAGTGGGGAATGTGGCCAGGGGGAACTGCCCTTCCACGGAGGTGGAAGGGATAGTAGCCAACCCGGGAAGAACCAGCAGCAAACCCGGGGAGGGCCGAGCAGACGAAAGAACAGCGCAGGGTCCTGTGTCGTTCCTCCACGAAGACGGGGAGCGACATAATGGTGCCGTGACTCGGATAGGAAACCTAACTCGGATAGGAAACCTGACTCGGATAGGAAACTTAGGAGGGAAGAAACGGGAAGAAGCAGGAAAATACTGGAGAGAGAGACTAGCGAAGAGCCTAGGGGAAAGCCGGACGAGAAAGGTGCCGGAAGAAGCTATTGAAAGCCTAGGCATAGACTCGGATATGGACTGTGGGAAAGAAGTTAGGATTGAAAGCGAAAGTGAAAGCTTTCATAGACTCGGATGCGGACTATGGCGGGGAAGCTAGGAGACTGAAAGCGAAAGTGAAACCTGGAGGAGGCTTGGACTCGGATATGGACTGTGGGAAAGAAGTTAGGATTTAAAGTGAAAGCAAGAAGAAACTTAGATACGGACTGCAGGTTGAAAGTGAAAGTGAAACCTATAAGAAACTTAGACTTGGATACGGACTGTGGGGAGAGGCCAGGAGAAATGAGGGAGGAATATTGCTGGAAGAAAACTTAGGGAAACATACCGGGTAGAGAAAAATGTTAGGGAGGATGAAGCCGCGAGTGCAGGCCGAGGCGGAGATATAAGCCACCTTGGAATTCTTCAAGTCACCCCGGGGAGCAAGAGGCGAAGATCTGGAACCAGAGGCAGAGACGTGGGCCGCCAGGATTCGCCAGGTTAGTCCGGGGAACTTGGACTGAATGCCGGTGGTGGCGGAAACATTCGCGGAAGCCGCCGCGTGCAGAGAGAGCACGGGGCGTGAATAGATGGGGAACGCCGGGGCTGGCGCGAGGCCGTGGTGCGGGCGCGAAGTGCGTGGAGACCGCGGAGCGTGCGCGCAGAGCCGGGAACCCGCCGGCGGGGCGAGGCTCCGGGAAGCCGCGCAGAGCCGTGAAGCTGCCGCGGGGCGAGGCGCAGGGAAGCCGCCGAGAAGCAGTCTCGGGGCGGGCGCCGGAAAACCGCGGGGATAAGAGAAACAGAAGTTTTAGAAGTAAAGTGAGAGAAATAGGAATGCTGGAAGATAGAAGTGGAATGGGAGAAATAGGAATGCCCGGAGATAGAGAAATAGAGAAATAGAAAGGCCTCCCTACAACACTGCAATGTGAGAGCTTGGATTCGGTCTGCCTAATCAAGTGAGGCGATGAGCACCTGCGGGCAGCTAGCAGCTTATGCGCCGCAGGTCACCGAAGACAGGCACGAATTAACATCAGTAAGGCTTCCCCACAATACAACAATATTAAGCTTGGATTCGGTCTGCCTGATTTAAGGCGGTAAGCGCCAGCAAGCAGCTCGACCAGAGTATGAGCTGCAGGTCACCGAAGATAGGCACGAACCAACACTAATAAGTCTCCCCCACAATAAGGCAATGAGAAGGCTTGGATTCGGTTTGCCTGATAGAGCTTGTAAGCCCCTGCGGGCAGAGCAGAGCATGCGCTGCAGGGCACCGAACACAGGCATGCATCAGCGCCTAAAAACCTCCTCACAATGGCGAAGAGAGGACCCGGATTCGGTTTTCCTGATTGATAGGACTTGTAAGAGCCTGTGGCAACTCTAGCAAGTAGAGCAGAGTGTGTGCCGCGGGACACCGAAGACAGGCGCGTATCAACGCTAAAAAATAAAAAGAAAGGGGGATCTGTGGGGAGCAATCCGGACTAGACTAAGTTACTCGAATTAGGACTTATTCTATGCATCTGCTCTCCCACAATATGGCGCTGGGAGAGAAGTAAACAGCTTCCGCACAGCTGCCTCCAGTTCAACCAATTAACTGTAGGACTTGCTCCTGATTGGAGAGCAGCGTACTCAGCCGAGTTGGGATTGGCGGAGGAGGACTATAAAGGAGGAGAGAGACGGCATGCACCGGGAACATCTATGGGGAACATCTAGCTGAAGGAACACCTGTGCAGCCCCCCGAGAAAGCCGGCCGGCGGTGTGCCGCTCCCCTGCGGAAGTGGGGAATGCGGCCAGGGGGAACTGCCCTTCCACGGAGGTGGAAGGGATAGTAGCCAACCCGGGAAGAACCAGCAGCAAACCCGGGGAGGGCCGAGCAGACGAAAGAACAGCGCAGGGTCCTGTGTTGCTCCTCCACGAAGAGGGGGAGCGACAGAGAACAATTAAAGAAGATTCAATAAATACATCCAGGATCCCATGTGTAGACTGCCATACTCAATATTTCAAATTCTTTCCAAGTTACAGGTGGAAGGCAATTCAAGCTAATCCCATAGTATTTTTGTTCATCTTTTGCCATTTTAAATGTTCAAATCAATAAGCATATTCAAAAATGTTAAGTACAAGGACTAGTAAGAGTTAAGACAATCTTGGAGAAAGAATTCTAAAGATTTTGTGATAACAATTGCTAACTACTTCTTTTAAGGTGCAGAAATCGGGACAGAGTTTAATACGACTGGTATAAGGATAGATAACTAACCAATAGAACAGAGTACAGTTAGTGATCAGATGCACATATATAATCAACTGACATGGCAAATTTGACACTACAATAAGGTAGGGAAAGGAAAATGCTTCCAGATAATGGCAGGAGCTTAACTGAATGTCACATGGGAAAAAAATCATGAACCCTACTTCTCACTATATAAAAGTCAATCCTAAAAAATAATGTATATGAGTGAAATTGACATCTTGAGATTTGATTATTGTTTTTAGCCCTTGTCTGTACTCCTATAGAACAGTGGCCTCCCTACTTTCTACTTCTTGAATTTATTTTTAATAGATGATTAAGCCTGTAACTATAAAGTAAATTGAAAGTTTACTACTTTAAAAACTACAAGGGAAAAAGAAGAAAGGAAGGGGGAGGGGGCCGGCACTGTGGCATAATGGTTAAAGCCGCTGCCTCCAAAACTGGCATTCAATATGGGTGTTGGTTCAAGACCTGGCTGCTCTACTTCCAATCCAGCTCCCTGATAATGGCCTGGGAAAAACAGCAGAGAATGTCTCAGGTGCTTGGGGCCCTGCCACCTATGGCAGAGACCCAGATGAAGCTCCTGGCTTTGGTATGGCCCAGCCCTGGCAATTCTAGCCACCTAGATATAGACCAGTAGATGGAAGATCTTTCTCTCTCTCTCCCTCTCTCTATTCTTCTCTTTCTCTCTCTCTCCCTCTCTCTTGAACTCTTTCAAATTAACCTTTTAAAGAAAAAAGAAGAGAGAGGAAGAGCACAAAGCATTATGAGGGGCTTAAAATTGCATATATAAAATGCACTGAATCTGTTCTTTATATATAACTTTTTAATGACATACATCTAAATATGAAAATTTAAATACCAAATTTCTGAAAAATGAATCTCTTCATTTTGAGTTACACAAATAGTTCTTAAATAGGACCCATAAAATAACAATCATGAAAGAAAAAAATTGATTGGACTATATTAAGAGCTTCAACATATTCTGATCTCGTGAATTTGCTAACTTGCTAAAGTTTATTTGTAACCCCCAAATCAATAGTATTTCATGGTCATTCACAGACATGCACAGAGCAGCAACAGAACTGAGCCCCTCAACATGCACATTTCTATGTGAGGTCAAAGAAGGCAGTATAGGACAGCCTGCCTTGTCTTTTCAGCTCTCATTCTATAAACAAGTATCCTTTGTGTGATATTTTGCATTTTTTGAGCTTTTCCTTGCATAGTTTGCTCTTTTGAGTGTTTCCCAAGAGTAGTGCTGCTTAGAGTTCCTACGTTCAGGAAGACTGATGCACCTTAGAACATTTGTGTTCCATAAGCTTTTCCTAGACATAGCCATGCTGCTGGTATTGAGTTCGCCATAAATGACCCAATAATGTGTTACATAAGATGTCTTTAAACTGAAAACAAGGTTGTCAATTGAGGAGAAGTTAATAAGACACATGTTATAGCCTAACCATGTATGTCCACTGGGAATAATGGTTAAGTATTTGCTAATTCAGGGCAAAGTTATGAACAATAACACAAATAATGAGAATCAACTGTATTTACACATTCAGAATATATAAAGAACTAAACAATGAGAACATAACAGGCAAGCCACTGTAAACACAGACAACACTGAACTAATACGTGGATACTTCACAAAGTTAATGAAAAGTGGGATTAGAAGACAAGTTGGTGCAAAAACTTTGAAATCCTTCTTTCATAATACATGTTTTCCGTGAACCCTTTGAAGATCCCTTGTACTTGATGAAAAGCTACATCTAAATGGCCGATATATTGGTGGCTGACTTTGGAATACTTCCCTCTTCTCTCTGTTCTATCCCTTGATTTCACCTTCACAAAAATGGCAATTTACAATTTAGAGAAGATAAAATTATTACAAAGTAAATTTTAAGCAGGTAAACTCCCAACACACATGTATTTTGTTGTTTTAATTTTTCTAGAAGCAATGAAGAAACCATGTGTAATAAAGTTTCAACGAATGAGAGAATAAACAAATGTCTACTGTTTTCCAAAGCCAATCAAATGTCACTTGGTACCACAATTTATTTACAGAAATGAAAAGACATTGGAGGACAGCCTTTTGGTTCAGTGGTTAAGACACCACTTGGGACATTTGCATCCTATCTCAGAGCACCTGGGTTCTAATTCCAACTTCACTTCAGATCCAGTTACCTGCTAATGCACACCTTGGGGTGGGGGCAGCAGGTGATGGCTCAAGTACTTGAGTCCCTGCCACCCACATGGGAGATGGAATTCCAGCCTCCTGGGCTAGCACTGACTGTTGCAGGTGTTGTGAGCTAAACCAGTGGATGGAAGAGCTCTCTGTTCTCTCTCTCATTCTTTCTCTCACTCTGCCTTTTAAATAATAAAACCTTAAAAATTATTTTATGAATAATACTTGCTTGGATTTGTACAATAGCTAAGTTTATAGGATTTTTTTTTTTGACAGGCAGAGTGGACAGTGAGAGAGACAGAGAGAAAGGTCTTCCTTTTGCTGTTGGTTCACCCTCCAATGGCTGCCACGGCTGGCGCGCTGCAGCCGGCGCACTGCGCTGATCCGAGGGCAGGAGCCAGGTGCTTCTCCTGGTCTCCCAGGGGGTGCAGGGCCCAAGCACTTGGGCCATCCTCTACTGCACTCCCAGGCCACATCAGAGAGCTGGCCTGGAAGAGGGGCAACAGGGACAGAATCCGGCACCCCGACCGGGACTAGAACCCGGTGTGCCGGCGCCGCAAGGCGGAGGATTAGCCTAGTGAGCCGCTGCGCCGGCTAAGTTTATAGAATTTTAATAGAGTGTGCTTTCTGGAAAAACTAGGGATGATAAAATTTAATTCCCTCGGGGTATTAAACTTTTTAAAAAGTTTAGGACAATCAAATTCCACGTAGCTAACTTTTCTCAAGATCTCTTGGAACTGTTATTTGCTAGCCATTGCGGAATCTTTGCTCCTGCGTTGTGTCAGGTATTTCTAACTCCTGCCATGCTGCCCACTATTCACTGCCTGGCTAAGGATGCTGCTGTTCCTTTGAAGTTTCTTCCACTTTGTCCTCTAGGAGTAGTTCCTCCTCCTTCGGCACTCCTACTGTCCAGATCAAGGGACAGATTCTGGTGAGGGTGTTTTGGTGTTTACTAACATGGGAGAAGGCATCACGTGGCAAGAACAAGCATACAACCTTAGCTCTCACTTCTTCTTCTAATGAAGCCATTGATCCCACCATAGGAGTCTGCACCTTCTTCTAACCCTAATTACCTCCTCAAAGTCACAACACTAAAGTACCCTCAATGTATGAACTTGAAATTTCCAACACACGAATTTCGGGGCACACATTGAAATCATAACAATTAGAGTTCAGTTTTCCCCGTTCTTACCATGCACCTGTTTTAGCTGATGGCAAGCTGGAGCTCACCTTCTCTGTGCCACAGTGGGACCTCCAGCCAGCCCAGTTTTCATTCCTTAACCCCAACCATGAAGCTAAGTGCAACACCAGCTCTCCACCGAGTGTGCTCAGAGACAAAATCTTGACCTGGCTACCTTCAAGTAGGTAGCATTTTTTATTTTGATAGCTAATTGACTGAAAAAGCATTGTAGACACCGCATCACCACAGTTAATAGATAAGTTAGACAAATTTATCCAACATGGAAAAATCAGTTGACTGCTTACCAATAACAGTCTCTGAAAAACACCTTAGCCCTCTGAGCAATTTGAGCCAATTTTCTTATGTTTTATCCTAAGAGATTAATACTTTAATTTTCAGCATACATAAAGAAATGTATCATTGGGACTTTACAGTTTGAATTGCATGGCTCAAGGGCCTGCTGGAATAGAGAAAAAAATAACCAGAATCTGGTAGAGTACCTGAGGCAAGGGGATGATAGTTAATAATGCTGTCTAAAGCAATATTTTTCCTCCTCAATCTTGGGAGACTACATTGTCCTATGCTCTAGAGATAGATGTTTTTATTATGGCAACCACTGGAGATTTGGTACCTATGGGCAGGTTCTGATCCCATCCTGGATCCCGTAGTTCTGAGAGAGGGTGCTTAGAGTCTCCTGCTACAAAGAAAGGACACATCAAAGGCAATCAAGTATTTAATAGAGCCATTCAAATTATTTTAGACCCAATGCCACAAAAAAATCCAGTTTGCCTAGAGAGTGCCATACGCTGATAAAACACCCATCTGATTAAAAATTCATTATCATTAGCACCATAATTGCAGCTATCATCAGAAACCTGGAATGACTAGCCAGCTGCAGTGCCAGGGGCCTGGTGAAGGGTTCGGGGGCACACAGGAAGCAATTCACACAAGGCTTTCCTGGTGATCAGATCTGTACTTCGGTTTGCCTACTGGGCGATTGCCTCAGATTGTCTCATGAGTACTGGTGTGAAAACCTATAAAAGGTCCATATTATGTTCCCTGCCATGAAGTTTCCCTTCTACTTCCCTTGCCTTATTAGTGGCACCAGCATCCATCAAGGCAGAGCTTGGAACTTACTCTGGCTACTTCCCCATCCATGCCCCCAGGTTAGGATGTTGTATTCATTTGTCATGTACTTTAGCCTCCATCACCTACATAGCTCTTTATTCCCAGGTGCCAACACTTTAGTCATTTCTCACTGAATTTTGGCAAACACATGCCTTTATTCCCATTCTTCCCCAACCTGTTCTCCTCCATACTTTACCTCACTTTAATAACATTGCTCATTTATCTTGGTAGTCAGTGCAAACCATTGCATAATTTCCCATTGGCCCTAGGATAAAATCCAAGCCCTTTAACACAACATGCAAATGCTCTAATCATCTGAATCCAAGCACCACCTGTTGATCTCCCCTATTTTTACTCTGATGCTCTGTTGGTGCTGAATTACTTTCTTTTCCCTAAATGGGTCAGAGGTCATATATTCCGGTCCTATCTTTATACCTTCTACACCTGCTTCCCTTCTGTCTGAAACGCAGCCACCCTTCCCCTTGTTTCCCCCAACCCTGCGTATGGGACTTCATTTTGTCCCTGAGCCTTCCATGAATATGACCTCCCTAGGGGCCATTTAATGTCTCCTTTCCCTCCACCCTGCATCACCCTTTCCTGCTACCTGTTACCTTGGCCATTCTCCATGGTTGCAGCTAGGCCACGATATGTGGATCACGTGCCAGTCTCCTCATCTGTGTATTAAACATTACCAGAAGCCAGGGGCAGTGTCTTGTATTTGTCACAAGTGCCTCACACAGTCCTGACATGTAATACATACAGAGTAAATATTTTAAACTGAATGGCTTGAATTGAACTGAATCACAATCTTGCTGCTGAGGGAGTGCATGCAAATAAAAAGATTCAAATGCAAAGTGCCAAATGAGAGCCTATAGTTGCTCGAAAGAGAGAGCAATTACTCTGGGCTAGGGAGAGTTGGATGAGGCAGAACATTTGATAGAATCAGTGTCGTATTTCACAGGCTATTATGTTCATTCCAGTCTTCCTAGAGATACAGAGTGACTGATTCAAAAATGCAGGATGGCATCCATAGGACCCTCTTCTGATGCATAATGTGATCCTCAAAGCTCATGGAAAGCAAACCATGGAAGTACCTCTGCACACTTCTGTGTATAGGGGGGCAAATAAAAAATTTGTTCCTTGTTAGCTTTTATTCTGTTGTAATATCACCCCTCCATCCCCACCAAGCAACAGACTTTTTTTTTCCAACTTTTATTTAATAAATATAAATTTCCAAAGTACAACTTTTGGATTATAGTGGCTTTTCCCCCCCATAAGCTCCCTTCCACCTGCAACCATCCAATCTCCCACTCCCTCTCCCATCCCATCCATCCCATTCTTCATCACGATTGCTTTTTTTTTTTTTTTTTCGGATAGAGTTAGAAAGTGAGAGAGAGAGAGACAGAGAGAAAGATCTTCCTTCCATTGGTTCACTCCTCAAATGGCCGCTACGGCCAGCACTGTGCCAATCCAAAGCCAGGAGCCAGGTGCTTCCTCCTGGTCTCCTATGCGGGTGCAGGGGCCCAAGCATTTGGGCCATCCTTCACTGCCCTCTTGGGCCACAGCAGGGAGCTGGAGTGAAAAGAGGAGCAACCAGGACTAGAATCCAGTGCCCATGTGGGATGTCAGTGTCGCAGGCGGAGGATTAACCAAGTGAGCCACGGCACCTGCCCCAAGATTCATTTTCACTTATCTTTATATACAGAAGATCAACTTGGTATATACTAAGTAAAGATTTCAACAGACTGGCATCCACACAGATACACAAAGTATAGAGTACTGTTTGAGTAGTAGCTTTACCGTTAATTCACATAGTACAACACATTAAGGACAGAGATCCTACGTGGGGAGTAAGTGCATGGTGACTCCTGTTGTTGATTTAACAATTGACACTCTTATTTATGATGTCAGTAGTCACCCAAGGATCTTGTCATGAGCTGCCAAAGAACAGACTTTTGTAAGAAAAAAACTAATATCCTAGTGCAAAGTATTTTCAGGGAGTGAATATATTTGAGTCTAAATGCACATATCCATCCCTATATCTGACTTTCCTCCCCAAACCAGCTTCTTTTACACAAAGATCATGTGAAAGCCTAAAATATGAGTTCTTTTCTTGAACCCTGATAACTAAATCTGGCTGTTAATGGTGATTTTGCAGTGCTGGTACCTCTTGTAGAAAACTTTGAGTTGGATGAAATTTGAATGTGTTAAAATCATGAAGTCTTTGTAGGAATTCTGTTCAGGAACTTTCCTCCTCTCCAAGAAGACTCATTGTGTCATTTGCAAAAGCAACCAAGGCACTGTAGGCCTGGGAAACCCTCTCCTTTCATCCAGGGGAGTTGGTCTCAGAGTCCTCACCTGGGGAACTGAGGGGCTTCTCTACATTGCTGTCAGTGTAGTGATTCTGCTTGTAATTCTTTGTTCAATGGCAGGGACAATGGAATTTCCTGTTAGAGCCATGCAAGATAACTGAGAAGGGAAATGGCCACCACCCAACTATTCCTGCTATTTCCAGTCTTGCTCACTAGCCGTAAAACAAACTCCAGGGAAGAACATAGAATTTTCTAATCTACAGTCAGGTAGTTCTCTAATGAGTAATACAGGATAAGAAATCATACTTAATACAATCTTCACATGTGTATATACAAGCGTTTTTCAAAAGGTTTGTGAAAAACAGTGGAATTAAAAGACAAGTTTATTTTTTGTGCTAAGAAATTTATACAGCCGGCGCGGCGGCTCCATAGGCTAATCCTCCACCTGCAGCGCCGGCACACCGGGTTCTAGGCCCGGTCGGGGTGCCGGATTCTGTCCCTGTTGCCCCTCTTCCAGGCCATCCAAGTGCTTGGGCCCTGCACCCCATGGGAGACCAGGAGAAGCACCTGACTCCTGCCTTCGGATCAGTGTGGTGCGCCGGCCGCAGCGCGCCAGCCGTGGTGGCCATTGGAGGGTGAACCAACGGCAAAAGGAAGACTTTCTCTCTGTCTCTCTCTCTCACTATCCACTCTGCCTATCAAAAAAAAAGAAAAGAAAAAAAAAGAAAAAAGAAAGAAAAGAAAAGAAATTTATAGGAGCAGTTTAGCCTAGCACTTAAAAGATGCAGGTTAAGGTGTCATTGGAGTACCTAAGTTCAGTACCCAACTCTGGTTCCTGATTCCAACTTCCTGCTAATGCAGACCCCAGGAGGTAGTAGTGATAGCTCAAGTAATTAGGTTTCTGACGCCTATGTGGGAAACCTAGCCTGAGTTTCCAGTTACCAGCTTCAGCCTGGCCCATTCCCTGTCCCAGTTGTTGTAGGCATTTGGAGAGTGAACCAACAGAAGGGAGCACATGTGTGTGTTTCTCTCTCTCTTTCTCTCTCTCTCCCCCTCTCCCTTCTCTTCTCTTTTCTTCTCTTCCTCTATCTCTCTCTCTCTCTACCTCTCTGCCTACCAAATAAAAAAGAAAATTGAAATTCATGTATCACTTTTTAATAAATAGACATTTTCAGTGAACTTATAAAACACCCTTGGAATAATTACATTTATTTATATATTTTTTTAGCTAAATAAGCTCTATTTATCTTATTTATTCCCAAGCATCAGAAGGGGGCAGTACAGAGTTAGACATTCCAATAAAACCCTTCTTAGATCCAAGGAAAAATTTTCTTTTTTTTTTTTTTTTTTTTTTTTTTTTTTAATTTTTTATTTATTTTTTATTTTTTTTTAACTTTTATATAATGAATATAAATTTCCAAAGTACGATTTATGGATTACAATGGCTTCCCCCCCATACCGTCCCTCCCACCCACAACCCTCCCCTTTCCCACTCCCTCTCCCCTTCCATTCACATCAAGATTCATTTTCGATTATCTTAATATACAGAAGATCAGCTTAGTATACATTAAGTAAGGCTTTCAACAGTTTGCTCCCACACAGAAACATAAAGTGAAAAATAATAGATGATTTTTTTTAATGATGATGAAATCAGATCAGACCTATTGTCATGTTTAATCCCAGTGAGAGTCAAGTTGGGAGTTGATAGTTTCTTTTCTTTTCTTTTTTTTTTTTTTTTTTTTTTTTTTTTTTACAGAGGATCAGTTTAGTATGCATTAAGTAAAGATTTCAACGGTTTGCACCCCCATAGAAACACAAAGTGAAATATATTATTTGAGTACTCATTATAGCATTAAATCTCAATGCACAGCACATTAAGGACAGAGATCCTACATGAGGAGTAAGTGCACAGTGACTCCTGTTGTTGACTTTACCAATTGACACTCCTGTCTATGGCATCAGTAATCTCCCTATGCTCCAGTCATGAGTTTCCAAGGCTATGGAAGCCCCTTGGGTTCTCCGACTCTTATCTTGTTTAGACAAGGTCATAGTCAAAGTGGAGGTTCTCTCCTCCCTTCAGAGAAAGGTACCTCCTTTTTTGAAGACCTGTTCTTTCCACTGAGATCTCACTCACAGAGATCTTTTGCCAGAGTGTCTTGGCTTTCCATGCCTGAAATACTCTCATGGGCTTTTCAGCCAGATCCGAGTGCCTTTAGGGCTGATTCTGAGGCCAGAGTGCTATTTAGGGCATCTGCCATTCTATGAGTCTGCTGAGTATCTCACTTCCCATGTTGGATCACTCTCCCCTTTATTTATTCTATCGGTTAGTGTTAGCAGGTACTAGACTTGCTTATGTGCTCCCTTTGACTCTTAGTCCTTTCATTATGATCAATTGCGAACTGAAATTGATCACTTGGACTAGTGAGATGGCATTGGTACATGCCACCTTGATGGGATTAAATTGGAATCCCCTGGTATGTTTCTAACTCTACCATTTGGGGCAAGTCAGCTTGAGCATGTCCCAAATTATATATCTCTTCCCTCTCTTATTCCTACTCTTATGTTTAACAGGGATCACAATTCAGTTAAATTTCAACACTTAAGAATAACTGTGTATTAATTACAGAATTAAATCAGTCATATTAAGTAGAACAGACAAAAAAACTACTAAGAGGGATAATGTATTAAGTTGTTCATTAACAGTCAGGGCTATGCTGATCAAGTCACCGTTTCCCATAGTGTCCCTTTCACTTCAACAAGTTTCCTTTTTGGTGTTCAGTCAGTTGTCACCGATCAGGGAGAACATATGGTATTTGTCCCTTTGGGACTGGCTTATTTCACTCAGCATGATGTGTTCCAGATTCCTCCATTTTGTTGCAAATGACTGGATTTCGTTGTTTCTTACTGCAGTATAGTATTCTAAAGAGTACATATCCCATAATTTCTTTATCCAGTCTACCGTTGATGGGCATTTAGGTTGGTTCCAGGTCTTAGCTATTGTGAATTGTGCTGCAATAAACATTAGGCTGCAGACCGCTTTTTTGTTTGCCAATTTAAATTCCTTTGGGTAAATTCCAAGGAGTGGGATGGCTGGGTCGAACGGTAGGGTTATCTTCAGGTTTCTGAGGAATCTCCAGACTGATTTCCATAGTGGCTTGACCAGTTTGCATTCCCACCAACAGTGGGTTAGTGTCCCTTTTTCCCCACATCCTCGCCAGCATCTGTTGTTGGTAGATTTCTGAATGTGAGCCATTCTAACCGGGGTGAGGTGAAACCTCATTGTGGTTTTGATTTGCATTTCCCTGATTGCTAATGACCTTGAACATTTTTTCATGTGTCTGTTGGCCATTTGGATTTCCTCTTTTGAAAAATGTCTATTGAGGTCCTTGGCCCATCTCTTAATTGGGTTGTTGGTTTTGTTTTTGTGGAGTTTCTTGATCTCTTTGTAGATTCTGGTTATTAACCCTTTATCTGTTGCATAGTTTGCAAATATTTTTTCCCATTCTGACGGTTGTCTCTTCACTCTCCTGACTGTTTCTTTTGCGGTACAGAAACTTCTCAATTTGATGCAATCCCAATAGTTAATTTTGGCTTTGACTGCCTGTGCCTCCCGGGTCTTTTCCAGAAACTCTTTGCCTGTGCCAATATCTTGAAGGGTTTCTCCAATGTTCTCTAGTAACTTGATGGTGTCAGGTCGTAGATTTAGGTCTTTAATCCATGTTGAGTGGATTTTTGTGTAAGGTGTAAGGTAGGGGTCTTGCTTCATGATTCTGCACGTGGAAATCCAATTTTCCCAGCACCATTTATTGAATAGACTGTCCTTGCTCAAGGAATTAGTTTTAGATCCTTGATCAAATATAAGTTGGCTGTAGATGTTTGGGTTGATTTCTGGTATTTCAATTCTGTTCCATTGGTCTATCCTTCTGTTTCTGTACCAGTACCATGCTGTTTTGATTACAACTGCCCTGTAGTATGTCCTGAAATCTGGTATTGTGATGCCTCCGGCTTTGTTTTTGTTGTACAAGATTGCTTTAGCTATTCGAGGTCTCTTGTGCCTCCATATAAATTTCAGCACCAATTTTTCCAGATCTGAGAAGAAGGTCTTCGGTATCTTGATTGGTATTGCATTGAATCTATAAATTGCTTTTGGGAGAATGGACATTTTGATGATATTGATTCTTCCAATCCATGAGCATGGAAGATTTTTCCATTTCTTGGTATCCTCTTCTATTTCTTTCTTTAAGGTTTTGTAATTTTCATCGTAGAGATCTTTAACGTCCTTGGTTAAGTTTATTCCAAGGTATTTGATTGTTTTTGTAGCTATTGTGAATGGGATTGATCTTAGAATTTCTTCCTCAGCCATGGCATTGTCTGTGTATACAAAGGCTGTTGATTTTTGTGCATTGATTTTATACCCTGCTACTTTGCCAAACTCTTCTATGAGTTCCAATAGTCTCTTGGTAGAGTTCTTTGGGTCCCCTAAATAAAGAATCATGTCATCTGCAAAGAGGGATAGTTTGAGTTCTTCCTTCCCAATTTGTATCCCTTTAATTTCTTTTTCTTGCCTAATAGCTCTGGCTAGAACCTCCAGAACTATATTGAATAGCAGTGGTGAGAGTGGACATCCCTGTCTGGTCCCAGATCTCAGTGGAAATGCTTCCAACTTTTCCCCATTCAATAGGATGTTGGCTGTGGGTTTTTCATAGATTGCTTTGATTGTATTGAGGAATGTTCCTTCCAAACCCAGTTTGCTTAGAGTTTTCATCATGAACGGGTGTTGTATTTTATCAAATGCTTTCTCGGCATCTATTGAGAGAATCATATGGTTTTTCTTCTGCAGTCTGTTAATGTGGTGTATCACATTGATTGTCTTGCGCACATTAAACCATCCCTGCATACCCGGGATAAATCCCACTTGGTCTGGGTGGATGATCTTTCTGATGTGTTGTTGCATTCTATTGGCGAGAATTTTATTGAGGATTTTTGCATCTATGTTCATCAGGGATATTGGTCTGTAATTCTCTTTCAGTGCTGCATCTTTTCCCGGCTTAGGAATTAAGGTGATGCTGGCTTCATAGAAAGAATTTGGGAGGATTCCCTCTTCTTCAATTGTTCTGAATAGTTTGAGAAGAATTGGAGTTAGTTCTTCTTTAAATGTCTGGTAGAATTCAGCAGTGAATCCATCTGGTCCTGGGCTTTTCTTTGTTGGGAGGGCCTTTATTACTGTTTCAATTTCTGTCTCAGTTATGGGTCTGTTTAGGTTTTCGATGTCTTCCTGGTTCAATTTAGGTAGGTTGCATGTGTCCAGGAATCTATCCATTTCTGATAGGTTTCCCTGTTTGCTGGCATACAAGTCCTTGTAGTAATTTCTGATGATTCTTTTTATTTCTGTGGTGTCTGTTGTTACATTTCCTTTTTCATCTCTGATTTTATTGATTTGGGTCTTTTCTCTTCTTTTTTTAGTTAGTTGGGCCAATGGGGTGTCAATTTTGTTTATTTTTTCAAAAAACCAGCTCCTCGTTTGGCTGATTTTTTGTAATGTTTTTCTTGATTCAATCCTGTTGATTTCTTCTCTGATTTTAATTATTTCTCTTCTCCTACTAGATTTGGGTCTGGTTTGCTGTAGGTTTTCTAGATCCTTGAGGTGAATAGAAAGCTCATCTATTTGGTGCCTTTCCAATTTCTTGATGTAGGCACCTATTGATATAAACTTTCCTCTTAACACTGCTTTTGCTGCGTCCCATAAGTTTTGGTATGTTGTGCTGTTATCCTCATTTACTTCCAGAAAGTTTTTGATTTCTCTTTTGATTTCTTCTATGACCCATTGTTCATTCAGGAGCATGTTGTTCAATCTCCATGTGTTTGCGTATGCTCTAGGGATTCCTGAGTTGTTCATTTCCAACTTCATTCCTTTATGGTCTGAGAAGCTGCATGGTATGATTCTAATTCTTTTGAATTTGCTGAGACTTGCTTTATGGCCTAGTATGTGGTCAATCCTAGAGAAGGTTCCATGTACTGCTGAGAAGAATGTATAATCTTTAGCTGTAGGATTGAAAGTTCTGTATATATCTGTTAGATCCATTTGGGCTATAGTGTCGTTTAAATCTACTGTATCCTTGTTGATCTTCTGTCCTATTGATCTGTCTATTTCTGAGAGTGGAGTATTGAAGTCCCCCAGTACTATTGTATTGGGGTCTAAGTCTCCCTTTAAGTCCGTTAACAAATCTTTTAGATAAACCGGTGCCCTGTAGTTAGGTGCATATACATTGATAATTGTTATATCTTCCTGTTGAATTGATCCCTTAATCATTATGTAGTGTCCCTCTTTGTCTCTCTTAATGGTTTTTGTGGTAAAGTTTATGGAGTCTGATATTAAGATGGCTACGCCTGCTCTTTTTTCATTTCTGTTGGCATGGTATATCTTTTTCCAGCCTTTCACTTTCAGTCTGTATGGATCTTTGTTGGAAAGATGTGTTTCTTGTAGGCAGCAAATAGATGGGTTTTGTTTTTTAACCCAATCAGCCAAACGGTGTCTTTTAACTGGACAGTTCAGGCCATTCACGTTCAATGTGACTAATGATAAGTGGTAACTTTGCCCTGCCATTTGCCAAAGATAAGTTCTAATATATGCTTTGAATTCCCTGTGATCTTTTGCTGTGAGCTTTCCTTCCTTGGTTTCCTTCCTTTACCTTCTTTCATATTGATGACCGTGTTTCTTTGTTTCTGTGTGTAACACATCTTTAAGCATCTTTTGCAGGGCTGGACGAGTGGCAACAAATTCTTTCAATTTCTGTTTGTTATGAAAAGTCTTTATTTCACCTTCATTCACAAATGATAGCTTTGCAGGATATAATATTCTGGGCTGGCAGTTGTTCTCTCTTAGTACCTGGGCTATATCTTGCCATTCCCTCCTAGCTTGTAGAGTTTCTGATGAGAAGTCAGCTGTGAGTCTGATTGGAGATCCTCTGAGAGTAATCTGACGTTTCTCTCTTGCACATTTTAGGATCTTTTCTTTATGTTTCACTGTGGAGAGTTTAATTACAACGTGCCGTGGTGAGGGTCTCTTTTGGTCGTGTTTATTAGGGGTTCTGTGAGCTTCCTGTACTAGGATTTCTCTGTCCTTCTCCAAACCTGGGAAATTTTCTGCTAATATCTCACTAAAAAGGCCTTCTAATCCTTTCTCCCTCTCCATGCCTTCAGGAACTCCTAGAACCCGAATGTTGGGTTTTTTAATAGTATCCTGAAGATTCCCGACAATATGTTTTAGATTCCTAATTTCCTCTTCCTTTCTTTGGTCTGACTGTATCCTTTCCTGTTCTCTGTCTTCTAAGTCCGATATTCTCTCTTCTGCTTCTCCCATTCTGTTTGTAAGGCTCTCTATTGTGTTTTTCATTTGATCTATTGAATTCTTCACTTCAGTCACTATCCCAGTTTCCTGTTGTACTAGTTGTTTCGTTTCATTTTGATTCCTCCTTAATATTTCATTTTCACGAGAGAGATTTTCTAACTTGTCCATTAAGGTTTTCTGTAGTTCAATAATTTGTTTTTGAGAACTTCTTAATGTTCTTATCAATTTTTTGAGATCTGCTTCTTGCATTTCTTCTATGTCATCATCCTCATAATCTTGAATTGGGGTGTCTTTTTCATTTGAGGGCTTCATGGTGACTTCCTTGTTTTTATTACCTTGGTTTTTGCGTTTGTTATTTGTCATATTGGAGATATTTGGTTTCTTCACTGTGGTGCTTTTTCTTGTTATACTATGACTCTAGATTAAGTGGACTATCTGTTTTTGATGGAGCCTTAGGGCTTGAGATGGGTGTGGCCTGAGAGCTCTGTTTGGTGTGCCAAAGGTGACACTCCCAGGTTAGGCATGGTAAACCTCTCTCTCTCTCTCTCTCTCTCTCTCTCTTTTTTTTTTGATTCAACAGGGAAGTTATTCTGCACAGCTGAACAAAGTTGGAGGTAGTTAGCAGGCAAATGATATACCCACAGGAGCCAGAGATCAGAAGCTCTTTCCCAAGGACCACACAGGGAATCTGTTCGGCCCTTAGAGTGCGCTCAAATTCTCCTTCAGTCTCCCACTGGGTTGCCAAAGTTACGGAATTGTAGCGTCTCTGGAGAGTGCTCACGTGAATTCCGTGAGTTCTCTCCCCCACCGTCTCTTTTTTCACAGTCTCAGTTCAGTAGCACCACAGATTTACTAAGTCCTAATCTCCTGTTAATTCGCCCCACCCAGAGTCAGGTTTTTCTGCTAGGCTCAGGGCCGGTGCAGACCTGAGGTCGCTCTGCTTATGACGTATGTCCAAGATGGCGCCTGCTCTTTGTCTTGCTTGCCCTTGAGAGGTGAGCGGAGAGAGAGAAACCCGTGTCCATACCAGTCACCTTTTTTTTTTTTCCCTCTCTCTCTCTTCCAGTTAGCTTGGTGAAGTCCCCCCCGCCCCGGGGGTCGTTCCCTCTAGTCTCCTCTCTCCGCTTGCCTGCCGGTGTCTCGGGTTATTGAGGTTCGGCTCCCCTCGCGTTCCAGCGCTGGTGTGTTGAGTCTGCCGCTGACGTCCCGAACTGTGGGCTCCCACGCTCTCCACGCAGGTCTGCTCCCCTTCCAGCGCCGATGTGTGGACTCGGAGCCCTGGACTTCCCAAGTCTCCCCGCTGTTGCACTCCCCTTCGAGCACTTGCGCGCAGCTCCGTCCCTCGGCTCGGCTTCCGCGGCTCAGTCCCGCGGCTCGGTCCTGTGGTTCGGCTTTCGCGCGCGGTGGGCGACCTTGTTCTCCCAGTAGGTCCTCCGATTCACGCCCACTGGATCCAGAAGAGTTTTGTCTGCAATATTTTCCTGGTTCTTTTTTCTGAGGCTACCGTAACTCCCCTTTTATTAAACTAAATTTTCCCGGACTATCGGTGCGCGCCCTCACTATTCCGCCATCTTGGCTCCCCAAAATTTTCATAAATGTTCTTCCTTACCATCAAGACCTTTTTTTCCCCTCCATTCAGATTGCTCAATTAAAGTTTTCTTTGTACTTTCCAAATTCAATCCAGACTTCAAAGATTCTAATGATCAACTCATCAGTTGATCTCAAGGGCCAGTTTCCCTCAGCAAGGCCAATGATATTTTTTCCCAGAAGCACTATAGCCTGGTACACTTGAGGCAAGATTCAAGTACCATGACTCCAGTAGCCTGACTGTGCTTTCTGAGATATAAACACCTGCAGCAGCATTTTAGGGAGTCTTCATTCTCTTCTGATCTGTCTTACTGTGGAAGAGTCACCCATGGTATCAGTGGCTTTTTCCTTACAACTAGGGTTGGAAATAAGCTCCGATTAGCTTACCAGTGTTCCAAGAATAGCCTTCATTCCTACTGTATTCCCAATTAAAAGGAGGGGGAAAAGTATCTAGATTATTCTACCCCATCTAATACAAAAATAGATTTTTAAAAATATTAATATATCTGAAGAAAATATACAGGGAGCAAATATATTTGCAATTCCATGCATAAATCCTAAAATGAAAAGCACTTGATCTGTAAAATGCTATGTAGATGTGAATTTTACCTAAGACTCCAAGTCAGTGTGGACTGTTGGATTCATATAGTCACAGGCATATGGACAGCCTACTTTAGATTGGAACAGGAAACCAGTGGTGTTATTGTTACCTGATCAGAGAACTTGTTAACTCCCCAAAACACCGTGAAGGAATCACTATGGAATCCCTCAAATTAGGTCCACTTAGCCAACACACATCAGTGACTAATGTGGTGGTGAAAGAAAGTGGGCACATACTGCAGAGTGCAAAGTAAGGAGCCAGGCAACAGTCATGAATTCCCAGGCTCTCCAGGTAGATAGGGGTAAAGTTTCTTAGAGAGTGAAGCCAGGTCTAAGAGTTGGGTATTCAGCTCCTATCCAAGTTCCTACTTGCTGTACAATGCTCATGACCCTCCTTCAATTTGTTGGTGATACTTTTGTGTACTTCAGGGGATTTTCATGGTGGCAAATTGACTTCAAAATCAGTCTAAGAGCTACATGCAGATGGTAGTCACTTTTTGCTCAAAGCCTGGGGTTCCTGGAAAATAAAACCCCTCAAGACAGGATCAAGTATCAAGATTTTATCTATAGGGTAAATAAACAGGAGTCCAGTGATGAGAACTGGGAGTGCAGGTGATTGGGGACCTTATAGGGTTGACTGTACTACTTCCTCAGTTCAGTGGGTTCATTTTAGTAAGTAGTTGGTTTGCCATCATAAAAGAAGAGCAAGAAAACTCTAAGATAAGGGAGGGAGTTTTGGAGACTGGGGGAGACTAGGAGCTAATGTACCTAGCATCTGCATTCAAGGCACTATGTTAGGATTTGGTTTCAAACTGTTAGATGGCTACAGTGTAGATAGAAGTATAACCTAGGAGCTGATTTTTTTGTCACATCAGACTCTGTCCCCACTGGAGACACCAGCATCCCACATCAGAGTGCTGGTTCAGGTCCTGGCTTCACTTCTGGTGTAGCTCCCTGCTAATGTGACTTGGAAGGCAGCATGTGGTTGCTCAAGTACCTGGCCCCCTGCCACCCACGTGGGGAACCAGAATGGAGTTATGGCTCTAGCCTCAGCCTGGCCCAGCCCCAACAGTTGCAGCCATTTGGAGAGTGAACCAGTGGTTGGAAGGTCTCTCTCACTAGTCTTGACCTCTCTCTCTATCAGTCTATCTTTTAAATAACTAAGTATTAAAAAAAAAAAAAAACTGAGTAACATGAAATGCATCCTGTTTTCCTTGGGGCACTGAATGTAAGGTAAGAAATTGTTGATAGACCCCTTAGTGCACAAACCAAGAACACTACATTGAAAAACAAATGGTGCTTTTGCAGAGTATTCTATAGACACGTTCTAATCTTCAAAGTATGGCTTTGAGGAAAAGAGGCAATGAGGTTCATTTTTCTCCTCATTGCAAAAAGAAACAGTCCTCTCAAATTGAGCAATTTGAGTTGCAAATGTCACACAGATCACGTGGTTGTGACCGTTGACTTGAGTGTCAGAGGGAGTCATGCTATTTTGCTACCTCTGGACAAAACTCTAGCCTTTCTCAGAAATGCTCTCTGGAATTTTATAGCTAACCTTCCAGATGTCTCAGCTTCATGCTCTATTTCTAGTTATTTGTTGTGAGGATATTTTACAAGTTGCAGATAATAGAGTATTGTGTCATTTTTATTAAAGTACAAAAGAATGCACACTTACCAGAAAAGTTACATGGGAGCATTTTTTGTAATAAAACACTGTATCTCTGACTCTACATTTGTTCATTGATTTGGTAGAGCCTCGCAGCACATCTTTGATTTTTAAAGTCAACATCAGGGCAATGGGGGTATGGTAAAAGGTACGAGGGAAGCAAAAGGAAGGAAGACATTGGCACTGCCATAGAACATTCCACTACTGACATAGTAGATGCAATTCAAGTGGAACACATGCAGGGAATTGATATGTAGGGCAGAATGTCATCTGTACCGACAAAGGTGCAGACAAAATGCTGCAGAAGTTTACAGAGTGTTTTATTCATAGCTAAATAATGCAAATAAAGATGCAGACAATGTTATACTTGACTTGGATCTCCCAAAGTTAGCTTGGTGATGGTGGAAAATGCAGACACAAAGAAGGGTGTGAACAAAAAAAGAGAATCAAATGCAGAAGAGGGTTGGGTAATTCCATAGAGACTCAGACGGTCTACACTCTGTCCATGAAATTGGCATGTAATATTTCTGTAGGGGAGATCCTGAACTGTCATCAATGTGTCAAAAGGGGTCCAAACTCTAAAAATATTTTGAATCCTTTGGTATAGATCATATTCTGAGAATAACAAGAAATTCAAATTCTTTAATATGCAATGCACATTTTATCCCAAGAAAAATGTATAAAATCATCAATAATAAGCCAAAAAGCAAACAATTCCAATCCCCTTATATTTTATAGTGAGGAAATGCTACTCTAATAAGTGATGGGTCTTGATCATAATCACTGAGCTTGTAACTGGGTAAAGGTAAGGCTAATTTTTCAAAACCCATTTTCTAAAAATATGTGAAGAATGGATTTTAATGACTCTCTGTTGCATAGCAAGTAAATTGTTGTGGACAAGGAACATGCATGGAAGATGTGTCTGGCAGAATTGTTAGATGGATTGGAGAGAACAAAGTCTTGACTCAAGAAGGTCAATTGGAATTTATTGCAGCAGCTGGAATCAGAGAGTGTAAATCAGGATGGGAGGAATGAAAAAGAGACAGTAGATTCAAAGCACTTAAAGCAAACAAAAGCCATAGAATTCCGAATGGATATGAATGATGAGGACAGGAAGGCATCAAAGGTGACTCATAGATTTCAAGGCTTAGAAACTGGGAGGATATTGCTGAAGCATTTGATGCAGAGAGACATCCCAGAGGAAGGTGATACTTGGTTTGGGATGTGGATGATTTGATTTCCAAGGTAAATGATGCCAACTTCCTTACAAAATATGGCTCTCTACAGTTAGTTTGAAGGCTGAGTTGGCACCAGCCCAGTGACAGTTTCATAGTCAGACCTGACAGCCATGGGCCTGGCACTGACTTCTTCTTGGGGTGTGCCCACCAGGTGCAAGCAATGGAATGACAATTAAAGTGAGTCTATCTATTGGCCTTTAAGTACAACAGAATATCGAAGAAAAAAAGTCACAGTAATTCTATCTTGTCTATAGGTTTATGAATATTGATTAATGTGGGTGTATGAATCTGTGCTACTTAGTAAGTATTTAAGAATCTTCTATCTATACTGGTAACACTTATAGCTGCTTTTTGACATTATTTTGAACTGTAAGTAACTGGCAGTTTAGTAGAGTTGTTAGACACGAAAACAAGCACCTCATCCCCACTGACACTGCATTTTTAATCTAAGCCTAAAACGCTAGAAGCCTTGTGAAATATGCATATCCCCTTTGCTCTTCCCTTAAAAATAGTTGTACTGTGTTAGAATTTGGAGGCTGGTACGGATTAGCTGAAAGTTCAAAAACCAGTTTTGTTGCTATAGGATACGAAGAAACACAGGCAAACTTGGTCCTTCAGCTTTTAGAGTTATTCTGCATGAAGTTAACAGTTGCCTTTGGCTGTCAGAGTGAAAAATCGAGTTCCAGCCTTACAGGTGGGTGTTCAGAGTTTCAACAAGAAGCCACTATGGACTCCTAGCATCTGATTTTTCTTAGATCTATGGCTGTGCAACCATCTTAGATGTTACATGTTCACTACCTCTTAAACTCTCTAATTCCTGTCCTATATGAAGGATATACTTCTTCGATATTCTTAAAATTTCTGCTTTAGCTTGTGTCATTCTCTGTTCACTCAAACTTTTTCACCTTCCTGCCCTTTTGGCTATAAAAGTATTACTTTCTTTTCAGTTAGATTTTATTTTAAGGTCAGGGTGAAACTAAATGCTTCAAAATGAAAAGATAGAGCCAAGATGTGTGCCAGTTACTGGGAATTCTCCTCCCCCCATGCTTTTTGTCCTCCTTCGAGCAGCGGATTTCTCTGAAGAGGTTCCAGCCTTTGTCTGCAGCCCTAGAGCTGTGGGCCAGCAGCTGGTCTATGTCATAATTATTTTAGGGCAGAGATATTCTGAGAGCGTGGAGAAATAATGAGATTTGCCTGAAAATTTATTATTAGCACATCTTAAAGATTTACATCAAAGTTTGCCTGTTCTTATTCTAAAGTGTTAACTATGTTAATGAGGTACCCCACAAAAAGAATGGAATACTCTTACTGCAAGTGTGAATGGCACAGGAATAGATGAGAAGAAATAAATAATGAACATCTGAATTGCGAATTAATGCAGTGCTGTTATTAACATGTAGAGTTGGTGGGGTAGCATGAATGGTTGCTTCCTCATGGCTGACTTAAAGGTAGAGGGACTTGTTTCAGGAAACTAAATCAGCTTCAGAGGAATATCACACCTGACTCAGGTAGATCAACTCCATTTCATCATCCATCAATCACCCATCATAAGGAGGTTTTTCCAGGATAGCTCCAGATGGTTAAGGCTTTCCTCCATGGAAGGGGTCAGCCCTAGAAGGAAACAGTTGCGTCCAACTGAAGGAGTACAACGTAATCATTAACAAGGGTTAGTGTTCTGAGGTTAGATGCTTTGAATTTGGACAAAGCTTTGCTGACTGACACTTACATAAACATGATTCAACCCATTTAAGCCAAGTTGTCTTGGTCTGTAAAACGGGGGCAATGATGACTCCTATTTTGTACAATTTTTCTGACAATGACAATTGATTGAGAGAACATATTTTATTTGCTTAGTAGACTACCTGGCTCTTAGGAGATGATCAGTTATATTATTATCCACTCAATACTCTTAGAAGGTATTTATCCGACTCTTCTTGAAATCTCTAGTGACTCAGTAATTACTCTCACATTGATCAATCTGCCTTCTCTAAGAATCTGCTTCTGTGTGTCTAGACCATGGCACTCCACCCTTACCTACCTGAAACCTGCTACCATAACTAAATACCATATAATTGGTAGACAATTGACTGGACAATCTTCTTTCCCTACCTATGAGACTCGGTTTATCCTTTTGGTATCTTCTCCACCATCCTCTCCAAAAGAATTAACATGTACATGTTTTTCTCTGCCAACAGGAATGATTGTATTATATGTTACCCTTCTCATTTATTGAATTGAAATCAGCTAAAGAAATATAGTTAGACTCCAAGAAATGTAATTAGAAAAGGAAATCTTTTGCAAAGACAATGCATAAGAATATACTTAATTTTATTTATTTAAGTACATAATTTGCTACTAGGTCTTTTTAATAAATTGTCACTCAAAATAGTTCTTAAGTTCCCTAAAGGTAGATAGTTCTTGTGGAAAATTTTTTTAACCAGATTACAGAATGGATTCTACTCTAAGAACTCTATGGCCTAGTAGGTGAAATCATGTATATATAAATACTACACTAAAAGGTAGAAACTTGCATATGGAAGATTCCAAATAAATTGCTATGGGAACATAAGGAAAAAAAAAACAATTTCCCGCTATAGAATTAAGGTCAGTTTCTTGGCCAGAAGATGAACTGAATCTTCAAGAATTTGAGTATGCAACTATAGCTTAACACACACTTGGTGAATACGCTACACAGAAGTGTGGTGAATACACTTAGAAGGCTTATCTGGACTTCATGCTAAATTCTCCTTTATCCTATCAGTAGACAGCTATTTTATTTTCATTTTTCTACCCCCAAATAATCCTAAATCAACTCATGATGACTGGAAGTTTTGGTTACCTTCTATGGTCTGCAACAAATGTCAGCAAGCATTTTCTCTAAAGAGCCAAGTTGTATACACTTCAGGCTTTGAGGATCTCTGTTACAACTACTTAATTCTACTGTTGTAGTGGAATAGTCAAAACACACACTGTGTAAATGATGTGCATGTCTCTGTTCAAATAAAACTTTGTTTATAAAAAAAGACAGCAGCCCCGATTTGTTCTATGAATGGCAGTTGACCAGTCTCTGCTCTATAGTAGAGGCTTACATTGATGTTTCAATGTAAAGAAAATATTTGTGGTTGTCTGATAGTCTCAGCAATAGTGCTATAACAAGTAGCATTTGATTGGCATTCCTACCACGCCAAACACCCAGCTGTCAAGAGTGGTAAAGGAGCTGAGATTTTACACTACTTGCAAGCAAATAGGTTAACCTGACACAGTCTCATGGATGCTGACATAAGGTACCTGACTCCTGGGTCAGAGATAAAGGACAATTTATTACTTACAGTAATAGCAGAGTCAGAGCATCAGCATTTCTTGTGCCAGTTCCCCAAGCCCTAGTTCCCACAGGAGAACACAAAAAGAGCCAGTTAATAACTGTACACACAGTTCATTGCATTATAGGAAAAGAACCCTGAGCCTAGAGAACAGAAATCTTCTATAATGGGCAATAAGCCTGCCTCCCCTTTGCCCTAGAGGCACATTAACTTTATTACACTGGACAGTAAGCAAGCCTGCCCTTTGCTATGGAGGTAGATGTCTCTATTTTCCAAGGCTGATCACCATACAAACTTTCTTGACTTGATAATCCAGAACAATGGCAGATAGCATCTCTACTCACAAAATGTGCAGGAACACCAGAGACTCAGATCATTGTCTACCAAGCCCAGCCTCCCAAACTATATAACCATGTTCTTGTAGGTATTGAAAGTGTTTGTACTCATACCAGGGGATTCCAATTCAATCCCATCAAGGTGGCATGTACCAATGCCATCTCACTAGTCCCAGTGATCAATTTCTGTTCACAATTGACCATAATGATAGGACTAAGAACCAAAGGGATCACATAAACAAGACTAGTGTCTGCAAATACTAGCTGATAGAATAAAAAAAGGAGAGAATGATCCAACATGGGAAGTGAGATGCAGAGCAGACCCATAGAATGGCAGATGTCCTAAACCACACTCTGGCCTCAGAATCAGCCCTTAAGGCATGCGGATCCGGCGGAAAAGCCCATGAGAGTATTTCAGGCATGGAAAGCCAAGACACTCTGGGGGGAAAAAAAAAACCTAAGTGAAAGATCTCTGCGAGTGAGATCCCAGTGGAAAGAATGGGTCATCAAAGAAGGAGGTACCTTTCTCTGAAGGGAGGAGAGAACTTCCACTTTGACCATGGCCTTGTCTAAATATGATCAGAGTCAGTGAACTCAGGAGGCTTCCATAGCCTTGGCAGCTCATGACAAGAGCCTAGGGTGATTACTGAGGCCATAAACAAGAGTGTCAATTTGTGAAGTCAACAACAGGAGTCACTGTGCACTTACTCCTCATGTAGGATCTCTGTCCTTAGTGTGCTGTACATTGAAATTTAATGCTATAACTAGTACTCAAACAGTATTTTTCACTTTATGTTTCTGTGTGGGAGCAAACTGTTGAAATCTTTACTTAATGTATGCTAAACTCATCTTATGTATATAAAGAGAAATGAAAATGAATCTTGATGTGAATGGAAGGGGAGGGGGAGTGGGAAAGGGGAGGGTTGCGGGTGGGAGGGATGTTATGGGGGGGAAGCCATTGTAATCCAAAAGCTGTACTTTGGAAATTTATATTCATTAAATAAAAGTTTGAAAGAAAAAAAAAAAAGAAAGTGTTGGTACTAAAAAAAAAAAAAAACTGCATTTAAATTCCCACAGGGTTTATCAAACCAAGTATGAAAAAAATCTGGGAAATGGAGTACTCTATACCTTTTTTGAAATACCCTTCCTAGCTAATCAACAATGAAAACTGACATCCTTTCTCTCTGGACATCAACCTGCAGTTCTTATCCTTGGATATGTATTCCTTCAAAAACAATTACATTAAAATCAAACTACCTTAAAGTTACTTATACTGTAATTTTTAAAAGTTTACACATGTGTCTCTCCAGGCTTGTGTGTGGGTGCAGTATGGAAAGGTGCCCGTGTATACTTATCAGGTTACATGGAAAGGGAGAAAAGCAATATTGAACTGAAAATCTCGAGATACTTCAAATTTTAAATAAACTCATCAGAGTTTCAGATGTTCTTATGATATTCTCTGACTTTTTTTTAATTTAAATTAAAATTTCCAAGAATTCTAATGATCTGTAACTACATTTATATGGTAAGAGATGACTCATGTTATCCCCATCCTACAACACTGGGAAATAGATATAGGTGGGCATGGAGTGATTCGCCCAAGGCGCATAGGCAGAGTTACAACAAAGTCCTAGTGTTTGAAACTTTTTCAAACAAAAGATCTCAGATAATTATTATGGAGCCAGCCTTCTGGAGAAGAAAGCATTTTTAAATCATTTTAAAAGATTTATTTATTTATTTGAGAGGCAGAATTAGAGGGAGAGACAGAGAGAGAGAGATCTTCCATCCGATGGTTCACACCCCAATGGCCGCATTGGCCAGAGTTTGGCTGATCCAAAGTCAGTAGCAGGGGCTTCTTCTGGCTCTCCCATGTGAGTGCAGGGGCCCCAGCATTTGAGCTATCTCCCACTGCTTTCCCAGGCCATCATCAAGGAGCTGTATCAGAACTGGAGCATCTGGGACTTGAACAAGTGCCCCTATGGGATGCTGGCCCTGCAGGCAGAGGTATAACCTAGTATGCCACAGCACTAGACCCAAAAGCATTTTTTAAAAAGTTCATTTTCCACAATAAAACATATCCAACTGTTCAGATAGTGGTGATTTTTTCCAGTTTGATGAAGTAAGGTGCTAATGGCTTCCATATAGCATAAACATGAGAACCATCTTTTGTGCTACTCCCACAGCCATCTCTTTTGCTACAGACCCAGGTTTGTTCTGCTTCAATGTCTCTTGATCTTGGGCCTGGTTTTTCTTACCAATTTTCATTCCAGTTCACTAGGAAATTGGACAATTCTGTTTCATTTCATGGCCAGAAGTGCCTTGATCCTGAAATCTCTAGAGAAGACAGTGAGAGAGGGTCCCAACCACATGTACTATGCTGATGGAGAAAGGGAGAGAGGGAGGATCAAACATTTTTCAACCAAAACTGTAAATTCTTGAAACACAATGACAAAGATATTTTACTGAAGTGAGGCATGTTAAGTTTGTGCTTGTCATCCCTCTTGGCTTTCATTTATTGCTATGACGATATACTAGCATCTATAGAGAAAACAGGATGCAGGATCACAAATCAGTCCTTGCAAAGGAGCTGTCGCAACATCAGGACACACACACCCTACACATGTGTAAGCAGAATACACAAACAAGGACATTGTAGCTGTGGCAAGGAGAATGCTAATAGCTACAAGCTGCCTGTGCCACTTGACTCCTTCCCAAGCATATTTGTACCTGTTTTAAAATGTGTCAAACACCAGACAAAAAGTGCATGTGTGCAAGTGGTAGATTAATGTTACAGTGTGTGTTTTCATTTCAAAAATTTTTCCTGGGGTGGGCATTCAGCCTAAGGATGTCTCACATAGGAGTACCTGGGTTCAATTCCCAGATCTGGTGCTTCATCTTATCGTGGCACCAATGCAGACCCTGGGAGGCAGCAGATGACAGCTTAAGCACTTGGGTTCCTGCCATCTATGTGGGAGACCCAGATGCCCTGATTGTTAGCCTTGGCTTGGCCCATCCTCAGACAATGAGGGCATTTAGGGAGTGAACCAGTAGATATAGTAGATAACGGAACTCTAACTATGTTAACTCTAGATAGATAGATAGATAGATAGATAGACAGACACAGATAGATCGATCTAGATAGATAGCTCTTTCTCTCTTTCTCCTGTCCTATCCACACACACTCTGTGTGTGTGTATGTGTGTGTGTGTGTGTGTGTACGTGTATCTCTCAAAGAATATTTAACATTTTCTAAAGCTTTTTTCTTTTTATGTCATTAAGGCTTTTGGAATCATAAACTTATACTTGTGTCACTTCAGTCATTTTAAACTCAGACATTTGGAACTAAATATTGCTGACTCATTTGACAGTGGATTCTGTCTCTTCCTATGTATAGATATTTTCCAGCATGTTCCTGTTTATTCATATAGACATGAAATTCCTGAAAAATGATGGGGATGAAATTCTCTCATGCCTCATGGAAGTGCTAGGGATGATTTGGCAGTGAGAAAATAAAACTGTGACAGGCACCAGGTTTTAAGTTTTATTTTCACCATGCTTTGTTCCGCTTTTAGTAGCAGCGTGATGTCAGTCACATTTAAACTAGATGAAAACCTGAATTTTTCATATTAATTAAAGTTCAATGGATTCCTTATAAAGAATACATGAAAAGATCAGCAGCAATGGGGGCCGGTGTAGTCACGTGGGATGGATTTTCTGCAGATTAACTGTGGCTGAGTTGAACTTCCTCCTGGGTTTTCTGGACTAACTCCAAATTTAGAAAGAGATTGATAAACAGCGTTACCTCATCCACCATGAATTTGTTCTCTTGTGAAAAGGTGCATAAGTGAAGAGGAAGAATTAATTTTTCCAGTAAGTAACAGCATAGACAAGCTCATACCTACCTGTGTCTGTACACATGTGTGTGTCTACCTTTTCCCGTGAAGTAACACTTTCCTTCAAAGTAAGTGCAATTAAGCTGCTTTGTGTACCTTCATAAGAAATAGAAAATTAAATTAAAAATAGAAATAGAAAATATAAACTTTCGGGGCCAGTACCGTGGCTCGCTTGGTTAATCCTACGCCTGTAGTGCCAGCATCCCATATGGGTGCCGGATTCTAGTTCCGGTTGCTCCTCTTCCAGTCCAGCTCTATGCTGTGGCCCGGGAGGGCAGTGGAGGATGGCCCATTTGGGGAGTGAAACAATGAAAGGAAGACCTTTCTCTGTCTCTCTCTCACTGTCTGTAACTCTACCTGTCAAATAAATAAAATTTTAAATATATATATATATATATGTAAACTTTCTCTACATAAGCTCCATCAAGTTCAAGACACTTTTGTAAGTAATACTACCAGCCATTTACTCTATCCCTAGAGAGTTAAGAATCATGGGAATTTAACCCTGTCAGAGCAATCATTTTTATATTTTTAACTTCATAAAAAATTACTATGCTTCAAAGAATTTTTAAAAATTTATTTAATTTTTAAGGTGAACAAATTCCATGTAAGTCATATGTGGGGAGCAACTGGGAGCAACTCGGACTAGACTAAGTTACTGGAATTAAGACTATTCTATGCATCTGCTCTCCCACAATATGGCTCTGGGAGAGGAGAAAACAGCTTCTACACAGCTGCCTCCAGTTCAACCAATAAACAGCAGGACCTGCTCCTGATTGGAGGAGAGCAGCATACTCGGCGTGTGGGTAGCAGAGTTGGGATTGGTGGAAGAGGACTATAAAGGAGGAGAGAGACAACATGCACCAGGAACATCTAAGGGGAACACCTGAGCAGCCCCCGAGAGAGCCGGCCGATGGTGTGCCGCTCCCCCGCGGAAGTGGGGAATGTGGCAGGGGGAACCGCCCTTCCACGGAGGTGGAAGGGTCGGTAGCCAACCCGGGAAGAACCAGCAGCAAACCTGGGGAGGGTCGGGCAGACAAAAGAACAGCAGGGTCCTGTGTCATTCCTCCACAAAGACGGGGAGCGACAGTCATATATACAGATTTAGGAGTATAGTGATTCTTCCTACCCAACCTCTCTCCCTCCCAGGCTGCCACCCTCTCTCCTCCTTCCTTTCTTATTCTTTCTTTTAATTTTTACCATGATCTACTCTCAGTTTATTCCATATTCATAAGGTTAATGCTACACTAAATAAAGAACTCAACAAATAGTAAGCAGAAAATAGCACTGTTCCTCAAGAGTAGACACAAGGGTAAACAATCAAAAAACCTCAAAATGTCAATTATGCTCATATACATCACCTTTTTATGTATTGTATTAGTTACCAAAAATCAGTGGAAACATGGTATTTGTCCTTTTGGGGCTGGCTTATTTCTCTAAGTATAACAGTTTCCAGTTACATCCATTTTACTACAAAAGATAGGATTTCATTATTTTTTACAGCTGAGAAGTATTCCATAATATATGTGTGTGTATGTATATATATCACAATTTCTTTATCTAGCCATTAGTTGATAGACATCTGAGTTGATTCCTTATCTTAGCTATTGTTGATTGAGTAGCAACAGACATGGGGGTACATATAATTCTTTCATATGCTGATTTCATTTCCTTTAGGTAAATTCCCAGAAGTGGGATTGCTGTGTGATATGATATATCTATTTTCAGATTTCTGAATTATCTCATTCTGTCTCCCACAATAGCTGTACTAGTTTACATTCCTACCAACAGTGGATTAGGGTACCATTTTCTCTGCATCCTCATCAGCATTTGGGGCTTTTTGATTTCTATATGAGAGCCATTCTAACTGGGATAAGGTGAAACCTCGTTGGGGTTTTGATTCCCATTTCCTTGATGGCTAGTGATCCTGAGCATTTCTTCATGGTCTATTGGTCATCTGAATTTCCTCTTTTGAAAAGTGCCTGTTCAAGTCCTTTGCCCATTTCTTAACTGGATTGTTTGTTTTGTTGTTGTTGAGATTTTGAGCTCTTTATAGATTCTGGATATTAACCCTTTATCAGTTGCATAGTTTGCAAATATTTCCCCATTCTGTTGGCTACCTCTTCACTTTTCTGAGTATTTCCTTTGCAGTGCAGAAGCTTTTCAGCTTGCTGTAATCACATTTGGCAGTTTTGGGTTTGGTTACCTGAGTTTCTAGGGTCTTTTCCAAGAAGTCTTTGCCTATGCCAATGTCTTACAGAGTTTCCCCTAAGGTTCTTCTCTAGGAATTTGATGGTATCAGGTAATAGATTTAGATCCTTGATCCATTTTGAGTGGATTTTTTTAATCAGGTATAATCAGGGGTCTTGTTTGATACTTCTGCACACAGAGAACCAATTTTCCCAGCACCATTTGTTGAAAACACTGCCCTTTCTCCATGGATTGATTTTAGCTCCTCTGTCAATGATTAGTTGGTTTTAGATGTGTGCATTGATTTCTAAGGCTTTTATTCTGTTCCATTTGTCTACATGTCTATTTTTGTGCCAGTACCAGGCTGTTTTGCTTATAACTGCCCTGTATATTTTGAAATCTGATATTGTGATGCCTCAGCTTTGTTTTTGCTATTTCCAGTCCAGCTCTCTGCTATGACCCGGGAGTGCAGTGGAGGATGGCCCAAGTCATTGGGCCCTGCACCCACATGGGAGACCAGGAGAAGCACCTGGCTCCTGGCTTCAGATCAGCGTGGTGCACTGGCCTCAGCGAGCTAGCTGCAGCGGCCATTGGGGGTTGAACCAATGGAAAAGGAAGACCTTTCTCTCTGCCTCTCTCTCTCACTGTCTACTCTGCCTGTCAAAAAAATAAATAAATAAAAAGATTGTTTTAGCTATTCATAGTCTCTTGTGTTTACATATAAATTTTAGCATCATTTCTTCTAGATTTGAGAAGAATGCCATTAGTATTTTGTTTGAAATCACATTGAATCTGTAAATTACTTTCAGTAGTGTGGACATTTAGATATTAATTCTTCCAATCCATGAACATGGAAAATTTTTTTCTACTTTTTTTGTGTCTTATTTCTTTGTTTAATGTTTTGTATTTTTCATTGTAGAGATATTTGATCTTGATTAAATTTATCCCAAGGTATTTTTTAAGCTATTGTGAATAGGATTGATCTTAGAAGTTCTTTCCCAGGCATAGCATTGCATTATCTGTGTATACAAAGGCTATCGATTTTTGTACCTTAATTTTATATCCTGCAACTTTTCGAAACTCTCTTATGAGTTTGAGTAGAGGCTGAAGGCAGCTTTAAAGAACTTCTAATGATAGGAAAGAAAAAGAAGTCAAAAGGAGCCCAGTCTAGATTGTAAGGTGTATGCCACATTATTTTCAATTAAAAATCACAAAATTGCAGGAATGAGTAGGAGCATTGTCATGGTGGAAAAATACTCTATAGCGAAGTTGGCCCAGACATTTTTTTTTGCTAAAGCTTTAGCTAAATTTCTCAAAACACTCTTACAACAAGCAGATATTATCATTCTTTGGACCTTCCCAAAGTCAACAAGCAAAAGGTCTTTAACATCCAAAAAATAAATAAATAAAAGGCTGGAAAATGTTGTGATGACTTTTTCTAAACTGGTCAGCTTTTGCTTTGACTGCAGCACTTCTACCTCTCGGAAGCCATTGCTTTTATTGTACTTGGTTTTCAATATCCTGCAAGTAAAGCCATGTTTCATCTCTTGTTACAGTTCTTCAAAGAAATTATTCAGGATTTTGATCTCACTTGTTTAAAATTTTCTTTGAAAGCTCTGCTCTTGTCTGCAGCTGTTCTGGGCATAAGAGTTTTGGCACTGATAGAGCAGAAAGCTTGCTCCACTTAAATTTTTCAGTCCGCACTGTGTGAGCTGAACCAATGGAGATGTCTGTAGTGTTGGCTATTGTTTCTGTTTTTAATTGTCAGTTCTCTTCAATTAGGGCATAAATAAGATTTATCTCCTCCTCACACATCAACGTGCAGGATGTGCTACTGCAGTCTTCATCTTCAACACCATCTCATCTCTTCTTAAAATGTGTTTTCAAATGCATTTCTCATCCTTCTTAGCTCCCAATAATATATCCTGAATAATAATAATAATAATAATAAGTGATAACAAGTTATCAGGTTTTTTGGGGGGGTACAAAAATTTTGAAATCCATGCATAATTTTCTGTAATACACATTTTCTCTGAATGTTTGAGGACCCTATAGGACACACCTAGGATCTCTGAGCCTCCAGCTATGTCCATTTCTGAAGGCCTAAGCTTCCTGCTATAACAACTGTCACTGTTACTGCTATCTTATTGCTACTAATGTGCCCTCCTTATCTCTCTGTCTCTTCATATTTGGACTACTGACTCGAAGTCAATGATCTGTGCTTAGGAAGGCTTAAATTATTTTTTCTACCCCTCACACTTGGCTTTCAGTGTGATGCATAGATCTGCAGTAGATCCAGTTCCCCCCATAGAATTCATGCTTCTTACCATCTCATTTAAATTTTCCTTCTCGGGCTTTTCTATTTGTTTTCTTTGTTATTATTATTATTATTATTATTTGTTTGTATTTATTTGAAAGGCAGACATAAACAGATGAGAGATCTTCCATCTGTTTGTTCACTCCCCCAAATGCCTGCATCAGCTGAGCTAGACCAGGCTGAAACTGGGAGCCCAGAACTCCCTCCAGGTCGGCTGCATGAAGGGCAGAGGCCCAAGAGCTTGAGGCATTCTGCGGCCTCTAGCAGGAAGCTGAAATTGAGAGGAGGGACAAGACCTGAATCGAAGCATGCTGAGCCAAATCCCAGCCGCTTTGCTTGGTATTTGATTACATGGACCTCAACAAGGTGTGGACTTTAGAATATTCAGTACTTGGGACCCAATATGGCACTTAACATGAATTTCCTTATTGTGGAACATGAACTGCTCATAACACACGTAAGTAAACTAAGTATTACAAAGAATTTAAATTGCCTTTATTGAGTCATTGACCAAAAAGCACATAAATATATGATTTCTAACATTACAGGAAAAATGTAAAGCAAAAGCTTTGGCTTCTATCATGGTGGGACCTAGATTCTTAGACGTATTTATTTGCCACCATAAGACCCGTTGTGGTTATGAGCCACAGGTGGCCCCTCAGCACTGTCCCTAGAGCCTGTTGCCCTTCCTTTCCATGACCATCACGTTCTCACATTTCAGTTGTGACTCTGAAGGAAAGACTAGAAAGAATAACTTACCTGTCCCTGCACTTGTGGTGGGAATGAATAACTTCCAAGGATAGTACCTCTATGAAATGTCTCTCCCCTGGAAATACATAAATGTATCTCCTTTACTTCTATCTATTTAGCATGTTCCAAACCTCCACGCAATAGAGCAAAGGATAAAATGACCATGTGAAGATGCAGCTGAAAGGGTCTGATAACAACAAAAATCACCTTCTTAAATATATTATCATCTTTATGTGTCCATATTAGGTTAAATTAACCCACGGTTGAATTATCCATGGCAAATAAATCCCCTCCTGGTAAGATTGCATGGAGTATGTTCATAGCCACAGCTTCTTTAAATTGTTGAAGGATAAAGGGACTGTTGAAGAACCAAATGATATGTGGTTTATTCTTTTAGTAAAAGAAGCAGCAAGAAAGGGAAACTGTAAGAAATTAGAAAACTAGCTTACTAATATAGGTAAGAAAAATGCATTTTAATTTGATTGAGGTTAAAAAGACAATGATATAAACTATATATAAACTTGATATTAACTATAAAATAAATGATTAGAAAGATATAAAATTACAAGGTGCTTTATCACTGTTGTACATTATTTGGGAAATGAAAGCAAAGCCATTTGTATTTTCCCTTTCTTGGGGGCATCTCAGTTTTGATCACTACCTTCTGGTTAGAACTTACTGAACAAAGTAAGTAAGTAACCATAACTGAGCTAATGGATAAATTCTGTCAATATCAGACATGTTTTCAAATACTGAAGGTCAAAATACATCTAATGGAAAAATAAATTTGACTCAGAGTTTTAGATGTTTATTATGTACCTATCCCCAGATCAACTAAACCACATGCCCCTAATTAGGAAACTAAAGGTTGATTTTGCAAGGAATAGTAACATTAAAATCTCAGCAGAATAATGAATGTTTAAGCCTTTAAAATCTCAGTAGGGCTTTTCTTGTGTGTGCAGATTTATATGATAAGAAATAGAAAACTTGTTTTCAAAATTGTTTTTGAATTCTCCATGATAAATTTGAATACACTCTGCCATCAGGAGTCTGCTAAACTTGCAATGAATCACTACCAACAGGATACTGATGCCTTCCTTGACTTTCATAGTGAAAGACACGACTCAAATGGTTTATTTGATAATAATTGAAAACCTTGGTGTTGAGCAAATTTATTTTCTACATGAGACTTTTTAATGGAATGAATGCATTTTCTAATGCATCCATCATTCAAAGGCTATTTTCCTTCATCAATTTGGAATGTATTTTGCTTTTTTAACGTTGCTTTCCTTTCTGTAAAAAAAAAAAAAGAGTTTTCTTTAAAATTGTGCATACATTTTTCTTTTTCATATTTGGACTCCATGAAAACATATTTTTTGTTTGATTCGTTGAGTTGGGGGTGGAGATAATTTCATTTATCTTGTTTCCCTTGTTATTAATATCTGTTTGGTAATAAAAGATCAAATACACATAATAACTTGAAGAATTCATCCAACTGACAAGGCATTTTATTAAAATGAGATATTTAGGGGAATTCCAGTCAGAAACCCAGAAGACAGGAAATTTTTTGGCTAAGCACTTTTTGAGCAAGATTCTCTTTGCATTCTCTTCCAGTGCCTCTGGAAGAGTTGGGCTCCAAGGTATCAAAAACAGAAGCCATTCACTCATTTTTAGACATACTATATCTACAAGGGTTTGTTCATGAAGGCACCTGTGAAGGTCAAGTAGAATTCCTGTGCCAGCTGAGGATACTGGGGAATAACAATTGCAGCTGTGTAGTCACTGGTTGCCATGCATCCAGTGCATCAAGCTTTCGAAATTACTACTCAACTCAAATTTTACCACATTTGAGATGAGCACAGCCAGATTTGGCGAAGTTAGATGATATGCTCCAAGGAAAGCAATTAGTGACTTCTGAAGCTAAGATTTCAACTCCAAGCTCTGGGGCCAGAGTGAAGGAAGCTTCATTTCATCACATGACCACCTCAGTGGATGCAATCTTGGCTTAAACAGAAATAGGCCACTTTACCCAAAAGGGCTCCACAATAAAAAGTAAGGCATATTTTTTTAAAAAAGATTTATTTATTTATTTGAAAGGCAGAGTTACAGAGAGACAGAGGCAGAGGGGGAGAAAGAGAGGTCCTCCATCCGCTGGTTCACTCCCCAGATGGCTGCAACAGCCAGAGCTGCATCGATCCGAAGCCAGAAGCTTATTCCAGATCTCAAATGTGGGTGCAGGGGCCCAGAGACTTGGGCCATCTTCCACTGCTTTCCCAGGCCACAGCAGAGAGCTGGATTGGAAGTGGAGCAGCCATGACTAGAACCAGTACCCATATGGGATGTTGGCACTACAGGTGGCAGCTTTACCCACTTAGCCACAGTGCCAGCCCCATAAGGCACATTTAATAGGAAAAAAAAAAACTAGAATAAAAATGTGATATCAAGAGTTTCCTTACAACATACATATATATGAATGGTCAGTGTTTAAAAATCATTATCAAGAGTTACTCAAAAAATGCATAACACACATTTATATCTAGTTTGAAGTGCACTTTTCCTAGTGCTGACACCAATACACTCACAGTATTCTGTTTAACTCATTTCTAGATATACTATATCTACATGGGGACTTCAAAAACATTTGTGATAAAATAGAACTATAAGACAGATTTATTCCAGTACAAAAAAAAACTTTAAAATGCATGTATAATCTGTCTATAATATGCATTTTACATGAGCATTTTGAAGTTTCCTCATATGTGTGGGTTTCAAACTATTCTTCACCAAAACCAACTTGCCATTTCATTCCATTTTTTATGAAACTTTGTTCTACCTCATACAGTTCATGAGATTTTGAAAGATTTTGTCATTGGTATGGTGTCAATTTTTGATAACAGGAATCAGAACTGATACCTACCTCTTAGACTGTCACCCTTTACTATTATCTGAACTAATCAAAAGAGAGACTAAAAGTCACTAAGATTTATTTAAGCTTATCTCTCAAAACATTCTTTGGACTTTGTGCTATATTTTGTGGTGAGCTTTGCAAATATACAAATGTGAACTACAATACTCTCCTAAAAGAGTTAGAGAAAGTTTACCTTTGAAATAATGTCATCCCAATGTATTTTCCAATGAAATGTTAAGAGTCCAGTTTAAATATATAAACATTTTACATAATTAACTCTACAGAATATAGAGGGCATGGATCATTTCTATAACAGGTAAACTACCAAAAAATGGCATTATTTGAATAGCTGATCTTAAATTAGAGCAAACTTAAAATTACTCCAATTTCATTTTTTAAAAAAAGAGTTACTTATCCGTTTGAAAGACAGAGTGACTGGGAAGGACAGAGAGATTTTCCATATACTATTTCATTCCCTAAATGACCACAAACAGCTGGGGCTGGGCTAGGGCAAAACTATGAGCTAGGAACAGCTTCCTGGTCTCCCACATGAGTAGCAGGGGCCCAAGCACTTGGACCATCAGTCATTGTCATCCCAGGCACATTAGCAGGAAGTGGGATTGGAAGTAGAGCAACTAGGACTCAAACCAACATTTTTTTTTAAGAAAGCATATTCTGGTTGTTATTGTTGTTGTTTGTTTTTGAAGATTTATTTGTCTGAAAAGCAAAGGTACAGAGAGAGGGAGGCAAAGAAAAAGAAGTCTTGCATCTACTGGTTCACTCCTCACATGGTTGCAACACCCAGGGCTGAGGCAGACTGAAGCCAGGAACCAAGAGTTTCATCCAGGTCTCCCACATGGGTACCCGGGCTCAAACACTTAGGTCATCTTCCACTGCTTTCCCAAGCACATTAGCAGGGAAGTAGAGCAGCCAGTATTTAAACTGGACTCTTAACATTTCATTGTAAAATATATTGGGATGAACCATTGCCCATATGAGAGCTGGCACTGCAGATGGTGGGTGGCTCTATCTGCTACTCCATAGTGCTGGTCCCTCAAACCAACATTCTGATATGGGCCATCAGCATCCCAAGTGCTGGCTTAACCTACCATACCACAGCACTGGCCCCTCCAATTTAAATGTTTATCTTTGATTTGGCAATAACACATGGGCCCAGCCTCATACTGATTAGAAAGTTACTAAGTTTTATCACCTGTCTATGTAAATTCTTAATTTGAAAGTGATATAACCCATTTATAAAAATAAAATTTGTTTTAAAATACTTTGGAATCTCTGGGAGTTTAAAAAATACAGTTGAGTTCAGGAACAACAAGTAGCAGAAACACAAATAATATCAAATTTCTGTTTTTATCTCAACATATCTGCCCTTTCTCTCCCTCCCCCCCCCCCATTAAAGATATGCTGCCTTCTTTTTCCAGCCTGTCTGGAAAAATACTCGATTATCTAACATCCAAGCTGTTTTTCTTACAGCTCCAATGACATGAGAAACATAACGTTGACAATGTGAGTCCTAAATTCAGCTTCCTCCTAGAAGTGCTGAGTATGAACCAACATGCATCAGCTGGGTCTCCAAGCACACAGGGTCACCCGCACAAAGGTAGAGCTTCTAATTCCCAACACTGGGGGGTGACCTCTGGGAGGCAAATTACATCAGCATCACTATTCTGCTGACCATTATCACTTGAGGACAGTCACCGTGTTAACTTCCCACGGCTCCACACTGAAGATGCATGAGCCAGTGCTACTTGACTCGCCGCAATTCAACCATCGGTTTGAGATGGACGCTGCTTGGTTCAGTTGTTTTCAGAGTTTGGATTTATGAAGCAGTCCAAGAATACTTGGCACGAGCTAGCAGGTATACTTAGAGAAGCTGCCAAAATGTGCAGAGAATCTTTGGCAGAAGAGAAAAAAAAAGCAGATGGTCATATCAAATGGATCGCATTCGTGGGCATTAAATTGGATTCAAAGAGAAGAGTGATATCTCTCTGGGGAATATGCTGTAAAGGGTTAAGTAGCACAGTTATCCTAGGCTAGGTCATAAAACTTCAAGAAACTGATCATGAAGTTGAATTGTTGAGAGATATTTCAGACACTGAACTAGAGACAGGAGGATTCTTCAAAGGGACACCAGGCGGGGGCGGGGGTGCCTAATCAGAAGCCCGGCAACAGAGCTGCTATGGTCTGGGAAGTGATAACAAGCTGACAGCTCACACTGGCAAAGGGAGTGAGACCTGAGCAGTCAGGGTAGATAAAAATATCCATGCGCACGGCCACAAAACCAGAAAGCTGAGCCTCAAGCACCCTCAGGTATGCAAGCAGCCTCACAGGTTTCCACACCACTCTGCAGAGAGTTCAGAGTGTGAAGAGTATTTGGAGATCATTTAGTCCGAAGCCCTCATTTTGTAGAGGATGAAACTGAATTCAAAGAAGTTGCCATTTATTACCAGGTGCCCTAATGCTGATAATACTGCTCTCTTCCCAACATTGACCATCGGGTTAATAATCCAAAACGGAGGGGGGCGGCGCCCCGGTGCATTGGGTTAATCCTCTGCCTGTAGTGCCAGCATCCCATATGGGCACCGGTTCTAGTCCTGGTTGCTCCTCTTCTAGTCCAGTTCTGCCATGGTCTGAGATAGTGGAGGATAGCCCAAGACTGTGGGCCCCTGCACCCGCGTGGGAGACCAGGAAGAAGCACCTGGCTCCTGGCTTCGGATTGGCGGCCATTTGAGGAGTGAACCCACGGAAGGAAAATCTTTCTCTCTGTCTCCCTACTGTCTGTAACTCTACCTGTCAAATAAATAAATAAAATCTTTTTAAAAAATCCAAAAGGGAAACAGTCTGCTGGGACAGACGGCCACCAAACAGGACCCCTTAGTCTAATACTCACTTTGGGAGCAGCCAATGGGTGTACCAGTTAAGTTGGTCTTGGCAGAGTGCCTGGTTTCAAATCTCAGCTCTTGTATTTCCAATCTAACTTACTGCTAATGTACCCCCTGAACCATCACCTGCTGCCTTCAAAGTCCCCATACTGAACATCCTGATGGAGTTCCTGGTTTAGGCCTAACCTAGTTTTGGCTGTTGTGGGCATTTGAGGAGTGAAATGGCAGATGGAAGATATCTCTCTCTCTCTCTCTCCCCCTCCCCCTCCCTCCCTCCATCCATCCCTCCCTCTCTCTTCCTCTCCCTCTCCTTCCTCCCCTCCCCTCCATCTCTTCCCCATTGCCCTTTTTTTCTTATTTTTTTTCTTCCTGCCTAACAAATAAAAGGATATGTATATCCTTTAAAATACTTTGGAATCTTTGGGAGTTTAAAAAATATATTTGAGGTTATTACACTTTTAAATTTAAAGGTTATTACACTTTTAAATTTATATATTTTATATATTTATATAATTTATTTTATATATTTATATATATAAATATATATATATAAATTTAAAAGTGTAATAACCACCTGACTTCTGGCCCACCTATTTTGGTGATAAATATAATGACTCATTCAATAGTCAAGAATGAGAGAGCACTGTTGTCCATCCATGGGCAAAAATTGAAGTTTTGGTCTAATGTAGACATTGACTTACTGGAAAAACAGAGACTCAGCCTTAGAAGATAGGTGTAACACATTTCTCCTGAAGCCCTGTGCTTGTAGGATGGGGCAGAAATATCTGTGGGAATCTATGCTTTCCTCCTCCATAGCACTCCCATAAAGAGTATAGTGTAGAGTCACCCTGCACAGGAGCTATCCATCCAGGGACTGTGTTCTCCAGCTCCCTGGCATGATGATCAGAGTGACAACAGGAGTGATGTGTGTACTACTTGCAGCCCTAAGTGATTAAGAAATTGTGTTCTCTCTTCATACTCTCTTCCCACTCTAGAAGCAGCAGACCTGAGGGATAATGGGACCACAAGTTGGGAGGAACATGAGTCTTTGCATCTTAGTTAGAAGAAAGTTTTCCATAGTTCAAGGACATCACACTACATTGCTACTCAAGCAAGAAATAAACCTTAGCGTGTCTGAAGGACTGGAAGTCTGACATTTGTCAAAGCAGGTAAAGCACCTTGTTTGATGCAATAGACTATTTCCTTGTGCAGATGCCGTGTTGGATATGTTTGAAATGTGTGCAAATAGGCTGTGTTCCTAATGGGGTATGTTGGAATGAAGTAGGCCTGTGAGAACTGTATCATGCCCAGAAATTACAGGCCTGAGCATCTTTCCAGTGGCACCAGCATTTCTTTCAAGCTACAGAGCTTATCTGTCTTGTTGCATTTCACAAGACAAAGTTTTACACTGAAATAATGACTACTTCTTTGATTCAAGCCATGGGATCAAACTACATTATTAGAGTGAGATCTCCAAAGAACAAGTGGGAATTACATAAGCTGCTATTTCTAACAGGCTTCTCTAAGTCATCTCCTTTAGGGCCAGTGTAGCCTAATTTGTTTGTGCCAAAAAGAAAACCTCAAAATGTCCAATATACTGAACTATTCCAAAAAGTAGAACACAGTCTCCATGGATATTAATATGAGGGTGCTTCAAAAAGTTCATGGAAAAAAATGGGATGAAACAATTATGTTGATGCAGTAATATTTACTAAGATCAATACACAGGTTTTCAACATACTAGTTTTCCAAGCACACTTGGGAAACCCCAATTTAGTGCAGTGAAAGGCACAGAGACTATCAGATCCTGTAAGGCTGTAACTAGAAGCTGATCATTTTGTACAACTTCTTCAACTTACAAAAAAAAATGTCTTTATCATGTCACTCAGTTAACAAATGACTTAAACTTCTGAGACTCCTGACTTTTAATCTGGAGTGATTGTCACTAAGAAACACCATACCCAATCTGAATTCATCACCAACCCTCTTTTCTTTCAGTGATCCTATCTCTTCTTTGTATCCCAAACTTTAACCATCTACTGATTTGTAAGCAGGGGACTTGAGCACACTCAAGATTGAGAAGGTGTCTAAGGACTGAGATTTACATAACAATGCTTACTTTCCACCGTCTTCTAAACTGCTCCTATATAAAAAGGCATAACTGTCCTTATCATTGAATATTCATGTGAATAACATGAGTATATGACTTTTTTTTTTTTTTGGACAGGCAGAGTGGACAGTGAAAGAGAGAGACAAAGAGAAAGGTCTTCCTTTTTGAGTTGGTTCACCCTCCAATGGCCGCTACAGCCGGCGCGCTGCAGCTGGCGCACCGCGCTGATCCAAAGCCAGGAGCCAGGTGCTTCTCCTGGTCTCCTATGCAGGTGCAGGACCCAACCACTTGGGCCATCCTCCACTGCCCTCCTGGGCCACAGCAGAGAGCTGGACAGGAAGAGGAGCGACCGGGACTAGAACGCGGTGTGCTGGCACTGCAGGCGGAGGATTAGCCTATTGACCCGCGGCGCTGGCCAAGACTATATGACTTTTTAATCTACATTTTAACCAAGAAAAGCATTAATAGTAAAATGAGAATGTTAGATGAATATGGGTCATTTTTCTATCACATTTACTCTATGAGAGTTGAAGTGACTCTCACAAGTGAATTCCCCAGTGGTGGACTTCGTGTCGACCCCCCGAATGCTTGATTCTCTGTCCTGAACTTAGTTTTTTAGAATTAGAAAGGCTTCTCAGTGCTTTTATTTGTTTTATATCATTCAGCAACTTTTTTGCATTGAATAAAAATTTTCATTGCCATTTCAACAATACAATATTAAAATATTTCATGAAAATATTAAGTTTTAGGCTACCGTTTCCCTAATTTTGTTTTGTTAAATAAGAATATGCTTGAGAGAGTAGAATATCACCTTTTTCTTGGAAAGCTCATAATTAGTTACAGAGAAAATATACTCAGTAGTTAATTTGTGTTATTCAAATAATTTAAAGTAAAAGATAAGAAGTTATTAGCAGACTCTCAAGAAATAGAATTATGCTGCTTCATCCTGATGGATTTTCCAATCATTTCCTTTCTTGAAGGATTGAACAAAGATGGCCACAGTGGTAATGTCTTCCAACCTGGAGAATGCAATTGATTTTTACACCAGATATTTTGGTTGTATATGCATTGTGTGACACCATTTGGGCCATGACTGCAAACATAGCAAATTCTTTCAGGATCACATGTACAGAAACACAGTGGAATGTTATTCAGCCTTTAAAAAGAAAATACTGCTTTTTACAATGCCATAGTGTTCACCCTTGAACTAAGAGAAATAAGCTAGACACAGAATTAAAAATATCGTATGATCTCATTTATATGCTGAATCTCGAAACATCAAGTAAATAGAAACAGAACAGAATAGGGATTATCAGAGGTCAGGAGGGGAAGGAATGGTGAGCTGTAGGGTACCTATTTTAAGTTATGCAGGATAAGTAAGTAGATACCTAAAGTATAGTAAGAGAAGTATTGTTAATAATATTATATTTTTAGCACCAAAGCTTAGCTAAGAGTAGATTTTAGGTCTTCTTATCACAAAAACTATGCAAGGTGATAGATATGTTAATATGTTCCCTTGCTCACCCCTCTTCTCTGGCCTTCTCCCACCCTCCCTTCTCTCCTCCTCCTCTTCTTTCTTCTTCCCTCCCTCCTGCAAATGAAAAAAAAAAGTTATTATATGCCCACACTAAAAAATTAAGTTAGAAAAAGAGGTGATTGCTACAGTAAAAGATTTTGTATCTACTCTGACCTCCCAATTATCCTCTCTGGAGGTAAGTAAATTTATTTCTCTAGAACTATTTTATCTCTCTCTCTCTCTCTCTCTCTCTCTTTCTCCCTCTCTCTCCATATGTGTGTGTGTGTGTGTGTATCCACCTTTTTATTTTTACAGACTGTTGTACTGTTCATATTGGTTCTTATACAGATTTCTTTGTTGTGTTAACAATAGACCTTACAAGCCACTCAATATAAAGGTATGAAGATATCACTCAATCCTTTTTCTGAGTTTAACATAGGAAATACAAGAGGAAAACCAAAAAGTAAGCCAACAACTTGAAGAACTTTAAGAACATGATCATTCCTTCCAGCTAGGATATACATCAAGAACCAGAATATAACAGCAACCAGTCAACCCTCTTGGCGGCCTCACCCAGTCTCTACACTTAAAGGGTTACTCTGCCCTGATTTCAAATATCATACATGAGTTTTGTATACATGTGAATTTTATAGAATTTTAGTATATGGGCTGCCAAAGCGAGCACAAATTTTATAGAATTAAATCCTATATTAGCTATGACCACAAAAATTCTGCATGATGAACTATTCCTAAATCCAATGGCTTCAGAAAATGAATGATTATTCTCACTTGCTCTTCAGCTTGGGGATATATTTGAATTTCAGACATTTCTGTTCATTTTCTACATTGATAGCACAGTTTATCACAGGGATCAACAAAGTTTCCCAAAAAGAGCAAGGTAGTAGTAATTTTAGAATTTGTGAGTAATTCAGGCTATACTCAACAGGGCTATTTTTGCATTAAAGCAACCAGACATGGCACAACCATGACTGGGTGTGACTGGGTTAGAAATTCAGGCAGTGGGCTAGATTGGGACCACAAGACATAGTGTGCCAACCTTTGAGTATACTGAGATTTCACATAACCTCCAAATTGCAGTGGCATAGCATAACCAAAGTCTTACTTCTTACTTACAGAAATAACCAACAAAGGCTAAGGGTCAACCTTCTGTAAACTCCACACTTTGACAATCACTTGAAGCAAACATGGCTGCTAGGTACCACTCACAAGTGAGGCACATGCCTTTCATTCATACACTTCTGGCCAAAGCAAAGCAAATAGGCTTTGCCTCACTTCAGAAAGTAGAGGGAAGTGAGATCCTCTTCAGTGCTAAGATGGAAAACGGGTCTAAAAAAGTCAACAACAGGAGTCACTGTGCACTTACTCCTCATGTAGGATCTCTGTCCTTAGTGTGCTGTACATTGAGATTTAATGCTCTAACTAGTACTCAAACAGTATTTTTCACTTTATGTTTCTGTGTGGGAGCAAACTGTTGAAATCTTTGCTTGATGTATGCTGAACTGATCTTCTGTATATAAAGAGAAACGAGGATGAATCTTGATGTGAATGGAAGGGGAGAGGGAGTGGGAAAGGGGAGGGTTGCGGGTGGGAGGGACGTTATGGGGGGGAAGCCATTGTAATCCATAAGCTGTACTTTGGAAATTTATATTCATTAAATAAAAGTTTAAAAAAAAATAAAAATAAAAATTGTGCCACAGCTGCACAAATGGTCAGCTAATACTGGGGAAACCACATGCATCTTTGCCAAAATGCCAGACACATCAGCACAGATTTGGGCTCTCTGGGTATGTGGGTATGGGTATGGTGAACTCTTTTCAATATTTGTGAGTACAGAGGATCAAAGCAATTTGCTCTTACACAGGATTGTAACAGCTCACATACATTCTTGCCCCCAGGATATGTCAACTCCCTGGCTCTCTGTCACAATACATTCTATAAATACTTTGATCATCTTGTTATCCAGCCAAATACCCTGCTTGGCTACCATATTGATCATATTATGCAAAAATGCCCTAGTGAGCGGAAAGTGGCAAGTATTTTGGATGCCATGGTAAAGTACACAACATGCCACAGGGCACACGTATACCTATAAAATTCAGACCCCTGTCACTTTCACAGTGTTGATAAAATTCCACTAAACTGGGACACTCTGTGATCTCCGATCTAAGGAAAAGGACTAGTTATTGAATCATATACCCTCTCAAAAAGAGAAACATGTCACCACAGGCTCAGTGGTTTTAAAACTGTAGATTTTGGAGGGAGCGTATACCACAGTTGTGCATAGTGCTCTGATGCATTTATGGAGTGTTTTAAAGGCTAGTGGTATGAGGGGCACAGAGAAAGAGAATCCTGTCCCAGGTGCAATCTACAGGATCTGACAGACGCAGTGGTGCTGGAGGTATTTGTGGTAGATAAGGTAGTGTAGAAAGCTCTGGTAACCAACATGGAGCATCACTATAGTGAACACTAGGCTATGGTACAAGAGACTAATAGTTGAGGAGCAGCTTCTGGCATCCTCCCTGGCCCTAGTAGACAATTGAATGCCGAACCACGGGATGCTCATAATAAGCTGGGTAAAGTCCAATACACAAGTTACAAAGTTGGACAGGTGTATCACAATTTATCTCACAATAGAAATTATACATTCAGAATTTGTTCTGAGGGGATCCAGATGGCCCCAATCTTATGTGAATAGACACCTGCAGTCTCCATATTTTCAACAGCGTAGCAATAATGAGTGACCCCCAACACACCACAGCAGCCTCCTGGGGCATTCTCTCTAACCTGATAACAAAGAACCAAAAAAGAGAGAAAAAGAAAAAGTTAGTCTTACATCTAAAATAGGTTAGCCTAATATGTTGGTAAAAATAGAATGATCTGTTGCTGCCTTACTCAGGGATGACCTCAAAGAACTATGGTGGAAAGAAATCTATTTGTAGAGCTACAAGCTGGAGACTTGGTCAGTCTTTTGTATGGAGAAAAAAGTAACCTCAATGAAGAGTTACATGAATTCTTGGAAGTAGCATAGACATACCTGATTATAAGGACCTAGAAATACCAACACTGAGAAACTGGAAACAAAGATGAGGAAAATAGAATCAAAAAGAAGACTCACAAGTGTGGGAATAATCAAATCCTTCTAGAACAACAGAAATTCAACAACCAGGCAGACAGTATTAATTTAGGGGTAAACATTTGTATCAGACAAACTCTGTCCTTGGCTATCTAAGGTCTTGCATGTTTGGCCCATAAATTAAATAGTGAAGATGACAGAGATGGAGACTGTGTATAAATTCAGTAACTATGGCTCCTTCACACCAGGATTCAACAATTACTGGGGCTGGCATTGTGGCATAGTGGGTAACTCTGCCTCCTTCAGTGTTGGCATCCCACATGCATGCTAGTTTGAGTCCTAGTTGTTCCACTACCTACCCAGCTCCCCATTTACATGCCTGGCTTAGCAGTAGAAAATAGCCCAAGAACTTGGGACCCTGTTAACTATATGGGAGACCTGGAAGAAGCTCTTGGCTCCTGGCTTCAGTCTGGCCCAGCGCTGGCCATTGCAGCCATTCGAGGAGTGAACCAGCAGATAGAAGATATCTCTGTGGGTGTGTGTGCCCCTCCCTATCTCTCTCTAACTCTGCTTTTTAAAAATAAATAATGAAAGGACTAAGTGTCAAAGGGAGCACATAAACAAGTCTAGTACCTGCTAACACTAACCGATAGAATAAATAAAGGGGAGAGTGATCCAACATGGGAAGTGAGATACTCAGCAGACTCATAGAATGGCAGATGTCCTAAATAGCACTCTGGCCTCAGAATCAGCCCTAAAGGCATTCCGATCTGGCTGAAAAGCCCATGAGAGTATTTCAGGCATGGAAAGCCAAGACACTCTGGCAAAAGATCTCTATGATTGAGATCCCAGTGGAAAGAACAGGTCTTCAAAGAAGGAGGTACCTTTCTCTGAAGGGAGGAGAGAACCTCCACTTTGACTATGACCTTGTCTAAACAAGATAAGAGTCAGAGACCTCAGAGGGCTTCCATAGCCTTGGAAACTCATGACTGGAGCATAGGGAGATTACTGATGCCATAGACAGGAGTGTCATTGGTAAAGTCAACAACAGGAGTCACTGTGCACTTACTCCTCATGTAGGATCTCTGTCCTTAATGTGCTGTGTATTGAGATTTAATGCTATAACGAGTACTCAAACAACATATTTCACTTTGTGTTTCTATGGGGTGCAAACTGTTGAAATCTTTACTTAATGCATACTAAACTGATCTTCTGTAAAAAAAAAAAAAAAAAGAAATTATCAATTCCCAACTTGACTCTCACTGGGATTAAACATGGCAAAAGGTCTGATCTGATTTCATCATCATTAAAAAAAATCATCTATTATTTTTCACTTTATGTTTCTGTGTGGGAGCAAACTGTTGAAATCCTTACTTAATGTATACTAGCTGATCTTCTGTATATTAAGATAATCGAAAATGAATCTTGATGTGAATGGAAGGGGAGAGGGAGTGGGAAAGGGGAGGGTTGTGGGTGGGAGGGACTGTATTGGGGGGAAGCCATTGTAATCCATAAGCTGTACTTTGGAAATTTATATTCATTAAATAAAAGTTAAAAAAAATATTTGTTTATTCGAAAGAGTCACAGAGGAGGTGAGGCAGAGAGAGAGAGAGAGAGAGAGAGAGGGAGGGAGAGAGAGAAAGATCTTCATCATTAGCTGGTTCACTCCCCAGATGGCCACAATGACCAGGGCTGGGCCAGACTGAAGCCAGGAGCTTCTTCCAGGTCTCCCACATGGATGCAAGGGCCCAAAGACTTGGGCCATCTTCCAGTGCTTTCCCAGACACATTAGCAGGAAGGTGGATTGGAGCAGAACCAGTGGCCAAATGGGATGCTGGCGCTGCAGAAACAGCTTTACCCACGATACCACAGCACCAATCCCCATGTAAGTTTTTTTTTTAAACAACCCTCAATAAAATATGTTTTTCTCAATTCTTGTTTTCACAAATTTTGTTAGGGATCTTATCTTATTGTTGTAAGGATAATATATTTTTAATAATTTTTTGTGTAAGTATGGACACGAACATGAATTTTTTTGGTGGTTTCCAGAATTTGGCATTATTTTACAGTACCAAAATCATTTGGAGCCATTTTCAGACAGACAAAATAGAAACTCTGTCAAATCAATACTGCATCGCAGCTTAGTCCATTGAAGAAGCCACACCTGTGCTATAACAGATGCTTCTACATTTTACCTGCTTTAGGACAGAATCCTTTCCCTCTTGGTCTCACCAATTTCATTAGATTAAAACACCACAAACTGGCTTTCTCCAAATGACTCCCTAAGTCTGGAGTTCGGTTAGAATTTTATGCCCACATAAACCAAATCTGTAGCTATACTATTTGGGCCCTGCCATAATACATGATACAACACAAAACAACATTATAGGGAGAACTCCAGGATGTTATTTCAAATTATGGAATATTCAGTTTAGAATCTTAGTGTCACGTGGACAGATGGCACAGATATTGTAAGGATCCGGTTCTTGAGCAGCAGAAGCACACAACTGCAAAGTCTCTGCTGATTAAAAGATAAAAATACTAAATCGAGTTCTCTGTATCAATATCACAATGTTTGTTGCAACCTGATCCTTCACAGGGTGTGGGGTGGTTTGGTTAAATTGGAACAGAACGTGGTAACCTGCCAATCCTGAATAGCCACTCCAAGAATGGAAGTTAATACATGATATTAGAAAGATGAAGGGGGAGGAATAGTTACTGGTATAGTGCCCTTCAATCCCTCCATTTTGATTACAAAAGCAGACCTTACAATACTAATTTACTACAATATGTGTTATTTGCTGAATATTAAATTTATCTTAATTCAGTAATGTACATCCTTCCCCATAGATGTCATTTTTCTTGGGCTTCATTCCCTGAATTCAAACTCTGATCTTGTCATCCTCTTACAGATGTCTCCAATGTCATCACAAGTTGTCTCAAAGTGAATAATAGCATCATATGTGCAGAAAATAAAGATCTGGCTTTCTTTTCCCAAACCTTGCCAGTACATGGAGATCACTGATGCTAACAAATTTCTGTTCAGTTGGTTCCAACAGCTCCAAAGCTGGTCTGACTTCTTTCTCAGGTTCCTTGCTTCCCACAGTTGTACTAACCATGGCAATGTACTTCCTTGTGCTGCCACGTTGTGTGCAGAGGAAATCAGGCACACTTTCGGTTGACTTGGATTTGTCGAATAATGATCGGGCAGGAGTTGGCGTCGTTGGTATTCTTGATGGGCTGGCTAAGGATGCAGCTAACTCTGATTGCCTGGCCTGCTTTCTCCACCCGATCTTTTACGTAGCTGGAGTCCCAGATGAGCTGCTTACACTGAGCAACCCCTCCTTCGGATTTTACACCAACCACTTTCCCATTCTGCACAATGACTCCTTCCATAGGTTTATTTAGCATGTAGGTACCACGGTAAATAGCAGTTGGGCTTGCAAATCCTTGAGGCAGTTCCCTGAGGCCATCGAGTAGATAAAGGTATAGGCTTTTGCTATCTCGCCAAAGACTCACCGTAAAGTTTAATTCTATGAATGGTTTTACAACACGGTTGATCTAAGTAGTCATCAGTTCTGTGGAGGTCAAGAGCATGACCTGTAAAATCGATAACATCCTGACCCAAATCAGATTTCTTATACATATCTTGCATTGCAGTCTTCAAAAGGTCTAGCATTTTTTTTCATCAAAGTTGGCAACATGTACCAAGAATTTTCTGAAGCAACATTTTTCAAACAGTCCCATTAAGCTAGGGCTTCTGCTTCAGTGGAAGGAACTTTGTAGATCTTTCCTCCTTTTTAGGCAAAGCTTCCTTCCGTCACTTTGAAATCCAGATGAGTGACTTCTGTATGAAGTAGCATCATAACCAGCTGACCATTAGTCATAAGGAACTTGGGAATCAAGTCAACATTCCAGTCTTTCTCTCCGCATTTATGATGGTGGTGATCCTGATATTTTCAATCTTCTGTATAAATCTTCCAGAGGTGTTATAGATGCACTTTTTTCTCCATAGTATGGGTTTTGATCCATGGGAAGAACTTTCTTTGCATTCACTGACCTGATACCTGACTTGATGCATTCCTGCAGGCCAGTGCCCAGTAGGCAGGCAGGGCTAGGCAGATGACCAGAGAAAGGAGAAAGCTAAAAGGCTCAGTGGCCACTCTAAGGGGTCGGGGCTGCTCTCAGGTTAAGGTAAAAGGGAAGACAGGAGGACAGAAAAAATGGAGCTTACAAGGAGGCAAGCCCAGCTGTCACCTCAAAAAGGAAGAGAAGAAGAGTATGTCATTATTTTTTAAGATTTACTTATTTATTTGAAAGTCAGAGTTACACAGAGAGAAGGAGAGACAGGAGAGGGAGAGGGAGAGGGAAAGGGAGGGGGAGAGAGAAAGGGAGGGAGGTCTTGCATCCAATGGTTCTCTCCCCAATTGGCTGCAACGGCCAGAGCTGTGCTGATTAGAAGCCAGGAGCTTCTACTAGGTCTCCTAGGTTGGTGCAGGGACCCAAGGACTTGGGCCATCTTCTACTGCTTTCCCAGGCCATATCAGAGAGCTGGATCAGAAGTGGAGCAGCTGGGACTCGAACCAGCACCCATATGGGATGCCAGCACTGCAGGCGTCGGTTTTACCCACCACGCCACAGCTCCGGCCCCAAAAGTACATCATTCTAAATCATTGATTGAAACAAGATATACAACAAAGTTTGACAAAACTTTAATGTAATATTTGTACATCTTTATGGTAATGCTACAATATTTCAATAGATACATAGAGCATTAACTAATACAGTATTTTATATAACATTTAAATTTTATATTTCAATGAAAATCTCACAAGTAAGACACTAACAATATTTTACAGAGACAAAATTTAAATTTACATGTTTGTTTAGATTATATTCTTGTCCTTCGTGTTTTCACATTAATATTCCTCTTTCTTCTGATTTCTCTTATTGTGTTTAAATTACATACAAATGATTCCAATTGTTCTTCTATAAGGATTCTGCCTATTTTCTCTGGCTGTTTTTCATGACTTTATTGTAGATAAATTTTACATACAAAGCCTAAAATAAAGTTCAGATATTGGAGTCCATTAAGTGCTGACAAGTGGTCGCATCCATGTAACAACCACCCCCAGTGGAGTCCTCTCCCCAGAAAGTTTCCTTTATGTCTTGGAAAACAGTCCAACCATTGGCACTCTCATTACCATCAATCTGATTTCTATCAGTTTAAATTAGTTTGACCTGTACTGGAATGTCATAGGAACAGCATTAAACTCCGCTGTGTGGAGTGAATTCTCTAAATAGAATACCTGTAAGAAGCAGCTTCTGTATGCTCTAGAATGTGCCATTAGCTTGCTCATTCTTACTGTTAAGTAGAACATCATAAATATCACTAGTTTGTATATGCATCCACCTGTTATACCTAGTTTAATATTTCATTTATTATTTTTTGAGATAACATCTTTTAAATTTACTTTATTGCTCTACTACATAAATAGTTCAACAAATACAAAGTAGGAAGACCATAATCAAGCAGAAAAATAAGCAAAGACTATTACCCCTTATTTCCAGTTATACTACCATTTTGTGCATTACTTTAATTCTTGGTTTTCTTTTGTATTTGTGTCCTTTCTCCCTTTTCTCAAAAAAATATTAAGCCACATTTTATATGTGTCATCAAATTATGTTTCCTGTATACTATCTTAAATCCCTTTCAACCAAGCAAAGTAAGGTTATTTTGAGAGTTCTATGTTATTGGAGTAATAGTCAAACTACTGCAGTTGCTGCTGGGGATTCGTCTTTTGGCAACGCATATGTAAGTTATGTCATGCTCCTGCTTAACATAGCCCCGTGGCTGCTGTTGGCTTCGAGGGTGAAACACAGACTTCTTAGGGAAGTGCACATAGCTCTTCATGGCACGTCTCATGCAGTACTGACATGTTCATTTGAGCACATGTCTATGTTTTGACTGAAGAGTTCAGGAGAAAAATAAATTTCTTTTTGGCAGCATACTTGCCTTTCCATCAAAATTATAGCTTAAAACATTTCATTTTACAATGGCAAGTTAGGAATACTGAGTTTTGTTTTTATCAGTTTTGTTTTTGTTTTTCCTCCAATTATGCATATTGAACTCTAATTGGGCAAGAATTGGAAATGCTAAGAAGTTTATGTCATGTCATAGGAAAAGAGAACATGTACAAAAGGACAAAAGGATATTACCATCTATGATTCAACTTTCATCGCAATATATAAGTAATAAAATATTTAAAATTCTACACTCCACATATCAAACTTCTACATTAGCCACTAACTGCATGAAAAAATTAACTAAGTCCATTTCTACTTGAAATTCCTATCTTCAAAGTGGCTTTAAAGTGAAAGTGGTAAATTCTTCCAGGAAAAAAAATAAAGGACATTTTCAGGATTCAAGAGTAAACTTCCCCTCCTATTATCTACTTGATTTACTCTCTGTATGTCAAACAGAAAAGTCACAGTAAACCTTACTACAACCTCTGATCCAGGGAGATTCATTCTAAGGCCCCCAGTGGGTGCCTGGATCCTTGGATAATAACAAATGCTATATATGGTAAGTTTTTTCCTATGTATACATACATATGATAAAGTTTATTTATGTTAGGCACAGTAAGAGATTATCAACAGTAATGAATAATAGAATGAGTATAAAAATTACTGTAATAAGTTATTTAAAACTCATGAATTGTTTATTTCTAGAATTTTCCATTTAATATCTTTGGACCATTATTGGCCACAGGTAACTGAAATCAGAGAGGGCAAATCCACAGATGAGGATGGGGGATGACTTATTATGTATAAATTCTGGTAAATTCATGAAACAATGACCTGGGAAAAATAACTCTACCCTAGAAAGGACTTTCTCACCAATGACTTGAAAATAAATTCTGAGTTTTGGAATGCGATACTAAATTCCTTTGCTAAAGTGCCAAAATAGCAAGCCATTTAATTCTGCCTTACTAACAATATCAGAAAGCAGAAGCTATGCCGATGAACATTTTGTAGAGCATCTGTGGGTTGGGAGGGCCAGACTTCCTTGTAAGTCAGTTAACAGAGTTCCTAACTTGAGAAAACCCATAAGTAACACAAGCAAGGCCCTGAAACAAAGAACACAGCTGGCTTAGACCAGTATCAATGAGTACCAAGTGCACTGCTTGAAGTAACATTAAGCCTTCACAAACCTGATTTCTGGGCTGTTTGAGGCATGCTATAATGTACTTCTTATTCATTTATTTCGTTACCCAACAAGCATGTCCTCAGCCCTTTTAAGTGTGCCATAAATCCTTCTTCTGTGAAATTCTATCCCTCTGTATTTCCTGCCAGTTTATCTTCATAAATTGGCAGTCGCCAAAATTGTATGAGATGAATGCATATTGTTCTTTATCATGACACAATTTTTTGTTTGTCACATAAAGCTTAAGACAGAAAGGTGTGTCACATAAAGCTTAAAATACAATCATATATATATTCCAAACAGATTGCTAACTCATTGAGAATATGAACCTTGAAATCTAATTGTTTTGTATCTGTTACTCCATATGTAAAATCTAAACTTAACAACATTGCCACATGGAACCACAGAAAGACAGTTAACGAGATCTAATTACACTTAATTGTGTTGTGGTTAACTCCATGAAATTTTGCCCTCAACAATTCACTTTTTCACCAAGTATATCCGGAAACTGACCCCCCACCCCAGTATAATGAAACTGCTTCGCCAAAGGCCAATTAACTAACACTTATTGATATTTTCCAGTATATTTCAGTATTATAAATATTTGGAGTCTTTGCAGGATTGATGCCATGGTCTACTTCAAATCATTTTACTTGAATTCTTTTAACTTTATTTGAGAGGCAAAGGGACATAGAGAGGCATATGGAAACAGAAAGAGCTCCCCAAATGTCCAGGAAAGCAATGGCCATGGCCAAGATCTGGGAACTCAACCCAGGTCTCCCACTGCCTCCCCACTCTGAATTAGAAGGTAGTTGGAGTCTGAAGCAAGAGCCAGGAATCAAACCCTGGCACTCCAATATGGGAAACAAGTATATTCAAGACTTGGCCATATGAGCAGTTACCCTATTTTGTTCCGCATTCCTCCTTTCCTGACAATGGATCACTTGAGTTTCCCCTTTGCCACTTCTCATTCTTCGTATTTCTTGTCATTGTCTTGAAGAGCTAGCTCATCATTATGTAGTTTCAATTCTGTAGTATTCACTCTCCCTTTTTTATCCTCTCCACTAATACCTTTCACGAGAGTGGGACTCAGATAATGGCCATCCTCCTCTACCTTATCTAGCAGAATTACAACACGAATTTGTTCCAAACTGACCTCATCATCATCACTTACTCCCTTACACCTCCCACAGGAGGACCTGAGTGGCGCTACTCTCCACGTTGTGATCCAAGGAGGAAGTCACTCCCCTTTTGACCGCTGAGCATGTTCTACTGAACCTGTCCTATAAGGCCTATGTTGCTCTGTTGGTACCTTGATCAGTATAGTGAGTGGTTTCTCCTTGGGCTTCCATCTTTGCTTAGACTGTTGCCAAAGCACAATCTCATCATCCGATTGGTAAGGAAACTGCTTCTTTCCAATATGCTTTGCAACATCTACCAATACCAATAAGTAATGGGCATTTCTGCCAAAAACTATAGTTTTTTACATGTCCCTCTAATTCAGGGGTTCTCTTTATGCTTTCCACGATATACAGTGTCTCTGCTTGCCTCCTGTTTGGTGACTATGTGCTTCTGGCTTAGAAATGGAAATTAATAAAATGTCATTTATTTTATGTGTCTTGCAAGTATATCCAGAATATAAGAACATTAAGTTTAGCTGTTTGATCTACTCTTTTTAATTTTTTTTTATTTTTGAAAATTTTTATTTATGTGAAGGGAACAAATTTTATGTATTTCATATGTACAGTTTTAAGAGCATAATGATACTTCCCATTCTACCCTCCCTCACTCTGACCTGCCCTCTTCCTACCTTTCCTATTTTATTTTTAATTTTTCAATGACATACTTTTAATTTGCTTTATAATCACAAGCTTAACCCACCACTAAATAAAGAATTCAGCAAGCAGTAAGTAAAAAAACCGCTGTTCCTCAAGAGTATAGACAAAGGCTATAAACAATAATCCAATCTCAAAACATGAATTTTGCTCGTGGGTTATTTGTCTGAAGGCTCATCAAAAAGTTCAGGGAGAATTCATATCATGGAAAACTAGGTATGGATTTCAAACTGCTTTTACCAAATTAAATGTAGCTTTTAATTTCATTTTGCTGTGAACTTTTTGGAGTACCTCATGTTTCAGAATTGAATTGAATCTAAAAGCACATAGCACATTTATGGGAGGTGTTCCTATCCAGTGGCTAAATGCACAGCATACAACACTGGCCCCAGTAGACTTCTTTTAAACACATTTTGATGATTTGAAAGCCACATAAATATGTATCATTATACAGAATTCCCTAACAGTTTAGTAGGAGTTTAGTTTGAAATGGTTTGTTTTCCAGTCCAGCTATAAGATATGCAATATGTTGTTTGATTTCCCAAGCATCAGGCAGATTATTTCTGAAGTAACAGGTTAAATTTCTGGTGAGATCATGTAGTTCACACATTTGCTCAATCCTAGTTGGCCTTATCCAAAAAAAAAAAAAAAAGCATTTCTTCTCTAAATTTCCACATCAGGTTCTTTTATTTGATTAAGATTAATACTCTAAGCCAGCACCGCAGCTCACTAGGCTAATCCTCCGCCTTGTGGCGCCAGCACACCGGGTGCTAGTCCCGGTCGGGGTGCCGGATTCTGTCCCGGTTGCCCCTCTTCCAGGCCAGCTCTCTGCTGTGGCCAGGGAAGTGCAATGGAGGATGGCCCAAGTCCTTGGGCCCTGCACCCCATGGGAGACCAGGATAAGTACCTGGCTCCTGCCATCGGATCAGCGCGGTGTGCCGCCACAGTGCGCCGGCCGCGGCGGCCATTGGAGGGTGAACCAATGGCAAAGGAAGACCTTTCTCTCTGTCTCTCTCTCTCACTGTCCACTCTGCCTGTCAAAAAAAAAAAAAAAGATTAATACTCTACTGCTTACTCATATAAATACTCTTCCTACTTAATTTAAAATAGACCATCAGAACACAAACCAGTATGTACTACTCTGCATATATTGGTATATTACTTAGTATGTTCTGTTATTCATAATTATACCAAAATAATTAATACTCGCATTGTAGTCACAAATTAAAATCACAAATGGATACCTTTTTTAAGTGTTATCATTATTTTCTTAATTATTTTTTTTCTTTCTAAAACTCAGAATCGAAAAGATTGAAGGAAAGAAACTTGAAATTAGAGAATGCTTCAGGAAAATAAATTTTCTCTTCAATTAAATCTTTTGGAAACTCTATGCATAACATTTTCCAAGCCAAGCCATGGGTTGGTTTTATTGCATTTTATGCTGTGACAAAGTACCATAATTAGCACGGTGGTGTAATTTACCACTGTTTCATTAAAGCTGATTGCCTAACTACCTGGGAAGTTAACATGACTTCTTGAGTGCTTGACCTGCCTTATTTTTTTAAGCTGTAGCTATTAGTGGGAATTCAACAAAGCCATTCATTGCTGCCAGGAATCATAAATAATAATAATAACAATCCTGAAAAATGTTATCATGTAAGAAAATATGCAGCTCTGCTCTTTGCCTCTTTACCCCTTTCCATTTTTTAAGTGGTTTTGTCTTCTGATGAGACCTCAAATGATAGAACAAGTATCTGGTGTTCAGCTAAATTTTTACCAGTTTGGAAAGCTAAATTATGTTTACTTAATTTATATTGTTAGTCATTTCTCTTTTGAATGTCTTACTTGAACAAGTAAAGTATGTTAAAACAACCCAATCTTGACTTTGAGAGGCTCTGCAAGTTTTGCAAAAATAATGAAATCCACTGAAATGGCTTGAAATAGAGAGAAGGGGAAAAGTGTCAAAACCCCAAAAGCGAACAAATGGAAGTAAATTACACACTGTTATGTCACTAAGAGCAACTTCCTTCCATCTCTTTAGTCTCCGGGAAAGAGCCGTATGAAAGTACACCTTGTACTCCCCCAACTATGTAACATGACACATCAGTCAGCAAGGTACTCTATGTGAGAGTAGTAAGGTGAGCCAAGGAGAACCCATGCTTGCATAGGAGAACCAATGCTGTATCCTATCATGAAAGTAATACTCAGATCCAGAGGCAGAGCTGTCTATGTGACTCATCTCACAGGCAAGTTTGTGGTAGCGTCACTAACAAAGAAGTACATAAAGCTATTATACCCTCATCGGAAAAGAACACCCAAACACTTGTTGGAAATTCTGTGTAGGCACTTTTCATTCTGACAGAAGGATGGGTTTTATTATCTTTCATAATTCCTCTGCTACAGACTAGAATCATGTTGCACATAAAGTAACACGTTTGTTGTTGTTGCTAAAATTAAAGAGATTTTCTCTGGGAGACACCTTTGGTTAAATTTGTAATGCAGACCAAGTTTATCCTGTGATTGTAAGTTGGTTGCCAAGTTCATAAATATTAAACTTTTTTGAGTTGGTCATAAATATATATATTTAATGTTAATATTTCATCCTTTTTAGACGTTTCTGGTGCTTATGAAAACTTCTTAGGCCCTTTATCTCTTAAATTATTTTGAGCATTAGATGTTCAAAAAAAAAAAAAACAAAGTCAAGGGAAAAGTAGAAATTGTGTAATCTTGGTATTTCTGTCTCTGTATTTATAGAGATTTCAGTATTTGTGAGTGAAGGGAAACATCAAGAGAAAACGTGATTTGGGGCAAAACACACATGTTTTGGAGGAAAGCACTGACCAAATAATTGTAGTAAAAATGTTATTAACATAATTAATATTTTATAGCTAGTTAGGAAAAGAAAAAAAAGTGAAAGGAAAAACATTCAAACAGTAATCAAACCCCATCATCGTGGTCTATGCTTAAAATGGAAGGAAATTGCATGTGGATATCTCCAATAGAAAATATAGAATACCTTCCAGGGATGATTTTTAGTTGTGAGGACAAGTGAGACCCAAACAGCAGACAGAATGGTCCCAGCATGCTTGTTGCCTTTTTTTGTTTGCACAGGAGCTGTCAGTTCCAGCCTTGCAGGTAGTGGGACCCAGCGGGAAGAAGGGGCGGGACCCAGCGATGCAGCCCGAACTGAGAGCAAATTTAAATTACTGAGCCTTTTTTTCCCTTTTTTATTTTTCTACTCTGCGACAAACTGAAAAGAATCCAGCACGCTAATTTAACCACCCTGCTTCTTCTTCTTTGCCTTTAAAAAAAAAAAAAAATTGTCTCCCTGCTTTCAGGATAATTAAAAGAGAAACCTGTAAAGGCAACATTCCTGTGAGCGACTTGGTGCTGCAACGTGCTGGTAAGAAAATGAATTTAATTTTTTTATCTTTTTTTTTTTTTTTTTTTTGCTTTTCCTTTAAAAAAAAAAAAGCTGAAAGCTTTGTCTGTATAATGCAGTCCTAAGCGTGACTTCCCTGCTGTGAGGGGTTAGCATGTAATGAAAAGGTGTAATTGCCTGATAGATGACCTTCACGTCATACTTATAATGGGTAATAACAGCGTTCCTAGCTACACTGATGATGCTTCTCGTTGCAAATTGACTATTCGCCCAGATGCAACAGGGCTAAGATTGTCGCACTATGACAGTGAGTTGTTGCTGTTGTTTAGTCTAGAGTTTCAGTGTCCTGTCAGAGAGAATTCTTGACTTTGTTCAAGTGATTTCCCTGCCAGGGTATTATGGATCTTAATAGGTCCCTTAAAGACCATAACGGTTCTGCTGTTTACTCAAAAACTAAAGCAAAGCAAAGAAAAACAGGAAGCACAGTGATGAAACTTTTTTGTGGGAACATTAATTATTGCAGACTTCCTTAGTCCAGATAATAAAACAGACTAGAGTGAGGGCTCGGGAAAATTATTTTAATCCCTTTCATCTGTGAGTAGTCAGGAGTTCATTAGACAATCAACAGTGGAAAACCTACATCATTTGAGAACTCTGTCCTTGAGATACCAACTTTATTCTTTAAAAGGACAAATTTTAATTCAGTCCAATTAAATGCAACAAGTATTTCTAGATACTCTGCCTGGAACTGCTAACTAAGGATACCCTTGCTTGTTACCCTGTTGTAGGGAAGAAACTAAAACGGGATGGTATAGATTTTTAGCAAACAGCTTTTAATATCACAGAAAATATTTCAGAACACACGACAGTTGGCTATAACGATAAAGTTCTCAAGGTTAAATCTACAGCGGATGAGTCAACGTACAGCTAGTACTTCTGTGTATGTACATGTTGCCTATGTCAATTTGCAACAATGGCCAGTGTGTTTTAAATTGCATTTTAATATTATAAAGAAGAAATGAACATAGAAATCTTACCTTTGCTGGTATATCAAACATATCATTTTAGAATATATCCACATAGCAAACTTTGTGCTTATCCAGATTCTAGCCTCAGGAGCTGAAAGACACATGGAAAGGCTTCAATTTGTCAGTAATTCTGCTTGGATTTAAGTAAAGAAATCTAACACCAAGAATGTCTTTCTCTTTTCTATTTTTGCCTTTAAAAAATACATATGGAATGTCAAGAAATACATTTTCCTATTCTCCATTGTTCTCTGTAAGCTGTTCGAGTTTTTGCTAGGTTGGTTCTAAGTTGTGTTTTTCAATAGTTAAGTAGCAGTGTAATGAGGTGATTGTCAAAAAAAATGTAGTTACCAAATGTCCATTAAAATGCTTTTCTAAAGAAAAACTCTCCTATGGATATTTGAAGGTTGGATGCCATTTGCATCTTACACAGAATGCAGCATTCCATATACTGGTGACATTTGGTCCCTGGATTCTTTAGCCATTGTATCTAATTGTGTCATTTCTACATTTAACAGCTCTGAACTGCGCCACCCTTGGGTCCTCACCGATGGCCCCCAGATCACTTAAAATGTCTAAAAAGACCTCAGAACATTAGAACATGTCAATTGTTAGAATAATTTCTGCCTCTTTACAACAAGAGAAAATGCTGTGGATTTAATAGTTCATGTTTAAAATCTGTTCTTATCCACCAGTAACTGTCTATTAGCAACATTTCAGTTATAATTGGAATAAATTGTTGCCCAGTAACAAGCAACTAACTCTGTAGCGACTTTCCATAGAATCAGTGACTAGAAATAGCTACAAAGAGCTAAATGCAAGTCAAACTGCAGAACTTTTATTTCTTAATTCTGAAAAAAGGGATGTCTTTTAACCATTCCACTCAAATTCTCAAATTTTCAAAATGAAGGACTTCTACTTCACAAATTTCTAATTGACCAAAATTCTATATATGAAGTATAAACACCAATAGATCTTTGAAGATATTTCTTTCTGGCGCAAAATGAGAATAAGACAGAAGCAGCATAACCTCTCAAACCAAGAGTGTTAACAAGATTCTTGGCTAGCAACACTGTTTTATGCCATCATCTCTTGCAGAATGTAATGTAAAATTATGGGTTTCACTGTAGGATTCTGTCATTTGAACTAGTAATCAGTCCATAATTCTATAGATTGATGCAGTTAAAAAGATACTTCTCCCATTAATAAAATATTGAGTAACACTGAAATTACATTTACCCTATCCACTTCTTCAATGGATAAAGAACCAGTAATAGCCCCAAGGCCTGATACATGCATATACATAAAATCAGAAATGTCTTCTATTCTTCCCTTGCTGAAGTGCTATGACATTACAATTTCAAAAGCAAAATTCTTTAACAATAGTTCTGCATTTGCCATTAGCTCTTCTGGTGTTTGGGAATAGTTTTAACCTTATTACAACACAGGTGTTGAAATAGAAAAGACTTATGCAGCGAGTACACATTTTACAGACAGACAAATTGCATATGCTGCCTGAACGAAAACACAAGAGCCACATGAAACTCTTAGATTTGCTTTTTGTACATAGGATAGTTGACACTTGCTCAGTTCATTATAAATGTTTACTGAGTATCAACTACACAACAAGTAGTAAGTCAGAATCTATGGTAAACATTAAAATGAAAAAGCCATGCCTTGGTCATCAAAGGAATTATAATGTGGTGGAAGTTAAACTGCTAGACTAGAAAATGTATTTTGATTAAGTAGCCTATGATGAACTCAGCTTTGTGTTAGACTATTGGGATCCCCCCAAAAAATACAACCTACTGTTCCTGACCTCCTGTAGCTGGCATATTCTTCCCTTACCACATTTGCTGCAGTTCTTTTTCTAGGGCCACATGCATGTTTTCTGTTGCCTGTGTTTTAAAAAATCATTATTATCAATTTAAAAAGATAGTCTTGACACCTGTGGATTTTTTTTTAACTCTGAATAGAAAGCACTGAGCTGGCTACCAGGAGACTGAGTCGCCTGCCTACTCATCCCCTGACTTCTGGCTTAATCTTCTTAGTTCTGTTTTCCCCTCACCTTTACAAAGTGGAAGTGACCCCATGCTTAGATCCATTCTCGAGGGAGATGGGTAACTTCCAAAGAGAAGTCGGCATCAGCTATGGAACATGATGAGTTTAAACCAAGTCCAAGATAATGATCAGTTGACAGGGTACAAGTTCTAATTTCTGTGTTCATGCTGAGCTTCTATGCTTCTGCCTGTCTCTTGACTTCCTACCCGCTTTTGGCTTCATTGAAATGGCTTTGCCCACAGGTCAGTAGAGAAAAGTTGCAATGGAATAGGAAGTATATATAAAGAAAGTTATCATGGCAACTCTTAGATGTTTCCTTCCTGTGGCTCTCTCCTACCCTCACCCCATCCTCCCCAAACAGAAAATGTCTCTCCCTTTAGCCCACAGAATACAATCTGACATATTCTGTGTGGTTTCAAAAGAAGCACTTGAGTAACTCAATGAGTTCTCATTGTGATAAACACCTGTGAAACCACCACAGCAAACAAAATGGAGAAAATCTCCATCCATACAGAAGTTTCCTTGGGTCCCTGTGGATTTGACATTTACCTTCACACCTAGACTTTAAGCAACCATTGATTTGCTGTCTGTCACTATAGATGAATCTATATTTTATTGAATGTTAGATAAATTGAGTCATACAATATGAACACCTTTGTATCTGGTTTCTTCCACTGAGCATAATATTTTTTGAGATTCAAACTTCTCGTTTATGCATTGTCTTATTGCAGAGCAGTACCACATTTTACAGACAGATCACATTTTGTTCATCCATTCACCTACTGATGGACACTTGAGTAATGTCCACTTGGGAGCTATAAAGAACAAAACTGTGTGAGCATTCATATGCAAGTCTTTATGTAAGCATAGGCATTCACTGTTTTCAAGTAAATATTTAGAAGTAAAAATATGGGTGGATATATGGGGGTCGGTCTTCAAAGAGTGTATGGAAAATGCATACTATGAAAAAACTATACATGATCTTCGAAGTATTTAGCACCAAAATAAACTTCTAATTTCATTTTTTCATGCATTTATTGAAATATATTTGTTTATTTAATTGTATAGGGAAAAAATCAAGCAATTTTCCAAAATGGTTGTAAAGTCCTATCCTTCTACCAGCCATATCTGAGAGTTCCAGTAGCTATAAAATTTTGCCAGCAGTCGGTATTATATCTTTTCTGCTACAATTATTCCAATACATGTATGTGTATGTGGTGGTAGTTCTCTGTGATTTTAATTAGCATTACATTTAGAACTAGTGTTATTGAGCATTTACAAGTGCTTGTTGGCTTATTGTAAAATATCTGTTTAACACTTTTGTCTAGTTTTTTATTATTAATGTTATTATGGTCTGCTCTATGCTTCCTCTTAATATTAAGTTGTAGCTTTTTCTGTATTCTGGGGAAGATTTCTTTTCAGATAGCTACACAGAAAATATGTTTTCCCAGTATGTGGCTTGTCCTCTCATGCTTTATTTAATGATGACTTTCAAAGAGAAATTTTTTTATTTGGATTAATTAAAATAACTAAGATACCACAATAACCAACATAATTTGAATTCTTTGATGGTTCACACTTTCTATTCTCTCAAAAAAACCTCTGTCCACTTGAAACCAACAAGATGTTTCCTGTACATTTTGTACATTTTATAATTTCAGTTGTCACATGTAGATCTATGATGTACTTTGAGTTAATTTTTATGTTTGATTATGAAAGTAAAATCAAGGTTGACCTTTGTTCATATAGATAGTCAATTATGCCAGCACCATCGCTAAAAAAAAAAGAAAAGAAAACGTAAAACAAAACAAAACCCACACTTGTCTCTCTCATTTTATTACCTTAGACCATTCAGCAAAAAAGCAACTGATATGTGTGTTGCCTGTTTCCTATAATCTCTATTCTGTATCATTCATTTAAATGTCAGTTCTTCAATTAATTCCATACCATACTGATCACCTATTTCATAGTGAGTCTTGAAAGCAGATAGTGTAACTTGTCCAACTTTAAGCTTATTTTTAAAAACTGCTTTGACTGTTCAGTTTTTGTTTTCATATAAATTCTAAAATTAGTCTATAAACTTTTACCTCAGTAGACAGTGCTGAAATTCTTACTATAGGTGCATTGACTATGTGTTTTGACTTATAGAGCTGACATTTTAACGATACTGAATCCTCCATATATAAACAATTATTTTCCTTTTCTCCACTTACTGAGTTGTTCTTTCGCTTCTGTCAGCAATGGATTATAGTCTTTAGTGTACATGTATTCTACCATTTTTACTTATACCTAAAAAAATTGTTGTTGATGTTATATAAGTGGAATTGTGCTTCTTATTTCATTCTCCAAGTGGTTGTGGCAATTATATATAAATGCAAGCACAACTGATGTTTGATACTCCCCTCCTATACTACGGTATTGAGAAATTCAGTTATTAGTTCTAGTTGGGTCCTTTGTAATATATATTTATTAGGATTTTCTAAATAAATACTCTTTTGTTGAAACACTTCCTCCTTCCCAATCTTTATCTGTATTTTTTTTCTTAGCTGCCTGAAATTTCTAAGACTTCCAACAAATTGTTAAATAGAAATTGTGAAAGTGAGCATACTTGACTCATCTTAAGTCTCAGGAGAAGGACATTTAATCCCTCACCGTAGAATATGAGGGGTTTCATAAAAACACTTTATCACATAAAAGACGTTGCTATCATTCCTTGTTTCTGAGACTTTTCAAAACGACAGAATGTTGTCTTTGCATGTGCTGAGGATCTAACACACTAATATTTTCATACGGATTTTTGTATATGTGTTCATGAGAGATACTGAGGTGATTTATTTTTCCTATAATACCTTTGACTGATGTGGTATTGGGGTAATACTAGTCTAAGAGTTTGGGAAAGATTTTCCTTTCTCTTCTATTTCATGAAAGATTTTTTGTAGGATTAATATTCTTTTTCTTCTTTAAAATTTGGTGGAATTTACCAAGAAGATGTTTGGTCCTGGAGTTTTCTATGTAGGAATTGTTTTAATTTAAAAAATCGGTTTTACTAGTACCTAAGGGGCTGTTTAAATTTTTCTCTCATACAAGATATGCTCATTTATGTTATTCAAAGAATTTATATATTTCAACTGATTTGTCATAAGCACTGCCTTACAATGTTCATCAAATTCTCTAATCCTTTCCATGGTGTAGGATCTGTAGTAGTATCTCATCTATTCTTCATATTATTAATTTGTGTCTTCTATCTCTATCTTTAATCATTCTATTACTTTTCTCTTATAGAAAATTGCCACAGACTTTGTGGCTTAAACAATACAGTTTTATTATTTTATAGTTCTGTAGCTTAAGAAGTCTTTCATAGGGCCAGCGCTGCAGTTCACTAGGCTAATCCTCCGCCTTGCGGCGCCGGCACACCAGGTTCTAGTCCCGGTTGGGGGGCCGGATTCTGTCCCAGTTGCCCCTCTTCCAGGCGAGCTCTCTGCTATGGCCCGGGAGTGCAGTGGAGGATGGCCCAAGTACTTGAGCCCTGCACCCCATGGGAGACCAGGATAAGTACCTGGCTCCTGCCATCGGATCAGCGCGGTATGCCGGCCACAGTGCGCCAGCCGCGGCGGCCATTGGAGGGTGAACCAGTGGCAAAGGAAGACCTTTCTCTCTGTCTCTCTCTCTCACTGTCCACTTTGCCTGTCAAAAAAAAAAAAAAAAAAAAAGTCTTTCATAGGTCTCACCAGACTAAAATTGCAGTGTCAGCAAGGCCACATTCCTTTCAGGAAACTCTGAGTGTATCATTTCCTTGCAGTTAAGAGTAAGATCCCTGTTCTTTCTTGCCGAGGAACAGGTAAGGGCCATTCCCAGCTTCTAAAGGTCACTCAAGTGGCTGACATTGTGTCATAGTGGGTAAAGCTGAAGCCTGCAATATTGGCATCCCCTATGGGCAACAGTTCATGTCCCAGCCGTTCCACTTCCAATCCAGGTTCCTGCTAATGGCCTGAGAAAAGAAGCGGAAAATGATCCAAATACTTGTATCCCTGCATCCACACGGGAGACCCAGATGAATTTTCTGGCATTGACCTGGCCAAGATGATATCTCTGTCTCACTCTCTCTCTCTTTCTATCCCTCTTCCTCTCCCCACCCCTCCCCCATAATTCTGCATTTCAAATAAATAAATACATACTTTTAAAATAATAGAAAATAAAGGACACACAATTTCCTTGACTTGGGGACTTTCTCATCAATCTTCAGAGTCAACAATAATGGATCAAGTCTGTCTCACACCTCAAATATCCCTTCTTGGGACCAGCATTTGGCCTAGAAGTTAAGACAACAAGTATGCCTGCATTCCAGATCAGAATGTATGGGCTTGGTAGTTACCTCTGGGTTCTGAATTTAGCTTCCTGCTAATGCAAATCTTTGTGGAAAGCAGCAATGGTCTAAGAAATTGAGTTCCAGCTACCCACATGAGAGACCCGGGTTGAGATTCTGAGTCCTGGCTTTGGCCTGCAAGGTCCCAGCAATTGTGGGTATTTGGAGAATGAACCAACAGCTCTGTCTGGGTATCTGTCTTTCTGCCTCTCAAATTTTCAAAATAGTTTTTTAATCCTTTCCTTTTTCTTCTATCTTTTATCTTAAACCCAACTAGGAAAGTTCTCTACTTTTAAGTACTCATGTGATTAACCTGGGTCCACCAGATGCTTCAGGATAGTCTCCTTATCTCAAGAACCATGCCATTAATAAGACATGCCAAGTTTCTTTAACCAGAGAGACAGAGAGGTCTTCCATCCACTGGTTCACTCTCCAATTGTCCCCAAAGGCCAGAGCTGCACCAATCCAAAGCCAGGAGCTTCCTCTGGGTCTCCCACAGGGGTGCAGGGGCCCAAGCACTTGGGCCATCTTCTACTGCTTTCCCAGGCCATAGCAGAGAGCTGGATCAGAAGTGGAGCAGCCAGGACCTGAACTGACACCCATATGAGATGCCAGCACTGCAGGCTGTGGCTTTACCCGCTATACCACAGCTCCGGCCCCAAGATCTTTTTTCATATATTGTCCCACCACATGGCTTATCTTGGTGAAAAACTTATTTCAGATAGTGTTCTATAATTGTCTTTTATTTCTTTTTATGTTGGTGGTGTCTTTATGATCCTTTTTTTAATGCTGTGTTATCTTTAATTAAGTTACAACATGTCACCTAGAGATGATTTCATCCATTGCTCTGTGTGACAGCCAGTCTCTTGTCTCTCTTCTGCAATGGCGAAGCAGATTCCATTTCCTAGAGGAAGAGAACCCATTGTTTGTTGACTTTGCCAGTAGTGAAAACAGTGGAGTAGCAAGCGGCAAAGCTATTGCCATTGGCATCTTCTACATAAACCACATCAAGAGAGCCAAGATGTCTCTCTCTGTTGATGATCACATCAATTCTTCCCAGGTTATCACCTCCAGTCACCATGCACAGGGTACCAGTGTCAAGTTTGATAGAATGAATAATCTTGCCAATCTCCCAATCGGTCTGAATGGTATCATTCATCTTGAATGAGGAGACCAGGGTAGCAAATAGTATGGACATCATGGATCCGCAAGATCCCCCAATCCCTAGATGAGAGATTCCTTTTGTACTCACAAAGATCTTTCTCACTATGCACAGCTTGTACTTGGTCTCCTCAGGTATAACATGACCTCGGTGAGTCTTAGTGCTGTGGTTCTCTGGTTTTTTGTTTGTTTGTTTCTTCAGAAAATATCAATTGATCAGTTGATTGGTTTAAAAGACAGAGTGACAGAGATAGAGTGAGAGAGACAGAGATCTTCCATATTACTGGTTCACCCCCGAAGATGCCCACAACAGTCATGGCTGGGCTAGGCCAAAGCCAAGAACCAGGAACTCCATCCAAGTCTTCCATGTGGCTGGCGGAAATCCAAGTACTTGGACCATGATCTGCTGCTTCTTAAATGCATTAGCAGAAAGCTGCACCAGAAACAGTGTTGGAACTAGATCCCAGGCATTCCAATATGGGATGTGTGTATCCCAAACAGTAGCTTAACCCACTATATCTCGCATTTTCTTTTTGAAAGTAAGTAACTTTCTGAAAGTGGTGTAAAACCTCCATTCTGGATTATAGACTATCTATTTTCCCATTGAGTTCTCAGATTTTGCTCCAAATATTTTGAAACTCTGTTATTAGAGTTATTGGCATTTATAATTGTTGCCTGTTAACTGCTATAAATAACTTTTTTCACTCTGAATCTCTCTTTTCTTTAGTAGTATTCTACTTTGGTTGGGTTGCCTTTTCTTCTTTTGTATTAACCAAAACTTTTTGAAAATTCCATTTCAATGTCCTTATTGCCTTTCTAATTATATCTTTCTACATTTTTTTCCATGATTGTTTAAGAAATCACAATCTGCATTGTAAACTTAATCCAATCTACTCAGAATTAATTATATTGACACTACAACATTATAATTCCATTTATCTTCCTTTGAGCTACCATTTTCTAATGTAGTACTTAACTCATCAATAAGTTGTTTTATTTGTTTGTTTTAAACAAACATTTCTCTTATAAAGATTTTAAGAAAGGAAATTCACCCTTTTTAATTACTTTGAATGCAATTTTCCTGACAGTGAATTTTCTTTTCCACTTAAAATGATTTAATTGCATCTTTATGTTTTTAGGAAAGCTTCACTAAACATAGAATTCATTATTAATAACTTCCTTTGTTCTTGACACAACTTACATTTTCTCATTCCACTATCATCTATCATTCATAATTTCTTGGAAAAAGTTAGAAGAAACGCCAAGCATTCTTCACATGTAATTAATGTTTATGTCCTCTGAAGCTATGTTCAAAATTTTGTTAGCTAAGTTTGTATTTCAGCAGTCTAACTGCAGGATTTTAGAGAATCTTTTTTCTGTTTTTAAATCCTGCTTGAACTTCATTATGTTTCCTGGATCTCAATTTAATGGTTTTTTTTTTTTTTTTTTTTTTTTTTTTGGCAACTGTAGGGAAATTTCTACCAATATTTATTTTAAGATAAGTATTGTAGTTCAATTCTCCTCCTCTTTTTCTTTAGGAGCTCCAGTAACATATAATAGCCTGAATGACATTCTTCCATGGGCCTTTGAGGTTCCACTCATTTTCTTTTAAGTTGTTTTCTCTCTGTTCTTCAAATTAGATAATTAATATTGACATATTTTCAGGCTTAGTGATGCTTTATTCCACCATCTTCAATCTATCATTGCCCCCATCCAATGAACCTTTGTAAAGTTTATTGAATTTTTCAGTTCTTTAAATTCTGTGTTTTTCCATAGCTTCCTTTCTCTTTCAAGATTCTCTTAAGTTTTTACTCATTGCACCATACTTTCTTTAGTTCCTTGAACATATGATAATTGCTGCTGTAAAGTTTTTTTTTTTTTTTTGTCTATTAGATGCAACACCTGGTTCTGTTTACAGTTTTTGTTGATTGTCTTTGCTCCTGTTGATGAGTCACAGTTTCCTGTTTCTCTGTATATATTCTTTTTGTTTATAAATTGGACATTGAGGATAATCCATTGTCATGAAAGTGGATTCTGTAGTGGTATGAAAATTGTTGCTGTTTCATTCCCATATTCAATTAATTTGTCTGACATGACTACAATATTTGTCTTCTCTGTGCTACATCTAACATCTCTGCTCTGTTCTTGCAGCTTCTAATCTACAGTTTTCTGTTGTCTATGGTTTACACAGTCATAAAATTCATTCAGCTTAAAAAGTAGCAAAATTATATATCTTGTCCCATTCCTATTTTATCTTTCTAATATAAAGCTTTTCTGACCTCATTCTGCTTTGTTGCTGGGCACTATACAAAATAATTTCAAGTATTTCATGGAAAAATAAAATTAAAACATAAGTTTATTTTTGTTGCAAAAAATATTTTGAAACCTACACATCATTTTTTCCTTAATGCACTCTTTCTCTGAACTTTTTGAAGACCCCTCGCAGAATTTCCCCTCTCCATGAACAGTTTGTCTGTCAGCCAGATGCTGTGAGATTTCAGTTTTGTTCCTCTGCAGTTTTCTTGCTTTCAGAATTTCATCTTCATATCCCCAGCTGCTTTGTCAGCCTTGGACCCTGATTTATCTGTCAACATCTGCTGATAAGTCTGTGTTTTTCCACCACCATTTCCATGGCCACAGCCATGGGAATTTACAAATACTAATATCATAAACTCATGATTCTTATCCTTTAAAACTGTGATTTGTTGAAGAATAAACTCCCCAAGCTTTTATCTACTTTTAAACACATGCAGTGTCTTAAAATTATTAGGGTCTTTTTGTATTCTATCTGATTTCTATAACTTTCCTCTGTGGAAGTGTTCACACAACACATAATCCCTCCACCATTACTGTAATTTCCTTTTGTAGGCTTAAAGATATATTTCTGTATCTGCTATGCCCCAGGAACTATTTAAAAACTGAGAAACAAGTTACTCCAAGTCAAACCCTTGATGTTTTCTTGGATATAATTTCCTTCTTTTTCATTTTTTTAATTATATAAGATTAACAAATTGCATGTATTTTATATGTACAGATTTAGGAACATAACGATACTCCCTACCCTGCCCTCCCTCCTACCTATACTCCCACCCTCCCTCTTCCTTCCTTTATTACACTTTACTTTAGTTTTTACATTGACATACTTTCAGTTTATTTTATAATCATAAACTTAATCTATTAAGTAAAGAATTCATCAGAAAGTAAGAAGAAAACAACACTGTTCCTCAACAGTAGAGAAAAGGGCCGTAAACAATAGTCAAATCTAAAATGTCAATTTAGCTCATATCCATTACATTTTTTGTACTCTCTTAGTTGCCACAGATTAGGAAAACATATATTTGTCTTTGGGGGACTGACTTGTTTCACTAAGTATAATGGTTTCTAATTGCATCTATTTTTATTGCAAAAGACAGGATTTATTCTGTTTTATAGCTGAGTAGTATTTCATAGAATATACATATTACATTTTCTTTATTCAGTCATCATTTGATGGACATCTGTGTTGATTCCTTACCTTAGCTGTTATGAATTGAGCTACAATAAACAGTTGGGTGCAGATAACTCATTCATATGATTATTTCATTTTTTAGGGTAATTTTCTAGGAGTGGGATGGCTGGGTCATATGGTACATCTATATTCTGATTTCTGATGAATCTCAATACTGTCTTCCACAATGGCTGTACTGGTTTACATTCCTATCAACAATGTATTAAAGTAAAATTTCCCCCACATTTTTGCCAGCATTCTAACTGGAATAAGGTAAAATGTCATTGTGGTTTGATTTAGATTTCCCTGATGGCTAGTGATTCTGAGTATTTTTTCATGTGTCTGTTGGACATTTGAATTTCATCTTTCAAAAATGCATGTTCAAGTCCTTTATCCATTTCTTAACTGGATGGTTTGTTTTGTTGTTATTGAATTTCTTGAGTTCTTTATAAATTCTGGGTATTAATAATGTATTGTTTGCATAGTTTGCAAATATTTTCTCCCATTCTGTTGAATACCTCTTCACTTTGTTGGCCAATTCTTTTGCAGTGCAGAAGCTTCTAAGAATGGTATAATCCCATTTGTCTATTTTGGCTTTAATTGTCTGAGCTTCTGTGGTCTTTTCCAAAAAGTTTTTGCCAATGCCAGTGTCTTGAAGAGTTTCCCCAATGTTCTTCTCTAGTAATTTGATTGCACCAGGTTGTAGATTAAGATCCTTGATCTATTTTGAGTTGATTTTTGTATAAAGTATAAAATAGGGGGTCTTGTTTCATTCTTATCCACACAGAGATCCAATTTTCCTAGGACCATTTGTTGAAGAGACTGTCCTTCTCCAGGGATTGATTTTAGCTCCTTTGTCAAAGATTAGTTGATTGTACATGTGTGGAATGATTTCTGGAGTTTCTGCTCTGTTCCATTGGTCTATATGTCTGTTTGCCTTCTGGTTATTACTACATGGTTAACACCTTTATGTCTCACAGACTTATTTTAAGAATGGGAAGATTAATGACAAGATTTCATTTTACTAATCCAATAATTTAAGCTTCTCTGTGAGCTAACCAGAGATTCTAGTGATGATTTACCTGTTAACTTTGCACAGAGACTAGTTAGTTAGATCATCAGTTGTTCATTCATATTCAACTCAAGCCCCAAACAGTAGCCAGCAGGAGAAAGTAATCATCACTGAAAGAAACTGAGCAATCCTCATGGCCATTTGTTATTTTTTCTCCCCAAAATAAATGTTATTTGCAATGATAACTAGCAAAGAAATGTGAAAATATCCATGGGAGAGTATAAACAGTTCATCTTCTGTTTGTGAGAATCTTTGTCACAACAAATATGCTTTCCATTGCAGTCGAGTGCTGTTATGGGTTGAATTGTGTGTGTGTGTGTGTGTGTGTGAGAGAGAGAGAGAGAGAGAGAGAGATCTGTCTTAATCCCCATTATCTCACCATATGAACTTTTTGAAATAAGGTCATTGCAGATATAATTAGTTGAGACCCTACTAAACTAATGTAAGCTCCTATTCCAGTCTAACCAGTATTCTTAATATGCTAGCCACATGAAGATAGATACATGTGGGGTCAGCATTGTGGCACAGTGCGTTAAGATTCTGCCTGCAACGCTGACATCTCATATGGGTGCCTGTTCAACCCAGCTGCTCCACTTCTGATCCAGATCCCTGCTAATGCTCCTGGGAAAGCAGAAGATGGCCCAAGTTCTTGAGCCACTGCACCCACATGGGAGTCCCATATGGAGTTTCAGGCCCCCATCTTTAGCCTGCCCAGCAATGGCTGTTGTGTCTATTTGGGGAGTGAACCAGCAGATCGAAAATCTATGTCTCCCCTCTCCCCCTCTCTCTCTTTGTAACTTTGCCTCTTAAATAAATAAATCTTTTGTTTAAAAAAAATAAGAAAGATACACATGGGAGATCTCTTGTGACACTGAAGGCAGTGATTAGAATTACACAGTTGCTAAAGATTTTCAGCAAACCCCAAGAATCTAGAAAGACACAAGAAAGAGGTCTCAGAAAGAGCATAGGTCTACCAATGCTTTTAATTTGATCTGGCCTCCAAAATTTTGATACAAAATTTTTCATTATTTTAAGCCACCCCATTTGGGTATATTTTACAATTGCCCTAGGAAACTAATAAAAGTACTGTGGTTATATATGCACTCACAGCTTTTAGTAAGGACCTAGAAAACTCTGGGATTAAGAACATAAAGCAAAACCTTGCTTAACATGGTTTAAGCCACCATGTGTGCCAAGGATATTTTGTTGTTCTTGTTGAGTTATTTATTGATGCAATAGTTATACTTACAGTAAATCATCATACTTATTATACAGATCAAAGAGTGTAATCATTCAGTCATGGAAGGGAAATTTGAACATCTATTATGCTATATTATCTGTCCAGAGTCACATACTTATCTCTTAAAGAGGTGGCAGGAAAAAGAAGCATGCCATTTTTCTTTCCTAATTTGTTTTCCAAGCCACATCTGAGCCACTGAATGTTAACATTGATTCTTAACAATAAAAAACTTCAACATGAGAAAGGACAAGCATTCTGAACCAAGAGAATCCAGGGATTATGTTTTACAGACACATTCATAATTCTGCTATATTCTAATAGGTAGTCAAAGAAGGCCTGATGTTCAACATCACAAGTCAATTATTGGCAAACTAGTTCAAGTGCTTGTGCTTGGCCATTCAAAGAGAAAGTACAGCAGAAAAGTAATTTTCTGATTCCAGATAAACTTGTCAGGGTAGCATCATTATTTAGGAAGAAAGAAAAATACAATTATATAATTTGAGGACCTCTTTCTCAGCAACGAATGTAATCAACAAATTGGTAAAAGAGTATGGAATACATTGTGCAGTAATTAAAATATTTTGCTCCCTTACTCATATGCTCAATATCTGCTATCCTCAAAGGAAATTTCAGGTTAACAAGAAATGCTCCTGACTATTTAACACTTTCTTCAGACCTTCTCTGCACTTTTTTTTTTCTGCATAAAAGCTTAACTTTTAAATAATAAACCCTTAAACTCCCAATTTTGAGCAATTAAGATCATGGAGTGCCTTTTTCTTTGAGTGGATAGACATTTTCTTCCTTTTCTTCTTTTGTAATGCCACATTTAAACTGTTTAGGTCTTTCTTTTGTAGTGGTTGTTGACAATTTTCCTTTTTATTTTGTATACCGTTGTTTCTGAGTCACTTTGGCACCTGGTTCCTCTAAAGTTAACCATAGATTGCTGCTTCCCACCATGGAGATTGCTGAGTTTTTGTTCTCTTGATTATCCATTCCAGTGCAGAGTGTTGGCTAATGCAGATTAGTAAGGAGCACTTGACAATAACTTGGGATGGTGCCTCAAACTCAAGAACCATGTGAGCAAAATAACTTAAGTTGAAGTTGTCTCAGTGTTGTGCCACTCAGGTTTACAAAGGAAGATTATCATTCTACAGCTCTACTTTCGAATTTAACTTTGATCATGCAGTCCTTATCCTCTGCTTCACCCAAGTAGGTACAGTGACATGCTAGGAATTATTCAATTTTATGTTCACTATCAGGAAGGTATTTGAAAAGTAAGTTTGATACCAAAGCAAAGGGCTCATTTGGTATGAAGGCTGTCTCTTATTGTCATGTTGAGAACACTGAGACTATCATGGGGTCTCTTGACATCAGCTGGGAGAAGGAGATTAGAAACTTGTGTAAGTTAAACACAATTTTTTTTAAACAAAAAGAAAAAAACAGAAAGGAAAGTACCATAATCATCCCATCTGGCTGGGGCTGTAACATCAATAATTGGATGGGTAGCTCTGTTCTCAACCTTCTATCAAATATCTTTGAACCAAAGGTTTTTATGGTAAGTTAAAATCCAAATTAAATGTGTATGCTGGCACCCAAGTTTTGAAAAAGATAAGTATTAAATGTCCTAACATACAACCAACTTTATGGTTGTAAAATAAATGGTCCAAAAACCTAAGTTTATTCCTCAGACATTAACAGATCATAAAATACCTTGGAAAGTGAGATCTTTGGTTTTCTTCAATCACATTATTTTGGGTTTTGGGGGAGCTATGAATCCCTATATTCCCCAAATTCTTCCTTACAGTATTAGTCAATTCTCAGTGTTGTCTCCATTTTGGCCTTTAATGTTCAAGTTTTCTTAAATCAACAACATATGCCCCATTTTGTAACCAATTTTTTTTAAAATGTTCCTTTATCTGCAGTATTTTGAGTATAAACAAAACAAAGTCATTGAAGTTGTTCTTACCTTAAAAAAACTTCCATAAATTTAGAAAACTTAAAGATTTTCTTTTTTTAAATATTTTATATATTCATTTGAGAGGCAGAAAGAAAGGTCTTCCATCCACTAGTTCACTCCACAAATGGCCACAATGGTTGATCCGAAGCCAGGTCTCCCACATGGGTCCAGGGGCCCAGGGACTTGGGTCATTCTCTGCTACTTTCTCAGGAAGATGGGAAATGCTAGCTGCTAATGCCAGCATGGAGCTGGATTGGAAGTGGAAGAGCCAGGACTGGAACAGGTATCCATATTGATGCCAGCACTGTAAGTAGCAGCTTAGCCCACTACACCAAAGCGCCTGCCCCAAGATATTATTTTTAACGTTTGGTAAGAGCCAATTCAAATATCTGTTCAAGTGCAGGAGAAGAGAGAACAATAGTTTAAGCTAGCTAATCTAGATGCCATCATGTTGTACTTTGAAGTGGAGAAAGAACTCCACATATCAAAGCGTGGGAAAGAGGATAATGCCTACTCCACATTTTTAGGTTGGCCCCAGTTGGAAGTTTCCACTATATTTCCACTATCACATCCAATAAGATAAAGCAAGACAAAGTTTAACTTTACTATATCTTTTAAAAAATTGTTGGAAATAATGGATAACTGAGAATATAACTCTGGCCACCCCAATACTGGCACTGTCTTTAATTCAGCATATTTTTCCATGAGTGCTAAAAATACAGCAGGTGAGACCAGAAAATGTTATTATCTCTTTGGTTTTCCCAAGTCACAGTCACAGCTAAGTAGGCAGAAAAAAATGGGAACACCCAGTGGGCACTTAGACGTTCACAATTGTGGAGCTAATCTTTTCTTAATTAGAAACCTCATCCATCATGTTTGCACCTTTACCAAGTCCTAGCTTTGGACTCAACAGTTTGCCAGGCAGACCACTGATACAACACAATCCCCATAAAAAGTAAGTGGATTAACAGATCAAAGCCTTTATTGTATGGCCCTTGAGCCTAAAATGTTTTCACATTTTTTTAAAGGAAATAAACAAAGGGAAAGGAGAGGGAGAGAGAAATATGAGACAAAAATTGTGTGTGGCCCTGCGACGCTTAGATGGCCCTTTTTAAAGAGAGTTGGTCAACTCCTGAATAATAGGATCCCAATATTTTAAAACTGTATTACACAGAAATCGTTACATTCTCTCAATATTATCTTACTAAGAATATGAATTTAAAAAAGAGATCCCTTATAAAATGTGGCGTGTAATTTCTGTCTTTAGAATATCTGTAGTACATTGAATGCTGTACATCTAAGATTCTGAGGTTGTTTAGGCTTTCCCTTACTATGTTTGAGTCATTGCCAAATGTCAATTAAATTTACCACCAGATACTAGATTTCATTTCATTTAAGCAGTTTTCTTACATACTTTCCAAATGAAAAGATGGGTCTCAGGTTTTCAATCTTTTGTCTGATAGAAAATTATGTTATGTGGCACATAATTGCTTTTTTAGTAGATAAGCTGAGACATGGATGGGAAAAACTGTAGACTCCACTGCTATTAGCTCTCATTCATGAGTTCCCCATCCACCAAAAGCTGAAATCTGGTCAATGATAAGCTGTTTGTATTTATTGGATTGTACAACTCCAGTTATATTTTTTTCATCCTAAAGTAAGTGACATATTTTGTACATTTGATTTGTGGCTACTGAGATTCAAACATTTACAAAAAAAAAAACACTCCTATTTCAGACATAAGTACATATAACACACATCTCTTATAGCACAAAATGCAGTCAGGGCATTATTACTATATCTATTTTAGATCGGAAGAAACAATAATTATAAAAGATAGTATCCTCTATTCCTTTGCCCAAATCTAAAAATATTTGAGGATAATTATATTTTGGCTTTATTTGGACTCACCATGAACATAGTGCATAAGAGAGAATTCTAGATAAATGATTAAATCAGAATGACAGAAATGGCAACCCATCTGGGGACTGTGGTATAAGAAGTCAGTAACTCCTGGGCTCGTTTCTTCAGCCTCCAACATTTTTGGAAACAGCAGATCTCCATCATTACCGGAAAGGAAAATTTCAGCTTTAAAAGCATTCATAGTCAATTGTAAGTTTTGGGCAGCAACAGAGTATTTTAACTGATTTGGGAGAAAGAGCATGGTAAAAACACAAAGAACAGGTTAAAGTAATTGGTTTTATTTGTTGTGGCTTGGTAAAATTGGAAGCATCTGTTAATCTTTCTCGTTCATTTCTCCTGCCCTCAAATCCCCAATCCTCCCATTATCTCATTGCCAAGTTGCTTGTGCCACTCTGATTTTTTTCACATTTGTTTTCCTTCTCCTCAGGTAAGAGCTGCCTCTTATGACCTGAAATAGGCAAGAAATAAATAGGTACCCTCTTGCTCCATTGTTTCAGTCTTTGTTAGAGATGGTTGATGGAGAGTGATTTCCAAACTGCTAAAAAGTCATGATGGGAATGAGAGAACTATCGCTGCTACCCGATCAGCTTTTCCATAATTCTCACCAATGGAACAAGAGGTCTTACTTGTTTTAAGATATAATCTGATTGGAAGTTGGGATTAACTGCAGTAGCTGTTAAGATGCTATTTAGGACAGTTGCATCCCATATCAGAGTTCCTGGTTCAAGTCCTAATTCCACCTCCAGTTCCAGCTTCCTGCTAAAATGCCCTTTGGGAGGCAGCAGCTAACAGCTCGAGTCATGGATTTCTGCCATTACTTGAGGGACCTGGATTGAGTTCTGGGCTCTTGGCTTCAGCCTGGCCCAGCCACGACTGATGGCTGTTGTAGGCATTCAGGAAGCGAACCAGTAAATGAAACATCAATGGATTCTCTCTCCTCTCTCGCTCTCCCCTGTCTCCTCCCCTTGCCCTCCCTCCCTTCCTCCCTCTTTCTCTCAAGTGAAAATAAGTAATGAGTTAAAAAAAAAAAAAAAAACAGTTACATGAACTCTGGAGCCTAACAGACCTAGAATCAAGTTCTAGATGTATTAAGGAACCCTGGGAAAGTTATTTAATATTTCCAAGTTTCAGGTTATTCAGTTAGAAAATGGAATGTTAATACTATCCTCAATGCTCCATTATACAAAATGAATGATGTCAAAGTTAAAGGTACTTTAATAATGATAATTATTATTACTGTTAGTCATGATTTTATGCTCTTCCTCTTTTCCATGGAAAGAAATCATAACTGCATATTAAATATCTTAACCAAGCATGATCAAGCTGGACCTGTAGAGTTAGCATGACTTCTTGGACCTCATTTATGATTTCTGGTTTCTAGAAACTTGTATATGGATCTTGACCTCTCCTGGTCTGTGGAAATATATTTCTAGATCAATGATGTTTAGTCTATTCAGAGAAAAATCTATTTTTTCATGAAACCATGTATGTAGCTGCAAGACATGAGGCAATCAAAGCTGAGGGCCTCTCTGAAGAAGGGAGAGCCCGAAGCTTCACTCACAGCCTCTGAGTAATGGCTGAGGGGCCCACAACTCCATTAATCCTCTGAGACCACTCCTCTGTAGCGGATCTCCCTGAATTTAATGTGATGTCTGCATTGATTAGTGAGTCATCTCTCCCCTAACAAGCCTTTCTTTGCGTGCAGCTACCCACAGCCCAAGCTTTGCTAGCACAACATGTTGCTCCCTCCAGTTCAGGGTAAATCAGAGTGGTACAGCAAACAGTGTGTCTGAGAGCTCCAGTTCCTGAGCGCTGGGGTAGAGTCATTATTAGAGTCACTGGTGCTACAAACAGGGTCACCATAGTTTTCCAAGTTTTCCAAGTGAACCTAATGCTGCCTCATCTAAGAATCATTGCTATAAAGCACAAGAGAATGTCAGATGTCTGAACTCCCCAATTGAGGGGAAAAAACTCCATCTGTCCAGCTCCATTATTTTTGAAAAATGGACATGTCACAACTGTTTTTGCAAATGAGAACTAGGTAACTAAAAACTATATTGTAAAGAAAACTCAAAGTAGAAAACAACACTCTACACTTCCATAAATAATTCTTTTGAGAACTGTCGTCTTTAAAAAAAAAAAAACATTTATTTATCTGAAACACAGACTTAGAGGAAGATCAGAGAGAGATCTTCCATCCGTTGGTTTACTCCCCAAATAGCTGCAATGGCTAGACTATGCCAGTCAGAAGCCAGGAGCCTGGAAATCCATCTGGGTCTCCCTAGTGGATGTAGAGGATCAAGGAGTTGGGCCATCTTGTGTTGCTTTCCCAGGCACATTAGCAGGGAGCTGGATCTGAAATGGAACAGGTAGGACTCAGACTGGCACCCATATGGGGCCTGCTGTGCTACAATATCAGCCCCAGGGACTGTTTTCCAAAGACCTCATTAGGTTATTTATCTTCTTTAAACACTAATAATCTTTTTTTTAAAGCTGTTTTACTCTCTGTATTTTTCACAGGATGAAGAACCTTGCCCACTGTTTTTTACTTTAAAAGAAGAACGGTTTTCCCTGGCCCTTATTATTCAGCTTAAATAATCATCTCATTAGAGAGGTCTCCCTTGACCATTAAATCTAGAGTAACTAAGAAGTCATTTGCCATCACATCAAAATATTTTCTGTGTATTACTTATTTCTATGTATTTTCATGTTTATTTTTTCACTCAATTTTTTGCTTATTAGTTGTCTCAATTTCTAAATTTATTCCATGAACAGAGGGACTGCTGTTGTCTTCTGTCAGGGACCTAGTACCTCACAAACACGTACTGAATGAATAGCTCAGCTAATTAAGTGAAATGTCACTTTAAGTCACGTAAAGAGACTTCTTTTGGGCAGGAAATAAATAAGAAAGTGAAATTTCTCAGCTCCAATTTAACTACAAAGCTGGAGTAATCTGTGTTCCCACTCCCAATTTCCTCCCTCTAGCTGTATCATTTTACCCTTGAAGATCACATCTAAGTCACAGCTTTTCGGAAAGAGCTGCAAGTTTTGCCAGTATCATGCCATTTTGGGTGATGTCTGATACCACAGTAAATTTTATAATTGGGTCAGCAAGACTGGGGAAGAAGAAGAAAAAGGAAAACGTACCATTGCTTTGTTTTTAGATCTCAAGATTTTTGTGTAATGATTCTGTTTCCCTTTTAATTGTAGATTGTCAACTCAATTCTGTACTATGAGGGAAATCATGCAAATGTTCTGCTTCATTTTCCTTCTAATAACTTAAAATAATTATTCACTGGCAGAAGCACAGGCTTAGCAGTATATGAAATAATACAGAATCAGGTCTCATTGCATATGTAGAAGGTCCAATTTAGGCAAAAGTTGTTTCTAGCAATGCATGATTCTGAATCCTCCATGGCACATTTTGGATGTTCTTGAACTTATTAAGAGCCATTTTCCTGTCTTTTTAAGCAGAGATAGCAGTTAGCATTAAAAAAATTGCTCTAAGTAGGTGAACAATATTGATTTGCACATAAGCCTAGTGTCTGTGAGGAAGAATTCCAAATGGTTTGCATAGTGAAAGTCTTTGAGGAAAGGATTCCATTTTGGAAATTGTCAGTTATGTATTCAAACTTTTCATTGCATGGGAGAAAATTCCATTAGAAGTAGAACTGTTCCAAAGTATTCCAATATATATAATACTTCTTTGGCACTATTACAAGTGATTATCAATGCAAAAAGTGCATAAAGTATTCCCTATGTTCAATGTTAAATAGATTTATAAAAATTATCCACTTTAAAATAGGAAGAACTTTATTAAGGAATGCAGATCCCAAAGTGGTTTCATAACATTAATGTTCTACTAAATGTTAGTTGGCTTTGGCTGCAAATGGTAGATCAATATATGCAACTCTGGGTTAAACAGTGTTTAAAAGGTTACTTAGCTCTCAGATTTCATGCAACCTTAAATATGCTAACAGGCATTGTGAATATTCAAACCAAATCAACATTTACACAAGTTATATGAAAGAAAGGTTTTTTTCAAACAGTGTATCCATCATTAATTTTCTCTATTTTATGATGCCTTGACATTTTGAAGAGCCTTGCTCATCCTGGAGAGACTGTCCCTCCCAAAGCTAATTCCTTAAGCTAGGAAACAACTTGCCTAAGAACACAGCTTTCATGTATAAACCAACCAACCCAAAGCTCATACCCCCACTCACCTCCTTTATCCAACTCCCATAGCAATGCATTGTTTTCCTGACCTAAATTGTCATAGGGCAATATATTAGACAACTAGGGACCACCCTCAGAGCCCAGAGCAATTAGAAATTATACAGAATAGCAGATCTGAAACCTGCTCAGCTGCTTGGTCCGCCTCGCCTGTGTCTTATCATTGAAAGCACAGTAAAGGGTCTGGAATATGCTTTGCCCTCACACCTTCTGCCTCCTGTCCAAACCTGGAGCTTCCTCACACAGTGCTTGATAGCATGGCATGACCCTACTCTTGGAAAACTGTAAGTAGCAACAGCTCCCCTTCTCTTCCCTACAATGACATTGGCCTTTCTATATCGCCTCTCCATCACCTCTGTAAATTAAAAGTCCACAAGTACAATGGAGATAATTCAGTAAACAATTTGATTATCAGGGGTAAAGTGGAAACAAGAATGTAAGCTTTAGGGTAAAAGTAGAGTTCAAATCAAGCTCTGTTACTTACTTCCTGAAATATACTGGGATAATGCCTCCAACCATCTATGTTCTCATTCCTACAATGGAGAGGATGATGATTCCTCAGACAGCATGGTGAAAACTGAATGATACTCTCAGATAGGTACAACAGAGTTCTCGGCAATGGACAGAAGTTCAGAGTGTATGTGTTCCCCCATGTTCAGCGTGTGAATGCCCATCTCTGTGAGTGAGATTTTCTGCTAGCCAATTATTATCCTCATTGTACAAAAAGGCCATATTTCTGTGCCCGTCAATCAAATCAGTCTTTATAATAAAGGCAATTTTAAGATTGTTATCTGTGTCTTTGGTTCTGCTTAAACCTCAATTTACTTCTAAAAGATAGAGTATAAGTCTCTTTAGGATGGATTTCATTTTTTGTCTTTTCTGTCTACCAGGCTGGTCTTCTGACTTGTATTTGTCCAGTGAGAGAGTGAAAGGAGGTATCTGAAAAAATGTAGCAAATTAAACAATTCAAAGTATTCTATGAAGAAATAAGTTTCCTCCTTGACCCTACAAGTTACAAAATTTTACTCCTTTTCAGGACAGGTTTTCAGCTAATGTACCTGTGATCCATTCGAACCCCAGTCTGTATGGCAGTGACCATATTTGTTCATTTCAATTATCAAAAATTTTAACTCAACTTCCAACCCGTGAAGAATTTGGAAACTAAACACACTAAATAAAATGCCATCATAAGCCATTCTTAATTTGTACAGCTAGTAACTGGGCAGGCATTGTACCTGACATCATATGATATTATGTTTCTGCATTCCAAATTGACCATGAGGAGGAAAGCCTTTTCAGTGGAAATATCCCTTTTTGCTGAATTTTCCTTTACAGTGAGCCTCTGGATGGTGCTTTATGAGCCGCCTGTGCTTGATAGCTCTTTATGTACTCATTCTGATGACCCCCTGGGACACGCTGACATTTCACTGGGGCATTTGAGTAATATTTTTTCACGTGGTCTGCCAAAAGGATTGGCCTTACATGAGAGTCGGCTCCTTATTCAGTCATTGATAATGGATTTAATTACATCAACTGCCATTTCAGAGGCTTATTACTAAGATAAAATTCATGTTGTTACAGCATAATGTTATTAAAATGTTTAAAGCAATAACAAGCGATGCCAAGAACCTGCATTGAAAAGATGTGAATGTCCACTGGAAACATGTTTTTATTTCTTTGTTCAGCAGATGCTCCTCTCTAATAAACAGTTGTACACATTTTCACTTTGGTATACCATGCTAACCTCTTCCAATTTGGTTTGCAGTGGTAAGTCACCCTTGCACATTACAAACTTTCAAGGTTGGAATTAACTGCTCTTCTTCCGAACAAGTTTATAGGTCACCATGTGAGCATTGAGACACATACATACAGGCTGGCATTCACAAAGCAATCTAATGGATAATTCCTCTTAAGAAATGTGAGGGAAAAGTTGTCATTCCTCATGCAGTGAGAGAAAATCATCTCTGTTCTATTTGTGGCACTAGCAGCTTTATATTAGCAGTGTTCACAGCGTATTCACCTCATGAGATGTTAGGAGAATGAATATGAACATTTTTGCAGAGTGCTTTGTGTTTATATAGCACCTCTTCCAAGAATACTCCCAGGAGTGTTGCAGTGATTGTCACTGGAGTTAACTGTCTCTGTCCTATCCATTTCCATAATAGGCATCAAAGTGCAATGCAGAGCCCTAGAACCTCATCATAATCAAGATGAATAGGAAGCTACTTGTGTGAAAAATATAAAGGCTGATGATTCCAATGTGGAGAAATACAGGAGAGAAAGTGAAATTGCTCTGTAGCCATCAACACTGTGACCAGAAACTTTAAGATTCTATGCTTTACAGTCATATGAGGAAAGACACCATCTTAAAATGAGTTAATTGCATCCATCAAAGCACGGAGTAAATTAGAATCACAGAAACACAGATGAACAGCGTCTTGAAATTGAAAAATCTTATAACTCTCCAGTATTAGTCTAATAATTTTCCAGGAAAAGTCAGAGACTCCCCATGTGGTCGCAGGGAAATAATGGTCCTAATCCTCTTGCTACTAAATTTGGACTGGACAAAGCACTAAGGAAATCAGTGAGCAGATGATATAAACAAAGATGGAAAGAACTCAGACCATTTTCTTGTTGCTTAATTGCACAGGAATGAGTGCGGAGGACATGTACATACACACAGACACACACAAAGCTTAGATCCAAGTCTCTATGATGAATTTTTTTTAACTTTTATTTAATGAATATAAATTTCCAAAGTACAGCTTATGGATTACAATGGCTTTCCCCCTATAGCATCCCTCCTACCCGCAACCCTCCCCTTTCCCACTTGCTCTCCCCTTCCATTCACATCAAGATTCATTTTCGTTTCTCTTTATATACAGATCAGTTTAGCATATATTAAGTAAAGATTTCAACAGTTTGCTCCCACACAGAAACATAAAGTGAAAAATACTGTTTGAGTACCAGTTATAGCATTAAATCTCAATGTACAGCACACTAAGGACAAAGATCCTACATGAGGAGTAAGTGCACAGTGAGTCCTGTTGACTTAACAAATTGACACTCTTGTTTATGGCATCAATAATCACCCGAGGCTCTTGTCATGAGCTGCCAAGGCTATGGAAGCCCCCTGAGTTCACCGACTCTGATCATATTTAGACAAGGCCGTGGTCAAAGTGGAAGTTCTCTCCTCCCTTCAGAGAAAGGTACCTCCTTCTTTGATGACCCGTTCTTTCCACTGGGATCTCACTCGCGGAGATCTTTCATTTAGGTTTTTTTTTTTTTTTTTCCAGAGTGTCTTGGCTTTCCATGCCTGAAATAGTCTCATGGGCTTTTCAGCGGGATCCACATGTCTTAAGGGCTGATTCTGAGGCCAGAGTGCTGTTTAGGACATCTGCCATTCTATGGGTCTGCTGTGTATCTCACTTCCCATGTTGGATCATTCTCTCCCTTTTTTTATTCTATCAGCTAGTATTTGCAGACACTATTCTTGTTTCTGTGATCCTTCTATGATGATTTTTAATGTCCTGTAAATAATTTGTGATCTAGAGACATCAACTGCCAACCAGCTAAACATTAGAGCTCAAAGGAGTGTTTGACAATAAATTTTATTTTCGTTGTCTTCTATACAATAGTAACACACGCTTCACACCATTGCATACTATTTATTGTTCCTTTAGAGACAGAAAACAAGCACTCCCATCCACTGGTTCACTCCCTGAATGCCCACGACATTGTGCCAGACCAAAGCCAGGAATCCAGGAATTCAAATCATGTCTCCACATGGGTGACAGGAACTCAATTACTTGGGAGATCACTGCTGCATCCCAAGGTCTGCATTAGCATGAAGCCACAGCAAGGAGCCAAGGCCATGCATCAAATCCAGGTGCTATGACATGGTGCACAGTCATCCTTTAAAATAAAAAGATTTATTGTATTTGAAAGTCAGAATTACAGACAGAAAGAGAGAGAGAGAGAGATCTTCCATACACTGGTTCATTTCCCAAATAGCTGCAATGGCCAGGGCTGAGCCAGGCCAAAGCCAGGAGCCAGGAGCTTCATCTGGGTCTCCCAAATGTGATGCAGTGGCCCAGGGCCTTGGGCCATCTTCTACTGCTTTCCCAAGTGCATTAGCAGGGAGCTGGATCAGAAGTGGCGCAGCCAGGACTCAAACTGGCACCTATATGGGATGCCTACAATTGCAGACGGTGGCTTAACCTGCTATGCCACCAAGACAGCCCCATACACAGTCATCTTAATCAGCATCTTAACCATGAGGCTAAGTGCCCACTTCTGTTCATAACTGTTAAAAGGTAAACATCCCTTGGTTTGTTGTTCTGGAGCTTGTATCTTAATTCAGGAAAGTCTTGACAGGAACTTAAAAACAGGAGGATTCCCCAGTGAGGGGTAAGTGGCAGTCAGCTGAAGGTCGGGAAATGGGAAAGGGAGCAGAGATGAATTGTTGTATAAAGCTCAAAGCAACAACTTGATAAACAGGTTTACTGTGCTTTTCTGTCTCATCTTCTCCCTATGAAGTGAAATTTCCCTTTCTGTGTCATTTTCTCTAGGGCTTTTGTTTTCTTTTGACTATAGAATCTTTAAGCGTTTTATAGTGTGAGCTCTTGGGGCTGGTGGGCATTTCAGAAGTGGCTATCACCTTGCTTGGCTTATGTGGTTTCTGGAATGGCTCTCACATAACAAGTGAGGATCCTAGAATGTCTTTTGCCCTTTTGAGGCAGCTGTTCTTGGTTTGTATATTTAACTTTATTACCATTAGACATGAGCTGCCCATATTTGGCCGATTATTTGGCTTATTACACAGATGTAAAATTTAAATTGGAGCATAGCCAAGTGACCACGCCAGAAATTGGAGAAACATGACACACAGGTAGTTACAGCCCAAAGCTTCCCTGCTTGTGTTATGTGTCAGCTACTAAAAAAAAAAAAAAAAAAAAAAAAAGGCCCAACTGCATCCTGGTTGATTTGATGTTACTTGGATTTGACAGGTTCTGAAGGTTTGTACATTAACCTCCAGAAATTTCAAATCAAACACACTGCAGTGCATTTGATATTAACTGTGCATGGTTTTAAACTGGCTTTGTCATGACATCCACCACCACATTCTTTTTTTGGATATTATGCCATTATATCTTCCTCTGAAGAAAGAAAAATGCTTTGGTTATTTCCTTAATTTTGGATGTATCAGAAAGAAATACAAGTGTTTGCTTTGCTGCATATTTGAGAAAATACTAAAATAATGGACTATTTAACTGGTAATTATAATGGAATGATTGAGAAATAATATGTTATATCCACATCATACCAAATTGATATATCATCATTAAAAGGCTTATAATTAATACCAGATGAATTAATAATGGTCTTTAATGAATAATGCTTTAAATTATACAAAAGTATATTTGTATAAAATAGCTAAGCATAAGAATGAGAAATTAAAGTTCAGTAAGTTGTATTTGTAATACAAAATTCACAAATGTTGTGATCACTTTAGAGCTGTACTTTTGTTTAATAATTTTTATCAACATTTGTATCTAACAATAAAAGTCAGTGCATTATTAAGGGAATAAGTAAATTTCAACAGTTTATTGGGAAACATAAATCCCCAAAGTGCGAATAAAACTGTGTCCTAAATATTAATTTTGATAAACTTAATGTGATTTATCATTTTTTAAATATTTGCTAAGCCTTACTATACCAGGTATCTTCAAAAAGACTTGTAAAAATGCATATTATACAAAAGCTTCATGTGGATTTCAAACTTTGGCACGCAAATAAATTTTAATTCCATTTTCCACGGGCTTCTTAAATAACAATTAAATTGCTCATCACTGCAATTTAATGGAGTTAATAACCCTGCTCCTTATTCTGAAGGAAAAAATAGCAACAAAAACAACGGGCTGAACTAGCAAAGCAATTGAGTCAGACAAACCAAGCTTCGAGTTCTAGGAGAGTTAGTTACACTGTGTGTGACGTCGATAGATTGTTTAATGTCCCAGTGCATCAGCTTCTTCACATAAGAGAAGAGTCGAAGGGCCAGCTCTGTGGCATAGTGGGTAAAGCTGCTGCCTGCAATACTGGCCTCCCATATGGGTGCCGGTTCAAGACCTGGCTGCTCCACTTCTGATCCAGCTCTCCGCTATGGCCTGGAAAAGCAGTAGAAGATGACCCAAGTCCTTGGACCCTTGCACCTAAATCAGCCCAGCTCTGGCCATTGCGACCATTTGGGGAGTGAATCAGCAAATGGAAGATCAATCTCTCAATCTCTCTCTGCCTCTGCACCTCTGCCTTTCAAATAAGTAAATAAATAAATCTTTTAAAAAATGAGCTGAAAATATTTGACTAAAAAACTCATGAGTAGGTGAGATGATTTGTGGACAATGCTTATCAGACTATCTAATACCTAGCTGTCTTAAACTTTCATTGAGTATTGGTCATATATGAGCACTACATGTATACGTTTGCATGTATTTCCTCAAGTAATCATTGTATAGTTACTAATAACACCCCTATTTTATACATAATAAACTGAAGCACAATGAGGCTAGTTGCTCAATGGATGGCAGGTATTATCTTCATCATTATTCTAGTACCACAATTTTATTATATATCTTTTCCACCGTGTCTATCCAAGGAGACTGCATTGTATGGAAATACAGCAGAAAGAAACCCAACAGGCATATTCTTAGAAATAGGAAATACTAATTTGAAATAACAGATTAATTTAGATGTTTATGTATTGTGCTCAATATAAAATCTTTCTACTTGTCGTCTCAGGGCTTGGAAAAGCCACATAGTGGAGATAAAATGAGTTTGGGATCAAAATTCTGACTGCAAAATACCCAGCAGAGACACAGAGATGATACTTCTTGGTCCATTCCTTTACTGAAAGTGGCAGAATGGAGAGTAGGGAATAGTGGAAGTAGCCAGCTTAGCTTCCTCTGAGAAGGCTGTGGAAAATCTTGCATCAAACTGCAAGTTAAGCATTAGACAACAGGGTTCTGATATAAATGCCAAATTCTCAAGCTGTGAAACACCTTCTTGGAAGTCCATACCATCATTTATGTATTATTTTAAAACTGACTTTTTCATCACAAGTGTTTCATCTAACCCACAGGCTGCTAAACTTGAATATTGAAAGGTGATAATGAGTCTCTTAAATAAGGATGGCATCTCTGTTCTCTGAAGTTCCTTTGTCACTTCTGTGGTTTGAGTCTTTGTGCCCCCAGGCTCAGGAGTTTAGTCTGCAAAGTCTCATGTGAGCAATACTAAGAGTGCAGAACATTAATCTGGTTGTGGTATTTTGAGGCGGGGCCTTTGGGAAGTGATTAGATTGGATGGTTTGTTAGAGTGGCATCCCCATGATGCCATCTATCAAAGATACAAGCACTTCCTGTCGGTTGCCATGGATGCCCTGAACAGACTCAGGATTCTGCTAGCAAAGAAAACAATCACCAGAGACTGAACCAAGGAGCAGTCCCCAACCTTGGACTGTGAACCCACAAAACCATGAGCCAAAACAGGCCTCTTCCCTTTTTATAGTTAGCCTGCTTGAGTATATCATTATACTGATGAAAATTTGACTAGTATTCCCACAGAGTCCAGATATGTTAGTCCTGTTTTCGTCTGCATTCAGAGTAATAAACAACTAGGTTATCCCAATTTTGCTTAGAATAGCCTAGAACAGTCTACTTTTAGTATATGGAGAGTCCTCTTCACTGATAATTTGAAACTTAAACCATGTTCTTCAGTGTCAGCTTAATCCAGCATTTATTGTTTCAGAGTATTCAATCATTGTATTTTTTCATTCTCCACTAATTTATCAATCTGCACTATTTAATCATTTCAATTAGCTCAGTTTTTCCCATAACTCAATGAATATACAGTGCATATTAGAAATACTTCAGGTTTCATTACATTTTAATTTTTATATGTTAATCAAGTAAAAACACTACAACTAGGGCCAGTTTTGTGGCACAGTTAAACCACCACTTGTCACACTGGTGTCCTACATCAGTGTAGGTTCTGCTTCCTATCCAGCTCCCTGCTAATGCACCTGGGAAGGTAGCAGAAGATGGCTCAAGTCCTTGGGCCCCTGTCATCCATGTGAGAGACCCATATGGAGTTCCAGGATTCCGGCTTTGGCCTGGCCTAGCCCTGGCTGTTGTGACCATGTGGAGGAAGTGAACCAGCAGATTAAGTTTCTGTCTCTCACACATATGCACATGCTCTTCCTCTCTCTCGTTCTCGCTCTCACTCTGCGTATCAAATAAGTAAATGGGGGCAAGTGCTGTGGCATAATGGATTGAGCCTTTCCCTGCCACTGGCATCCCATATGGGTGCCAGTTCGTGTCTTGGCTGCTCCTCTTTCAATCCAGCTCTCTATAGCCTCAGAAAGCAGCAGAGGATGGCCTAAGTGCTTGGGCTTCTGCACCTAATGGGAGACCTGAAAGAAGATCCTTGCTCCTGGCTTAGGATAGGCCCAGCTTCGGCCATTGCAGCCATTTGGAGACTGAACCAGTGGATGGAAGACCTGTCTGTCTGTCTCTCCCTCTCTCTGTTTGTAACTCGACCTCTCAAAAATAAGTCCTTTTTTAAACTAAGAAAAAAGCAACTGTAGTTTAAGGTTGTCACCTATGCATGAAAGACATACTTTTTGCCAACTTTTCAGTAATGCTTGGGATTTTTAATACTCTGAAGAAATTGTATCTTTAAGTGGTTCATGTGTTATTTGACAGTGATCTGTGCTAATAGATCCTCTGAGGTTTATCTTTGAAAACAGAATATAAAGAAAATAGCAAACGAGTAAGGTTTTAGGCTAAGTTGATCATTTCAATCAAACAACTCCACAAGTTCTAGAATTTCAGAAAAGTAACTTAAAATTGTTCTTCATTTAAAACATCTTTGATTTACTTAAGTATCTAACAGATTTGGGAGAAGGGTGTAGCGGATTTATATCAGATACTTGCCATTAATTACAAAAAACAACTATTTTTAAATTATTTTTGAACAGAGATGCAAACGTCAAGGGGTAAGAGTGCAGTATTTTTTGGCATGATTAATGTCTCCTAAACATTTATTAAATTAAAAAATCCCATTGATTACTCTACCAGTAAAATCTCTAGCAAGACATAGGGTAAGTTACTCTAACCATAACATAAAACAACAAAAATTACTAAAATGATTTAAGTCATTTTTTTTTCTTGGGCTGATATTCATTTGATATAAAAACAAGAATAACATAGTCTTTAGGGTTGCCTGTTACCAGGTGATAAAACAGGTCAGTTTTGCCAAAACTAGAAACCTGTCATTAAAAGATACAAGGAACAAAAAACTATACTGGATATTTTGCTTTTAAGATTTGCAAAATTTGGGGCCAATGCTGTGGTGACACATCAGGTTAAACCACTACTTGTGTTGCTCTCATTCCACATTTGAGCACGAGTTCTAGTCCCAACTGCTCCACTTAGAATCCAACTCCCTGCTGATGCACTTGGGAAAGAAACAGAAAATAGCTCAAATGCTTGGGTCCCTGCCATCAGTGTGGGAGACCCAGTGGATTCCCAGGCTCCTGACTGCTGCCTGGCCCAGCCACAGCTGGTGCAGCCATGTAGGGAATGAACCAGCCAGTGGAAGATTTGTCTCTATATCTGAATTTCAAATAAATAAAATCTCTTAACAGAAATAACTTGCAAAATTGGAGTCAGAGCTGTAGTGCAGCAAGTTAAGCCTTAGCTTGCAATGCTGGCATCCAATATCCCAGCACTTGTTCAAGTCCCAGCTTCCATTCCCAATCCAGCTCTATACTAATGCCCCTAGGAAAGCAGCAGCAGATGACCTAAGTACCTGGGCACCTACCACCTACATAGGGGACCTGAATGAAGTTCCAGGTTCCTGACTGCAGCTGGGCCCAGCCCCAGTCATTGCAGCCATTTGAGGAGAGAACCAATAGAAGGAAGATCTCTCTCATTCTCTGTCGCTGTCTCTCTCTCTTTCTCTCTCTCTTTCTCTCTCCTTCTCTCCCCCCCCTGCCTCCCCATCACACACTCTGTTTCTCTCCCTCCCTCCCTCTCTCTGTCACTCTACCATTCAAAAAAAATATATATCTTATAAAAAAGAAAAATACTTGCAAAATTGCCTTAAGTGGCATCACATCTGCCCCTTATCACATGCCATCTGCCACTTACTCTCTTTAGTGTCAAGATTCTCTGGAAAAGACCCTTGTCTGCACAGGGGAGTTTTACTTTGGTTAACTGTTTTGGACTTTATTCAGCCAAACACATTTCTGCATATTCACCGTGGAGTCAAATTTGTCTGTGACGATTTTGGAGAAGATGAGAATTTTCTAAAGAAATTAACATGCCCTCCCTGTGATCCCAGAAATTATCATTTATAGTCTACCTGATCAAAGAGGAGGCTTATGCATAATAACTTGGGAATTATTCACACACACGAACATAAGCACCACACATGTGTAGATGCACACACATTCCACAAAATGAAGAGGAGAAGAAAGAGTAAGACATAGCGTTATGTGAGTAGGTTAAAAACCAGTATCAGACCCTGGACTGTTAATGATCACTCTTTCCCATCTCTAAATCCTGAGAAGTAAATAAGCTTGTTCATATGAAGACCAAGATATGAAAGTTATTTCCAAGGAATAAATAAAGAAAGGCTCTATGGAATTCAAGATAAACTTCAGTACAAATAATAGTTTTAACATCAAAGATAGTTTGCCTGTAAGACATGACCTAAACTAAAAATGAGAAAGTCACATAAAAATAGAGCATTGGTTAGGCAGCTACTATGGAGTTTTCACAAAATTAGTCATTGCTTATTCCCTAGTGACATCTGTAAGTAAACCAATAATGTTTAAACGTCTGTAAGGTACAAGCTAAATAATATTTAAATCACAGCTAGGAAACCACTGATTCCTCCACTTCTGTGGCAGTGTAGCTCCCTCAAGGTCAAGGTTAGAGAACTTGCTTGGCAACAAAGCTTCCCCAGTAGAGCAAACAAATGAGTCGAGGTACTTCAATCCAGCCCCTTTCACTAACATTAAAATCTATTCAATATATTTTATTCAGTGTGTTTCAAAAACTTCATCTAGACACATTCAATAGATTCAGAATTGTCTTGCACAGAAATTATGCTTGTTTGCATCGCATATCCATTCAAAAATATGACTAAATGAGCTTTCCTGCAGTGTCTTCCCTAGAAATAGTTTCGCATTCATTTGGTGCTCTTTTGCTCTTGCTCTTCAATATCTTCAGGAAGATAATCTTCATTGTAACCACCTTAAAAATATAAGCAGACAGCTCAACGCTCAATGCTTCCCTCAGTAAATGTGGTGATTGGGTATATTTCTAACCTTGGGATTTTCTCAACTACATTACAATAAACCATTGCCCCAACTGTTTATGTTGATTTTCTTACCTTCAGGATAGCATCCTTGTGGTTCCTTTTGGAGTGTAAATTCCTATCACTAACGTCTGAGACAAATGTCAGCATTACATTCACACACAGCACCAGTGGGATCTTTTTGCCCAAACAGTCATTTCAGTTAAGCCACAATGATGAAGGTTGTTGAACTCTCTGGACCCAAGCTAACAACCACCTCATTTTTATGTGAGAAACATCTACCTCTCTCTTGTCCTTGTTTTCTCCCCCATGTCCTAAGGCCATCTCATTCATTTTTCAAAATGTTGCCTGTTGTGTACAAACCCATGTGCTCATCTTTTCATAAACATATTCACAGGCTCATTCTTGCCAGATCCTTCCTTCCATGGATCTCCCCAGTCCCTCCCCTCCTCCTCTCCTCTTCCTCCCCATCTCCCTCCCTTCCTCTCACTCTTTGTGTTGTTCCATTCTCCACACCTTTCTAGGTAATTCATTTAATAATTTAGGATTTATACTTCTATTTATTTACTTCATATTGGATGGATTGGTTAGCATATAAATAACTGGCTTTTTTTCCTTTTACTTAAGATTTATTTGAACAGCAGAATTACAGAGAGAGAGGGAGAGAGAGAGGTCCTCTATCAGCTGGTTCAATATCCAAATGGCCACAGTGGCCAGGGCTGGGCCAGGCTGAATCCAGGAGCCAGGAGCTTCTTCCAGGTGGGTGCAGGGGCCCAAGCACTTCAGCCATCCTTTGCCCACCTTCCCAGGCACATTAGCAGGGAGGTGGATCAGAAGTAGAGCAGCCAGGTCTCGAACCAGCGCCCATATAGGATGCCAATGCTGCAGGCAGCAGCGTAACCTATGATGCCACAGTGCCAGCCCAGGATTTATCCTGTTTTTAATCTTTCCTTTTATGAAGGGCTGGTTGTTGGTGTTGCCATTATCACATAACTTCATTAAGCATTTGATTGCACTGCTTCAAAATTCTCTGTCCTTATGCATACAAGATAACCTTTGTTCACATCCTCATCTCTAATCTGGATACACAGGAGCCTAACTCCAGCCTTCTCCACTCCCATCCATTCTCCACACAGCAGGGATTGAGCTCTGTAGACAAAACTGTTCACTCTCTCACTATTTAAAACTTTAAAAAATCAAACTTCGGGGCTGGCACTGTAGCATAGCAGGTAAAGCCGCCACCTGCAATGCTGGCATCCCATATGAGCACTAGTTCAAGTCCCAGCAGCTCCACTTCAATCCAGCTCTCTGCTATGGCCTGGGAAAGCGGTAGAAGATGGCCCAAAGTGCATTCATGTGGGAGACGCAGAGGAAGCTCCTGGCTCCTGGATTGGGATTGATGCAGCTCTGGCCATTGAGGCCAACTGGGGAGTGAACCAGAAGATGGAAAACCTTTCTCTCTCTGCCTCTCCTTCTCTCTCTGAACCCTGAGGACATTATGCTAACTGAAGCAAGCCAATTACCAAAGAACAAATATTGTATTCCACTTAAATGAGGGGCTATATTAGTCAAAATGGAGAATGATTACTAGGGGATTCAGTGAAGGAAGAATGGAGATAATGCTTAATGGTACCAAGTTTTAGTTTTGTAAGTTGGAACAAAATTCTGGAGATAGATGGTAGCAATGACTGTACAAACAATGTAAATGTACTTACTTTCACTGAGCTGTACCTGAAAAATATTTGAATTGGCAAAAGTTACATGTATTTTTTCAAATAAAATAAACCTCACTGCCTTTAGCATAGAACCCAGATTCTTTTTTTAAAAGATTATTGATTGGTTTGTTTATTTAAAAAATCATCAGAGAGATAGAAAAAGACAACCTGAGAGGTCTTCTAACTGCTGGTTCATCCCCTCAAAGTGGCTGCAATGGCCAGGACTCAAGCCAGGAGCCAGACATTCCTTTTGGGTCTTCCATGTGAGTGGCAGGGGTCCAAGCACTTGAAGCATCATCTGCTGTCTTCCTAGGCACATTAGCAGGAAGCTTCATCAGAAATGGAGTAGCCAGAGTTTGAATCAGCTCTCCAATGGGATTGTACAAGCTACTTTGGTGCCATAATTCCTCCAAACCCTCATTCTGGTGCTCTTCTCTGGCATTTTGACAACTACCTTTAATCTCTTCCTGATAATTCAAAGTAAAACATTTGTCTATTTCTTTGGGAACCCAATGGTTCTCTGTTCTCACAGGCTCTGTAGAATTATCACAGTGATATTGCTGAAAAGGTAACACTAACATCTCCCCCAAAAGAGCAATGCCTCCAAACCAGAGTGACCGTCACCAGGTAACAAGTTAGTGTTTCATAGACGTTAATGAATGAATTTCAGCCTGCCCCATGTAGACCATACTGCCAGACTCACTATGTCTCCAATTTACTATTTTTCTTTGCAGGGAAAGGACAAAATGTAGCTGTCTGAAGATAAACGGAGCAGAGTTTTCAAATATTGTAATTTAGGATATTACTCTGTAAATATGTAGACATATTCTTTTAGTAAATTTTGTACTGAACTATATAACATTAAGGATGATAAGTACATGTGTTTAACTAATCCTAGGAAAAGAAATGGGCACTCTGGGATAACACAGAACATTCCAAGTTCGCTTAATATTAGAGTAAGTCAGCTTTCAATAAATTCAGTCTTATAAATGGGAAGAAAAATAAATTGAAAATATCATGGATTTGTTCAAATTAACAGGAAAGAAGAGCAATGGGTATACAATTGGGAAATTAGATATTTCCTTCTTCAACCCATTGTTTTATACATATGCCAGATATCTGCAACACAGTATTCTGTTTTTTAAGTTTTTTTATTTATTTATTTGAAAGGCAGAGTTACAGAAAGAGGAGGAGACAGAAAGACCATCCATCTGCTGGTTTACTCCCCAAATGGCCACAACAGCCAGGGCTAGGTCAGACCAAAGCCAGGAGTCAGGAGCTTCATCCTAGTCTCCCATTTGGGTAAGGGTGGCCAAGTAAGTACTTTCGGCCATCCTGCACTGCTTTCCCAGGTGCATTAACAGGGATCGGAAGTAGAGCAGCCAGGTCTTGAAATGTAGTCCATTTGGGATGCCTGGTGTCACAGGCAGAGGCTTAATCTACTACGCCACAACACTGGTCCCCAACATAGTATTCTGTGCTAAAGTTGTTCTCCTAAACACTAAGCAATCAATTAGGGCTTTTTGAGCACTGTTCATCAGTGTCCTTGGTCTCAAGGAGTTTATCATCTAAGTGTCACAATCACACTTAAGGCATCCACACAAGAAACAATATTAGAAAATTTTGAGCTTTTGGTATCATAGATAAACACTAATATGCATGTACAGATACAATACAAAGCACAAATTTAGTTGAACTACAATAAAGAAAATCAATCGGGTGGATCAGGATGCTGTGTGATTGAAATATTCTAAGTAATATCCTACAAGCAATTGAGAACTGGATTTAAAACATTTCCCATGAAAAGGCTTATCTCTTGGTAACTAAGAAAATAAGCAAAGCCTACATTATGTGTGGAACATACATAAATAGCTATGCACCATGTCAGTAAAAAGTTGTATGCTTAGTATGTTGTATGATGTAGACAGGAGAATAGCTCTTTCCCCTCTGGTTCCTGGACTGTCCCCTTTACTAAGAACTAGTATAGAACTTAAGGTTACTAAAGAAGAGTACTCCTTTTAGAGAAACTCAAGAGACCTTGAAAATTACCTGCACCGAACATACTCATAAGGCCCCTGTTGAGCAGGCAGCAGATTCGCAGACAACCAGGATTTGTCTACTGAGCAGCTCTGAGTTTCTCCTCTCTAAAAAGAATCAACATTTCTGGTAAAGGAAATAGTTATGTGCTGCCATCTGACAGTACTAACATTAAAATGGCTGTAAGTGATCAATTTATCTAATGTTTGAGGAATGCAGCGTGGACAATTTCGGAGATGGGGAAACTTGGGGATTTGTATTTTCGGTATTCCACAGTGATCCCTTCTTTGCCAATAGAGCAAGCTCATGGGTTATTAGACGTGATCCACCCTCTGAAGACTATAAGCATTGTCTCCCTATATTCACATGTGCCAGGAAACAGTGGACATAAGTTGGTTGCAATAATGTACAACCTAGGGGACGGCAGGTTGTGGCTTGGGAGAGTGGGTCTCTGCTACCCACATTGGAGACCTAGCTGGAGTTCCAAGCTCCCAGTCTCAGCCTGGCTCAAACCCTGGCTTATTCTATTTCTTGGATAAACTACAATAGTGGTCTACCAACCGGGCTCCTCTAAGCCACATCCATGATCTTCCTCACTGGAAATTATCAAGAGTCTTCTAGTTGTTCTTAATGTCATCTCTGATTTTAACCTAAACTTTACATTCCCAGAGTCCTAACCCAGGACTTGACATACAGTAGGTGCCCTATAAATCACTGTTGGTGAGTGTGTCCATGGATGGATAGATGGAAGGAAGACTGGGTGTATACAAATAGGCATAATGTATGGTTCTGGTCCTTAAGGAGGTCACCAGAGAGAAGGGGAGAGGACCTGTAGCATGAGCTAGAAAGTAAAGGCCCTTGAGAAAGAAGTAGAATATGGCCCAAGTCCTTGGGCTCCTGCACCCGAATGAGAGACCTGGAAGAAGCTCCTGGTCCCTGGCTTTGTGTTGGTGCAGCTCCGGCCATTGCAGCCATTTGGGGAGTGAACCAGCAGATGGAAAACCACTCTCTCTGCCTCTCCTTCTCTCTCCGTGTAACTCTTTCAAATAAATAAATAAATATTAAAAAAAAAAAAGTAAATGCCTTAGCAAGGGACATTGCATGAAGAGGAGAGTCAACATCAAGCCATTGTAGGCACACTCTTGGAGGGTGTTTGAGCTGGGTAGTGGCTTATTCAACCTTATAATTTGGCATCACCACCGGCTCTTTTGTTAAGAACAAAAAGATGTTGGGCCGGTGCTGTGGCGTAGTGGGTTAACACCCTGGCCTGAAGCGCCAGCATCCCATATGGGTGTTGGTTCAAGACCCAGCTGCTCCACTTCAATCTGGCTCTCTGCTATGGCCTGGGAAAGCAGTAGAAGATGGCCCAAATCCTTGGAACCCTGCACCCATGTGGGAGACCTGGAAGAAGCTCCTGGTTCCTGGCTTCAGACTGGTGCAGTTCTGGCCATTGTGGCCAGTTGGGGAGTGAACCATCAGATGGATGACCTTTCTCTCTCTCTCTCTCTCTCTCTCTCTCTGCCTCTCTTCTCTCTGTGTAACTCTGACTTTCGAATAAATAAATAAGTCTTTTAAAAAAAAGATGAGGGGCAAGATTAAAAACAAAAGGATCAAAAAAGAGAATATAGTGGTAATCCCAGTCAGAGGTGAAGGTGACCCAACTGAGGGTATGAAAGTGGTTGGAAGTACTTAATTCTACAGATATCTGGAAGAAAAGCAAGCAGGCTTTGTTTAATGGATCGGATGTGAACAAAAAGATAAAGAAGAGACAAGGATTATGTCAAAATATTTGGCCTGAATAAGTAGGAGATTGGAGTTGCCATTCATTGAAATAGGGAAAACTGGAGACACAGTAGATTTGGGGGAATATCAACAGCTCAGTTAGGACATATTAAGCTTGAAATGATGATGACCTACCCAAAGGCAGACTGTGAGTTATAAAGTTTGCAATGCCAGAGGCCAGTGGTATGGCACAGTGGTTTAAGCTGCAGACTACGATGCCAGCATCCCATATCAGAGCCATGATTCAAGTCTTGGCTGCTTCACTTCCTATCCAGCTCCCTGCTAATGTGCCTGGGAAGGCAGCAGATGATGGCCCAAGCACTTGGACCCCTGCCATGAGCGAGACCCAGATGGAGTTCCAGGCTCCTGGCTTTGACCTGGTCCAGTCCTGACCCTTGTGGTCATTTGGGGAGTGAGCCAGTGGATGGAAGATTCCTCTCTCTGTCCCTGCCCTCTCCCTCTCCCTCTCCCTCTCCCTCTCCCTCTCCCTCTCCCTCTCCCTCTCCCTCTCCCTCTCCCTCTCCCTCTCCCTAAGAGGAATACACTGTTTTAATGTTTGCAGCCCTGGGATAAGGAGAACCAGGGAGGGGGCAGTACCAGAGATACATGGAGGAAAGTTTCAGAGTTTCATAAGTAAAGAATTAGGTGATCAGGTCAAAAACTGAAGTTAGAATAGTAAGGATGTGAGGTGGCCAAGTCTCGGGTTTGGTTTCAAGAGAGCTCTCTGAGTTCAGCTGTTGGGGACAGATATCTGCCAATGGTTGAGAAGACAATGACAGATGTGGAGAAAAACATAGCACTTAGTGGAAAGGAACTAGATAAATGGAAATGCTGCACCTTATAAGTTTATGCCTTTTTGGCAAGTGCTATTCTGCAGAGTTAATTCAAGCTTGATCTTCCCCATCTTCCCCAATCACAGAGCTTAACCAAGGAATACTGCTGGAAAAAAATGAATGCCACAGAACAAGCAGCCAAGCAAGTGAGTGCATTAAATCCATCAAAAGTTAGGAGACAGGGATTTGCAGCTAAAACTTGACTAACTCATTTCATTAAAAAGGACATTTACACACAAAATAATGTACTAGAATTAATGGCCTGACTAAAATCTTTACTCACAATCCAGAGGCGCACAGAGAGGAAGGAAACAGCCAGAGACAAGAGAGGGCAGGACAAGCAGGCACTTTGGCATTTCTGTAGCCTTCCCTAAAATCCAGATGTCAGAAGTCAGAAGAAGCCAGCTTGTCCTTCCTATACTCTTAAACCACCCCCCTTCACACACACACACACACACACACACACTACTGGACCCTTCCCAAGCGTTGTTCTAATAGGAGAGTACAGATGGTTCCTGACTTAGGATGGTTTGACTTATATTTTCGCGACTTGACAATGGTGCAAAGGCTAGAGTCATTCATTAGAAACCATCCTTCAAACTTCGGTCTCTTTCTAGGCTGGCAAAATGCAGCACAAATGCTCTTTAGACATAGTGCGGTAGCATAGCAGTGAGTCACGGCTCCCAGTAAACCCCACAACCAGTTCCTCTTTTTCAAAATTATTTTAGTCATTCCAGCGCCTTACCTTTCTTCATTTTCAAATAATATTGTGCACATTTACAAAAAGAAAAAAGCATCTGTGTTTTTGGTAGGATTTCATTAAACCTATATATCAACTTGGGGGAAATTGACATTTTTACTAAGTTGAGTATTCCGGTCCTTGAACATTATGTGCCTCTCTGTTTATTTAGATCTTTAAATTCTTTCATCAGCACGTTGACATTTCCAGTGTACGTATTATACATGTTTTGTTAGGTCTACACCTAAGTATCTGGAAAAGTGCTTTTAGAAGGTGACATTGTATTTTCAAATTTTTTCCATGTGTTCAGTTAGTAAATACAGATATGACTGGTTGTTACGTGAATACCTTGTATACTGCAACTTTGAAGAACTCACTAGCTCTAGTTTTGTGTGTGTGTGTGTGTGTTTTTGTTTTTTTTTTTTTTTTTTTTGAGACACCTAAGGATTCTGTTTGTACATAATTATCTTCTCTGTAAAAAGGAGCCTTGCCAGCACTGCACTGAAAAGAATGGTGAGAACAGATATTTCCGCCTTATTCATCTTGCAGGGAACACAGACTTTCCTGATTAAGTGTGTTTGCTGTGGGTCTTTTGTAACGCTCTTTATCAAGCAAAGAAGTTGCCCTCTACTCCTGTTCTTTTCAGGAATGATTGGCAAATGCTTTTTCTGTATCAATTGGTATAATCTTTCGATTTTTCTTCTTCTGCCTGATAATACAGTGGATTACATTACTCGATTTTCAAACATTGAATCAGGTTGGCATCCTAGTAATAAACACCATTGGCCTTGGTGTGTAATTCTTTATATATTGCTGAATTCTACTGTGTAATATTTCATTAGGGATTTTCATGTCTATAGTCATAAGGGATATTGGTTTGCAATTTTCTTTTTGTGTGTGTATCTTTTTTTGATATAATAAAAATAAGCTTCAATAAAATATTAGTAAGAGTTCCTCCATCCTGTCTTTTAAAAACATTGCCAAGAATTAGAGTTAATTCTTTTTTTTTCTTTTTTTTTTACTATTTGGTTTTGGTATTAGAGTCCCAAATTCTCCAGTGAAGCTATCTGGAGTGGTATATTTTTCTTTGGGGAGTTTTAAAATTGTGGATTCATTTCTTTAAAAATTATAGGGCTGTTCAAACTATTTCATGCAGAGTGAATTTTGATAGTTCGTGTTTTTTGAGCAAGTAAAACATTTCATCTAAGTTATAAAATATATGTATGAAAAGAACTCATAGTATTTCTTTATTGCCCTTTTGATATTTGTAGTCAGTAGTAATATCTTATTTTATTCCTGATATTGGCAATTTGTATATTCTCTCTTGTGTTACTCTTACTAGATGCTTCTCAATTTTATTGATTTGGTCTTTTTAAAACTTATTATTTTTCTATTTAGGTTTGTTTTCTTCTGGTATTGCCAGGGTATAGAAATAATTTAGACTATTGATTTGAGACTTTTTATTTTTTAAACTTTTTAAAATTTATTTATTTGAAAGACAGAGTAGAGAGAGGGAGGGAGCAAAGGGAGAGATCTTCCACCCGTTGGTTCATTCCCCAAATGGCTGCAATAGATTTTCATTTCCGGAATCTGTTTCAAGCAAAAGTAGTACTTGTGAACGTTGGAAACAATTCCTTTTTTTTTTTTTTTTTTTGCATGGACTATGACTTTTAAAGGTTTATTTATTTATTTGAAAGTCAGAGAGAGAGAGAGAGAGAGAGAATCTTTCTTCTGCTAGTTTACTTCCCAGATGGCTTCAACAGCTAGGGCTGGGCCAGGCAGAAGCCAGAAGCCAGGAGCTTCATCCGGGTCTTCCATGTGCTTGGCAGGGGCCCAAGGACTTGAGCCGTCTTCTGCTGCCTCCTTGGCCATTAGTAGGAGGCTGGATTGCAAGTGAAGCAGCAGTGACTCAAACTGCACCTATATGGGTGGCGAGAGCTACAAGCAGCAATTTAACCCATTGAGCCACAGCGCCAGCCCCCAAGACTTTTCTTCCTTTCTTATTTATCACTTTGAATTTCCCTCTCAGCACTCTTCTAGCTGTGTGTCACAAATGTTGATATGTTGTGTATTGATTATCACTCAGTTCAATCTTTTTGCATATTTCGTTTCAGATTTTCTCTGAATCATGGATTATTTCAATGTGATCTATTTAGTTGCATCAACTTTCCTGTTACTCTTCTGAAATTGATTTTAGTTTGATTAGATTGTGGTTGGAGACCATACTAAGTACGGTTTTCATTCTGTTAAAGTTATTGAGATTTGTTTGAACCACAGGATATTAACTATCTTGGTATATATACTGAAAGCATTTGGGGAAAAATTATATTGAGCTATTGCTAGGTGAGATTTTCTAAATAAAAGTATGGTCTTATGGAGTATTTTGGAGTTCTATAACCTTGTTAATTTCCTGTCTAGTTGTTCTATCAGTTGTTCAAAGAGGGCTATCGAAGTCTGTGACTCTGATTGTGAATATTTTTACTTCTTTCAGTTCTACCAGATTTCACTGCACTTATTTTCACTTCTGTGTGTGATACATAAATGCTTAGGATTGCTATGTCTTCTTGGCAGATTGACCCCCTTATCATTATCTCTCTGATACTAACATATTCACTCATGCTCTCCCTTAATTAATGTTGGCATGATGTATCACTTTCTATTATTTTACTCCCAGACTGCCTGTATCATCATATTGTAAATAAGATCATTGTGAACAGTACACAGTTGGGATTTGCTTTTTAATTCACTTTGCCAGCCTCTGTCTTTTAATTTATGTTTTTAGACTATTTACATTAGATGCAATTCTTGATATGATGTTTCTTAAATCTGATATTTCACTTTTTATTTTCCATTTGCATCTTTTGTTTATTCTTCTGCTTTTTTCCGTACTATAGTTTGCTTGAATTCCATTTTACTTTCTCAAACATCTTCAAGTATATCTCTTGGTATAGCAATTATAATGGTTGCTTTAAGTATTATGCTGTCATATATAGCTAATCACAAACTATCTGTATCATATTTTTATCAGTTTGAGTGAAGCATAGAAACCATATCTTCCTCTGTGTCTCTGTACTATTTTCTATTTACAATATAGCAGTGTTAAATATTTTTCCCTATACACATAGGGCCATATGAGACAAAGTTTATTTTTTGCTTTAAATTGAAACCTAATTTAGAAAACCTAGGATGAGAAGGAAGGTCTATTTTATTAACCGTGTTTTTGCTTACTTTGTTATTTTCTCTTCTTGATGGCTTAAAATTCCTTCTTTTGTAATTACTTTCTTTTTAGACAACTGCCTTCAGTCCTTCTTTTAGGATAGGTCTGCTTGTGAAAAACTCTCTTAGTTTTCCATCAGTTGAGAACGTCTTGTTTTCCTTCTCATTCACGAAGTACATTTTCACTGGATATAGAATTCTTGATGACAAATTCTTTCACCATCTGAAAAATATTTTCTACTTCATTCTGGATTCCATTTTTGTCATTATTACATATTTTCTGGGGTATAACATGTATACAGTTACAATGCATAATGATCCACCAGGATTGTTGGTGTTTTTGTTTCCTTATATTGTCATTCCAATTGTTTCCTCAATAGGAAAAGTATCATTTATCTCTGGGTGCTTTCAAGCTGGTTTTCTTTATCTTCAGTTTTCAACAGCTTAATTACATATCTTGGTATGGATTTCTTTAAATCTATCTTATAGCTTTATCTGACTTGACAAATTTGGGTCATTTTGCAGCCACATTTCTTTGAGTGCTTTGCTAGCATCCCTCCCTTTTACTCCACCTGGGACTCAAGGGACATAACTGTTGTCTGTTCTGTTGTAGTCCCACATGTGAGTTTCTGTTCTCTCTATTTTTTTCTTTCCCTCCAGTCTATTTCTTGGTATTGTCCATAATGGGCAAGTTCTACTCTCCTATGTTTTGGTTCATAGATTCTTTCCTCTTTCATCTCCCATCTATTGTTGAGACCATCCACTCAACCTTTATTTTAGTTTTTGTATTTTTCTATTTATTAAATTTCTGTTTGGTTCTTCTCTATATCCTCTGCACATTGGCTGAGGCTTATCATTTTTCTCTTTTATCAAGTGTACTTGTCATTGCTTCTTAAGATGCTGCTAAAAATCTTTGTCAGGGGGCCGGCCCTGTGGCACAGGGGTTAACACCCTGGCCTGAGGCACTGGCATCCCATATGGGCGCTGGTTCTAGTCCTGGCTGCTTCTCTTCTGATTCAGCTCTCTCCTGTGGCCTGGGAAAGCAGTGAAAGATGGCCCAAGTCCTTGGGCCCCTGCACCCATGTGGGAGATCCAGAAGAGGCTCTTGGCTCCTGGTTTCAGATCAGCTCAGCTCTGGCTGTTACGGCCAACTGGGGAGTGAACCAGTTAATGGAAGATCTCTCTCTCTCTCTCTCTCTCTCTCTCTACTTCTCCTTCTCTCTGTGTGTAACTCTGACTTTCAAATAAATAAATAAATCTTTAAAGAAAATAAAAAGATCTTCAAGTAAAACTTAAAAAAAATCTTTGTCAGATGAATCAATCAGATGAATCTGCCATCCAGGTATAGACTTTTTTATCCAATTTTATATATTCTGTTTCTTTTCATAATGATTTACCTTTCTTATTGAAACCTAGGCATTTTTGTCTCGTTATGGGACTCTATACCTAATTAAACATATTTTATCTGGCTTTTTCTGACACAGATATGGCAGGGAATGGGAGAGGAGTGGTGGCTCATTAATGCTAGGTGGAGATAAAAATCCACGTTCCCTACCCAGCCTCTTTCAACACATAAATTTTTTCGGGGGGCGACTCTTTTACTGCAGGGTGGGGTGGGAGTTCTGTACCCAAGGTGGCTTTCACTAGCACCATGTCGAGGTTGGACTCAGTACCACTGAGTAAAAGGTCTGACTCTCCACTGTATCTCCTCTGATAGCACTCCAGTAAGAGCAGAAGGCACACCTTATCATTGCAATGTGAGCTTAGAAATATAAGCTTCCCACAGGAAGACTACCAACACCACGAGAAAGGGGTAGAGGAGATACTGACCTCATTTCTTGACAGGGGATGAAAGAGCTCGCTTTCTGCTCGGACCTTTTTGACACCATTCTGCTGGGACTTCATGACAATTTGTTATAGCATTGTGAGGGTGTGGATCTAGGTTCCCCACTTGGATAGAGATTAACAGCAGGGATTCTTCTGTGGTGGTTGCTAGATTGGGTTATTATACAGTAGTTTTCCTTCTTGCTATGCTGCTTATTTCCTGGTAGAATGGGTAAGGAAGAAAATGCAGGCTTTTCTTGTGCTTTTTTAAAATGAGCTTACTGAATTATTTGGATTACCAAACTCCTTAGCTCCAAATATGTGATATATGAGACAAAAAGAAAATCTAGGGGACTCACCTCTATGTTACACTGAGATATTCTGCCTTTTTTTCCTAGACTTTCAGAGTCCTCTAAATTCTTGTTTTCTATATAATATCCAGTAAGTTTGGTTGTACCTAGAAGAAGGAATAAGAATGAGTACATCTACTCCATCTTTCTAGAAGCAGAAGTCAATATTCACTTATTTTTCAAAAAAAATATTTTACTTATCAGTCAAATGTTGGATCTCTAAAAACTTCTTTGGATTTATCCATTTCATCATGAATCATTAGTCTTTACATTTGGGTGCACATGCGTGTGCACGTATCTGATAATAAATAATTTCAACACAACCTGAATATACCACCACCTGGTTTTGGAATGAGTATAGATCTGAAGAGCTCAATACTTGACATACTTCAAATAGTATCAAAATAACTACTAGAAAGCAATTTCTGCGGTTTCAACTCCAGAGCCAGCCATCATGCCCACTCTACCTTATCTACCCACTTGTTTCTCCACTGTTGTTTCCATTGAGGAAGAGAGGAACCTCCAGCATCGGAAGGAATTTAACTCTCAAAAGCACAAGTATTAATCCTAGGCTAGAATAGAATGCATCTATGATGCAGTTGTCACTCACCACACCAGGCCATGTTATGGGCAAAGTAATGTTCCATAGTGAGAATCCAGGCAAGAAATATGCTCTGTAGACTAGGTGATAGAGATTTGAGGTGTTTGGTTCTCAGTTCATAACTTGGCCAGAAGCCAATCAACTTCTTCACTACACCTATTCCTTCCTCAGATTTAAAGCTCTTCAACATAGCATTAAAATGAGCCCTTTTCTTTTTCTTTTTCAACAACTTGGCCCTTGTACTTCCTGCTTACATAGCACTCTAGATCAAAACCATCAATGGCACCACCTAAGCTGTCTCACACCAACATCCAGGAAGACTTTAGGAAAGCCAACATTTCTGGAAGCAAAATATTTGCCAACTTTTCACTGATATCACTCTCAAGCTCACAGAACTCTTTACTTTCATTTTTTTCCTTCCAAGCAGCATGTACTAAGGAAAGAAGTTACTTCCCTGCCCTCACACACCTTCCCACCCCTACCATGTGAGGAAGGAGTACACAGGAAATGCTTGGCAAAATGTGCAACCCAGAAGTCACACAGCCACCTCACGGTTGCCAAGATGAAGGGCAATAAGCAGCCATTTAATCTTCCTGGATCAATTCTCATCCCTGCCATGACACTGTTTTATATACATTCTAAGAAACACAGAGCCTTCCTGGTCATCCATTTCTTGGCAAATTTAAACCCTTGAGTATAAATAAGATCATGTAAATATAGCAAGCTGGGGAGAAAGCAGTCAAATCTAGCACAGGCCTGGTCTGGGCCTCCTTGGAAAGGATTGCTCTCAAAATCTCAAGAGGTCAGATGCAAATTCAAAATATACAGAACATTAGGGACAAGGTCTAGGAATTAGAAGCCCTCATAACTGCACAGTCCAGGATACTGGGCTACCTAGCAAGTGAGGAGGAAGAGGAGATACAAAATGGCCAAATAATTGGAAATTCATAACCACATGAGGGAATGAGATGGGAAAGAAGGGAGCATACAGAGGAAGGTGAGAGTAAAATATAGACATCAGATTCTTCTGGATGTTTTAACTTCCACTTCCTTCCATTGAGAAAAAGATTGGTATTATAAAATAGTGCTTTGGGGAGAAAAGTAGAAGGGAGAATTGTGCTAAAAATATTTGCACATTATAAGAAATCAGATATGATCTTCAATATTAAGAGTCTTCACGTTTAGTCAAAGTTCCCAGGCTAGTGTCTAATTTAGTCTACAGCGTTCTGAATCAATACCAGATTGGCAATGAAATAAAATGGATAAACTAGTTCCATAGTATTTGCCTTTGGGTATATATGATATATAAGGAACCAGCAGAAAGAACAATAAGAACTATATATATATATATATATATATATGCAAATAAAAATGAAGGAGCTCAGAACAACTTGGGCATAATATCTAAGTCTTAAACTGGCCCAAACCAGAACTCCTAGGAGGTGTCTGTGCTGTCTCACACAGACAAATCAAAAATGCATGTGCCTGTGTGCCTTGCAATAGGCAGCCAAATTGTGCATCCTGCCTCCAGCAGATAAGCCTTCACGGTTGTACAATGCTGTCTAGCAGTAAAAGGAAAACCAGTGACCCCACTGAGCAACTCGCAATACTACTTGAACATGAAACTACCAGATGGATTGAAAGTGACAGACCTAATAAGCAACTTCCAGAATCTGCATGAACCTAATTGCAGAAAATCCTCGGTGCAGCTGCTTCTATTTGCTCCCTCAAATCCTTAAGCCAAACAACCTAGATCAGAGAGTCGCAGCATGCTCTTGAACTGCCCAAACCATCTTAAATGTCCTGTCGTATTTATCTAAACCATGGCTCCAATTAAGAATTATGCAGGGAAGTTTCCCAACATTCTGCAGGGAGAAATGTCATTTAGAAATATTAGTTGTGTTTGTGCCTTTTGCTTATGTTTTAATATTTCCCTCATCCCAATATCTAAAAAGAAGTAGATGTATATTTTCAATTAATGACAGAATAATGGTCAAATATTTTCAATATCAAGGTGACTATATAGTTCTGTAACCTAGAATATCCTTTTATGCACAAATATGTGGTTCGTCAGAATTGGACACCCAAATATTGGATGCTCTGTTTACATTTCCCACTTTTTTGCCTGTGTGCTTAATTTTCCATTCACAAATAACTTTAGATACTGAAAGAAGCAAAATGTAGTTGTAATAAGATGCCATGGATTGGATATCACTCCATCATCTTTTTGTTGTTGTTGTTGTTTAAAAATTTATTTATTTGCTTGAAAGGCAGAGTTACAGAGAAGCAGAGGCAGAAAAGAGAGAAAGAGAGGTCTTCTATGCGCTGGTTCACTCCCCAGATGGCTGCAACGGCCAGAGCTACAACTGTCTGAATCCAGGACCAGGAGCTTATTCTGGGTCTCCCACGTGAGTGCAGGGGCCCAAGGACTTGGGCCATCTTCCACTGCTTTCCCAGGCCGTAGCAGACAGATTGGAAGTGGAGCAGCCAGTACTTGAACCAGTGCCTATATGGAATTCTAGCACTGCAGGTGGTGGCTAAACCTGCTAGGCCATAATGCCAGCCCCTTCCATCACCTTTAAGTAAACTGTTCAAGCTCCATCATGGCCACTTATGACATTTGCTATAGAGCAAGTATTTCTGTCGCCAAGAATACATATGTAGAAATTATAATCCCTAATGTGATGGTGTAGCAGGTGGGGCTTTTAGGAAGTGATTGGCTTCTGAAGATGGATCCCTTATGAACTATTAGTGTCCTTATAACAGAAAACGTCTAGAGAGTTAATTTGCCCCTTCTCCACCAGATAATGTTATAGTAGGAAGATGTCTGCCTATCAACCAGGAATCCAGCCCTCTCTGGACACCAAATCTGTCAGCATCTTAATCTTGAACTTCCAAGCTGCCAAAACTAAGGTATAAATTACTGTTGTAGGTAAGCCACCCAGTCTGCAGTATCTAGCAGCCCAAATGAACCAAGGCATTATGCTACAGAATAGTTCCCAGCCTGCCTCGGGAAGAAAGCCTCCCTTCTGCAGGATCCTCTGTGACTCCACAGCCATTCTCAGTAGAGATGCCCTATGAGGTCAACGGCATCTGGCAGAGCCACCCCTGCAGCTTTCTTGCAGTCTTGAAAAACTGGAACGATGACCACTGTAGTCCCACTAGGGAAGACATCCATGACGACTTGGGAATGAATCTCTAAAGGAACCAACAAATTTGCTGATATTTTCAGTTTCCTCATAGGCAAGCACAACTAGGAGTCAGAGATAGAGAGGACACCTGTGACCCCGCATAATTTTGCCAGTGCACTTGATTTAAGCTCTTCCCACATCCAACGTCTAGCATCTGGGCATTTCTACTTGCCCAAGGGTGACTTTGACTTTGGAAACCATCTACTCTTGCCCATGTATTGCCCTACTGGGCCTTCCCGCCTTTCTTAGGAAAAAAGTCATACTTATTCAATCCATTATAGCCTTTAAAAATTAAGTTATTAGCCCTCTCTTGGTTGAGGCTTCATTTCAGTGGTAATCCCTCAGGATGGAGGTTTTATCATGATGTGCACTTCCAATTCACAAGCCTCTAAGTGCTATTATCCTGAATGAAAAGGAGACATTTTCACTGATGAAAAGACATCCTTTAATACTTGATTCAGCATTTATGTGTTTCCTGGTCCCTTGTGCAACTGTCTACCTCATAAAAGAAGAGTTTGGTAATATTTATTTTAGGTTGTATTACTCTTGTGTTCCTGTTTAGTAAGCCAAGCCTGAAAAACCTGGGAATGAGAGGGGGATCACACTAAGAACAATATCCTCTTGCATTTATTCTTGCTTTCCCAAAATAAGCTTATCCTCCCCTAGATGATGGTTTGGTCATTTATTCATCCATTCCCTTACCAGTTTTTGGCACAAATATTGTACATGGCTATGTTCTTGTGGCTGAGGTTGTGGCTGTGAACAAAATAGATAAAACCCCTGGCCTCTTGGAGCATATTAGTGATATGAGATACTAGTGATAGTGAGAGAAAATAAATACATAGTGAATTGACCTATAGCAAAAAGTGTCATAAGGAAAGTAATAAGGAAATAGGGAGGATTATGCAGTGGGATGATTCCAAGGAGATGTTATCTGAGTAGAGGTATGAATTTAAGAGGGAAGGAGCTGTTCAAACATCTGGGGTAAGGGCCTTCCAGATAGAGGGAATAGCAAATGCAAATGACTTGAAGGGAGAATGCCAGTGGCATTAAAGAAGATGGATAAGAGCTCAGGGGGGGAGAGGGCTCAGAGAGGTGAGCAGCAGCACCAGGGGCCTACGAGGGAGTTCAGATTGGGCTCTGCTTGAGAAGGGAAACAACACAAGGGTTGAAAGCCACTCTACTTCATAAAAAATTAATTATCCTGACTGCTTTTGGAGAACAAATTGGTTTTTTTGAAAGCTTTTATTTAAAAAATATGAATTTCATAGGTACAGCTATTGGAATATAGTGGTTTCTCCCCCCATACTCGCTCTCCCACTCCCACTCCCATCCCACCTCCTACTCCCTCTCCCATCTCATTCTTCATTAAGATTCATTTTTAATTATCTTTATATACAGAATATCAACTCTATACTAAGTGAAGATTTCAACTGTTTGCACCCACACAGATACACAAAGTATAAAGTACTGTTTGAAGACTAGTTTTAACATTAATTTGCATAGGACAACTCATTAAGGACAGAGATCCTACATGGGGAGTAGGTGCACAGTGCCTCCTGTAGTTGATTTAACAATTGGCACTTTTATTTATGACGTCAGTAATCACCTGAGTCTCGTCATGAGCTGCCAAGGCTATGAAAGCCTCCTGAGTTCACAAACTCCGGCCTTATTCAGACAAGGCCATAATCAAAGTGGAAGTTCTCTCCTCCCTTCAGAGAAAGGTACTGGAGAACAAATTGTAAAGGAGAAAAAGGAGAAACCACAACAGACTGTGACTGGGGAGTTTTGCCTGGGAGATAGTCTGAATAGAGGCTTGCAACCAACTTCAGCTACCTTCTTAAGCTCAAATGTAGGTTCTTCCTGGAGATCTTGGCTAAGTTATTTCAGCCTCTGTGCCTGAGTTTCCTCAGCTATAAAATGTGAATAATAGTATCGCCTGCTTAAAGGGTTGCTGTAAGAATCAGAGGAACAAGCACAAGGAAACTGTTTCAAAGGGTCCACAACACACAGAACTATACACAGACATGCTAGTAGTACTTTCTTGATTGAGGCTAATGATTTCCACTAATACTTCCTCTTTCACAGTTGATTTAAACAGTTTGGACTGCAAAAATGACAGTTTTTTCTTATTAAGGAGCCAGCATGTGATTACAAATGTCAGACTTCAATAGCTATCTCCTGAATTGAGTATTGTAACCCCAAAACATAGAGATACCCAAAATCACACATTCCTAATGGACCACGGGAATATGACAGTTACCTTCATTTTTCCTATTCAGTTTTTTTAACCAGCTCCCTGCTCAAGGGTATAAATGATGGAGACAACTTAAGAAGTCTCGCCTCCTTACTCTCTATCCTGCAGTAAGAAATCACTAAATATTTGTTCTGTTGATTACATGTATACTAACAGTATTGAGAATGCATGGCACTACGTGTCAGCGGTTCCAAACCCAGAACAACAGAGAAGAATGGTTTCTTTACTGCCATTACACATTTAATATAAGATCTTGCTTCTTCAAAGAAGTCCAGTCTAGATACCTTTGGGAACTCTTCATAGGATCAATTTAAGGCATTTTGGCTTCCGTTGTTTTGGCAGTTCCTTCCCTCCTGTTAAACCATAGTTAGGTCTTTAGTTCTCTTCTAAATTTCCTTTGGCACCAGAAGGTTGAAAGATTAGCTATTAGTCTTTGTGAGAGGTCAAATCAGCTCTCTGGCCTCAGTCCAAGCCTTACAAGAACTACTCCTGTGATGATTTCAGCCTACCCCTTACAAGCAGCTATTGCCTAAAGCTGAGGTTTTGCAGTGAGAGATTCATCTAACAGCCTGAGAAGGGTATAAAGTCGGTTGTTTTCTATAGATGCATTAGGTCATTGGGGTTTCCCACTCATTCCTGTACTGTTCTAAGCTATGCACAATAACAATCACTGATATCACAAAAAGTTTCAAGTGAAGCATTAATAATAGACCAAATTTTTTTTATAAAAGTGGTTATAAAAATTTATTGAATGTATAAGTGGAATAGCAAAAATTTTAAGTTGAACCTAGAAACATAAGGAAAAAATACTTTTTTTCTTTTTTTTATTTGTATGTATCTCATAAATACAACATTAAGAACATAGTAATTCTTCCCACCATACCTGCCCTCCCACCCATTCTTCCTCCTCTTCTTCCTCCTTCTCCTGCTTAGCCTGAAAAAATAAAAATAAAAAGAAATATGAAATAAAAAACTGAGAACTGTTCCTCCACAGTCTAGACAGGGCTATGCTGTTATTGCTTCTCAAAGGTGATTTTGCTTACCTTCCTTGCTCTTTTCCTTCCTTCCTCCCCCTTCTTTCATTTCAGAAACTTGTCTTTAAAGAAGAACCCAAGGATGATATGTCTTTTGTGAGCTCTTAGACATAACTCTAACTTATGAGACATAAAAATGTCCTCCATTTAATACACTAAAAGTAAGTGATCTAGAGAACAAGTTTTACTATTAAGTCTCATGATATAACTCTTTGGGGACAGAAGTCCTGAATGGGAAGTCAGTGCACAGTGACTTTTTTTTTTTTTGTAGAGTTATCTTTTCTTAGTCTCAGTTTTTAAGATCTATTTTTAAAAGATTTATTTATTTATTTGAAAGTCAGAGTTACACAGAGAGAGGAAAGGCAGAGAGAGAGATAGGTCTTCCATCTGATGGTTCACTCTCCAATTGGCCACAACAGCTGGAGATGCACCAATCTGAAGCCAGGAGCCAGGAGCCTCTTCCGGGTCTTCCATGTGGATGCAGGGGCCCAAACACTTGGGCCATCTTCTACTGCTTTCCCAGGCCATAGCAGACAGCTGGATTGGAAGTGGAGCAGCCAGATCTCAAACTGGTGTCCATATGGGATGCTGGTGTTTCAGGCCAGGGCGTTAACCCACTGCACCACAGTGCCGGCCCCATAGTGACTCTTGTTTATTTAACAAATTGCACTCTTATATATGACATCAGTGATCACCCAAGGCTCCTGACATGAGCTGCCTCAGCTATGGAAGCCTTTTGGATCCACTAACTCGACAAGGCCATAAGCAAAGTGGAAGTTCGATCCTCCCCTCAGAGAAATGTACATCCTTCTTTGGTGGCCACTTCTTTCCACTGGGGTCTCACCCACAGGGGTTCTTTATGTAGAACATTTTTTGCTGGGGTATCTTGGCATTCCATGCCTGAAATGCTCCCCCTGGGCTTTTCAGCCATACTGGAATGCCTTAAGGGCTGATTCTGAGGTTAGAGTGCTACTTAAAGCAATGGTCATTTTGTGAGTCTGCTCTATGAACTGCTTCTCATGTTGGAGCCTTCATTCCTTTTTAATTCTGTCTATTGTTATTTCCAAACTCTTAGTCCTATTTATATGATCATTTTAACACTTGATCTTATATATATGGTCACTTTACCACTTTATCATATCCATTTGATCTTTATAATCTGCTATTTTTATCAGCCAGCTTGAGGGAATTTGGGGTCCTATGGCAAATTGTTAAGCTATACCCTTAGAACTAAGTCCATAGGAATGTATGCCGGACTATACTGCTTTGCAGTTACAAACTTCATATATTTCATAATTACAACAGTAGGATATTGATAATTCCTCCCACTGTGCCCGCCCTTCCGCCTGCACTCCCACCCCCCCTTTCCTTTCCCTTTCTTATTTTCACTCTTATTCCTCACTAAAATCTATTTTCAATTAACTTTATACATATATGGTTAATTCCGTTTTAAGTAAAGAGTTAAATGATTTGTATGAAAGAAAAACATAAGGAAAATATTAGAAAAGAAAAGGAAAGGAAAATAGAGAATAAAAAGTGTTCTTCAACAGTCAAGAGAAGGGCTGTTCAAAAGCATTACTTCTCAAAATGTCAATTTCATTTCTACATGTTGCCTTTTAGGTGCTCTATTAGTTGTCACATGTCAGGGAGAACATAGAATTTGTCCCTTTGGAACTGGTTTATTTCATTAAGTATGATGGTTTCCAACTTCATCCATTTTGTTGAAAATGACCAGACTTTGTTGTTGTTGTTGTTGTTGTTTACTGCTGTATAGTTTTCCATGGTGTATAAATTCCATAATTTCTTTATCTAATCTTCAGTTGATGGGTGTTTGGGTTGATTCCATGTCTTTGCTATTGCGAATTGAGCTGCAATAAACATGGAGGTACAGATGGCTCTTTCATATGCTGATTTCATTTCCCTTGTGAGGATTCCCAGAAGTGGGATGGCTGGGTTGGATGGTAGGTCTATATTCAAACCTCTAATGTATCTCCACACTGTCTTCCATAATGGCTTTACCAGTTTACATTTCCACCAACAGTGGATTAGGGAACCTTTTTTCCCACATCCTCACCAACATTTGTTTTTTGTTGATTTCTGTATACAAGCCATTCTAACAGGGCTGAAGTGAAACCTCATTGTGGTTTTACCTGCATTTCTCTGACAGCTAGTTATCCTGAGCATTTTTTCATGTGTCTGTTGCCATTTGTATTTCCTCTTTAGAAAAATGTCTGTTTAAGTCCTTTGCTCCTTTCTTAACTGGATTGTTTGTTTTGTTGTTGTTGAATTTCTTGACCTTTTTATATTTTCTGGCTATTATTCCTTTATCAGTAGCATAGTTTGCAAATAATTTCTCCCATTCTGTAGGTTGCTTCTTCATGTTCCTTTATAGTACAGAAGCTTCTCAATTTGATGTAATCCCATTGGTTGATTTTGGCTTTGATTGCCAGTTTCTCTGGAGTCTTTTCCAAGAATTCTCTTTCTATGCTGATGGTCTTGTAGGTTTTCCCCAATGTTCTCTAGTAATTTGTTGAGGTTGGGTCATAGATTTAGATCTTTAATCCATGTTGAGTGGATTTTGGTGAAAGGTGTCAGGTAGGGGTCTTGTTTCATGCTTCTGCATGTGGTGATCCAGTTTTCCCAGCACCATTTGTTGAAGACTGTCCTTGCTCCAGGGATTGATTTTAACTCCTTTGTCAAAGATAAGTTGGTTGTAGATGCTTAGATTGATTTCAGGTGTTTCTATTCTGTTCCATTGGTCTATCTATCTGTTTATGTACCAGTACCAGGCTCTTTTGATTATAATTGCCCCTGTAGTGGCGTGAAGTTGGACATCCTTAGGTCACTGGTTCAATTATAATTTCCCTGCAGTATGTTTTGTAATCTTGTATTGTGATGCCTCTGGCTTTGTTTTTGTTGTATAAGATTGCTTTAGCTATTCAGGATTTCCTATGTTTCTGTATGAATTTCAGCATCATTTTTACTATATCTGAGGAGAATGCCTTTTGGTATTTTTATTGGTATCAAATTGAATCTGTACATTGCTTTCAGTAGTATGGACATTTTGGTAATATTGATTCTTCTAATCCATGGACATGGAAGATTTTTCTATTTTTTGTATCTTCTATTTCTTTCTTTAATGTTTTATAATTCTCATCATAGAGATTTTTGAGATCCTTGGTTAAATTTATTCCAAGTTATTTGATTTTTTTTGGCAGCTATTATGAATGGGATTGATCTTAGAAGCTCTTTCCCAGCTGTGGAATTGTGTTTGTATACAAATGCTGTTGATTTTTGTGTATTGATTTTATATCCTGCTACATTTTCAAATTCTTCTATGAGTTCCAATAGTCTCTTAGTAGGGTCTTTTGGATCCCCTATGTATAGGATCATGTCATTTGCAAATTGGGATAGTTTGACTCCCCCCTCCCTATTTGTATCCCTTTGATTTTTTTTTTTTCTTGTCTAATGGCTCTGTATAAAACTTCCAGGACTATATTGAAAAGCAGTGGTCAGAGTAGGCACCCTTATCAGTTTTTATCCTTCAGTTTGAATGGATATCAGTCCCAAATCTCTGAGGGATTGCTTCCAACTTTTCCCCATTCAATAGGACTCTTGAGATGGGCTTGTCATAAATTTACTTGATTGTGTTGAGAATTGTCCCTGCTATTCCCAATTTGCTTAAGGTTTTCATCATGAAAGGGTGTTGTATTTTGTCAAATGCTTTCTCTGTGTCTATTGAGATAATCATATTGTTTTATCCTTCAGTTTGTTAATGTCATGTGTAACATTCATTGATTTGCAAATGTTGAACCATCCCTGCATACCAGGAATAAATCCTACTTGGGCCAAATTCTATGTACCTAAATAGTTCATAAGACAAGGGAGATTTTTGTCTGTTTTTGTTGTTGTTGTTTGTTTGTTTCTTTCATTTTGGTTTTTTCCTCATGAATTTATTTGACATATATAACACATGGAATTACCATTGCAAACCTGGTAATCAAAGGGTGATGTCAAAATCTGATCATCCTCACATCTAGTCCCTGATTCATTGAAAAAGTAGCATTTCCTTTTTGCTGATAGGATCAACTTACTGAGATCAGATTTCTTCCTTTTTTCTTCTTTCTTAAAGCTTTTTAAAGAGGCACGTATAGTCTACCAATGCATCAGGGCAGCTACTTTGGTCCAATTAAGTGAAATCTTCCCTGTTAATCCAGGATAAAGCGAGAGGAGAAAAGGAAACATGAACACAGAAATAAGAGTCCTATGGAAATCATCTTCATTTGACAGATTCAAGATGTTTTAGCAGAGCTTCTCATCTTATAAAGTTCAAGTTAAAGCAACTGTCCATGATGATAGTATTATTTCATCTAAAGGAGTTTCATAAATCTCTAAGTCATAAACTGTTGACCTTCTTTAAAGACATTTAATTGTTTAAAGTATGAACCCTCACATTCACTTTGCCAAGACTCCATCACATTGCACATTAGCTCCAAAGAAGGGACAGAAGCAATGTAAGTAAGCAACGCCTGGATCTCTTCTCTTGCCAGCAGTCTTTCTACCAGCCATCACCTGCACAAACACCCTGCAGCATTCCACTCCGATGTCTTGCTGACAGGTTCATTCATATTCTTTGCCAAGCACACAGAATTCCTGAGGGCATTAAAAGCTGTTATCCCTAAATCCTCAGGGTATATATGCAAATATAAAGTTCTTGATTTCAAATATTCTAGGAGGGATGGTGTAACTGGGAATATGGAAGATGGAGAGACAGATTGGCCCTAGAGTGTAGATTGTGGTACTAAATGATCCACTCATGACATTTGTTAGCAACGTTTGGCAAGTACTTAACCGACCTCCCGATGAGTGCTGTCCTGCTGCATCGGTATTCCTTTGGATATGAGGTCATGATCATTGAGCAGCATCTGTAGGTTCAGCAAAATCAAGATGAGGCAGAGATGAAGGATAATAAAAGGCATTGATCCCTGCAAAGTAGGAAGGAATTTACTTAAAGAGTATTAACCTGTGAAGTACTCATCTCAGAGAAGAGTGAGATCCAATGCTGGAAGCTTCATGGCCAGGAAAGCTTCTGGTTTGGGGGAGAGGGAAAGCTTTGAGTCCTGGCAAAGAGCAGGAGCATAAAGTGAGCCCTGGAGAAAGAAGGATGAGGTTATAGATTCATACATGGTGAGGATATGGTGTGACTAGAAATAGGGGGAAGGAGGTAGAGAGTGGGGAGGAGAGGGTGTGCATTAGCAACAGGGACGATTTAAGTCTACCCTCCAATACAGATTACTCAAACAGTATTTTTCACTTTATGTTTTTGTGTGGGAGCAAACTGTTGAAATCTTTACTTAATGTATGCTAAACTGATCTTCTGTATATAAAAAGAATCGAAAATGAATCTTGATGTGAATGAAAGGGGAGAGGGAGTGGGAAAGGGGAGGGTTGCGGGTGGGAGGGACATTATGGGGGGGAAGCCATTGTAATCCATAAGCTGTACTTTGGAAATTTATATTCATTAAATAAAAGTTAAAAATAAAAAAAGGAAATAAAAAAGGACTGAAGGAATCAAGAGCATGAGTGCTAATTCGTGGCACTTCAGTTGTGTCACCATGTACATGATTCAAATTAGTGCTCCCAAATCAATCTTACCCTTCATTTTGTTATCAGAAAAATTGGGATAACCTCTGTACGCCTTGCAAAGCACAGCTAGTTAACATTTATGACAAACAAGGAGTTATGTAACAGGTTACGTAAATGTGTAAAAAGCAATAAGGATCAAAATGTTGAAAGTAGATCCAAAATACAAAAGAAAAAAAAAAAAACAAAGACACCAAGCATGGTAGGAACCATTAAAGATGGAAGAAAGGCACTATGTAGCTGAAACCCTTTTTGAACTATCTGTAGGAATGCTGAATTCTACAATGGCATCTGATCACATTTTACAGACATTATACCAGGCTTTCACGATTGAGTCCCTGTGAATATATGTGATGAAGCTGGCATACACTAGCTGTGAACTCATGAACTCACACAATTATGATGAGTGGTAAAACAACAAGGACATCTCAAGTCCTCCCTCGGGGTCACATCATTTGTTGTTTTAATTGCTTTGCCTAAAGGTAATTTGTAAGCTGAAATCTCTTCTGCAGTTTTCAGACATAGACACTAATCTATAGTAGTTGAACATTTATATTTAATAATTATTTAAAAAAAAAAAAAACAGGATTCAATCTGGTAAGAGAAATCCAATGACCTTGAGGAAGCCAAAAGGATCATTTGAATTCAAAGAACCCTTTTTAGTCTGTGTCCCACTGTGCCAAACTAATACTCTATTATTATCACTGTTAACTTCACTGGAAACAAAGAAGGGGGAAAATGTAGCACAGAAAGAATTCATGACTCCTCAAGGTCATAGCACTAGACAGGCTAAGTTGGAAAGATCTGGAGCCAGAAACAGGATACTGTTGCCACCTAGCTATTTGAACTTCGATCACCTTACCAGTTCCCTCCTCCTCAAAAAATAGATGCCATCGTTCATGGATTCCAAAATGTATAGTTTTTTTTTTTTTTCATTGAACATCTCTGAAATAGGAAAGCACCCTAACAGTTGATGATGTAGTTCAACTGGCAGCCGTTTTTGTCTTGCTTAGTCATAAATGCAATAATGGTGTGTCTTAATATCCCAGGATCTTAGAGATCTGAAAGACAGTAATAAACCAGCTTTGATGAGAACATACGAGTAGGCAACAAAGGTTGAAGGATGCACATGTGGATTAACTGGAGAAATCATTCCAACCAACGAGGCTCATTCAGTGTCTTAAATCTGCGAAGTTAACAAAAAGTTAATGGGGAAAAAAAATCATACATCTTGGTCTGGCCCTAACTTTTAGAGTGCATGACTATGAAATCTGACTGCTTTAAAACACCCAAACAGGAGTAGGGGCTAGGCATTACTCAGTAAGTATAAACAAAACAATCAGAAGTTTCTTGGAGTGTATCTGAGAAATCTATTATTTAAATCTGAATTCCATATTAGCTTGTCATCTTGATATTTTTGACAAGTGCATGTAAGGATTTTTGACACTAAGGAAGTTTCCAATATACTTTTCCAATATAAAAAAATGTAAAATACATAAGTGTGTTTCTAAATTGCTACTGTTTATTTTAAGAAATAAAACATTCATCATCTTAAAACTCTGCACTTCGGTACACTGATTGCTATGTGCTAAGGGTGAGGGTAGCAGCAAATTATAGTCAATTCGGCAGCACAGATAAACTGCAGCTGTTTTTAGTTCTGTTTCTGCAACAGCCGTTGTGGAATTCAGAATTTACCAAGAGCAGGCTTTTCTCATTTTACTGGCAAAGGAATTGCTGGCTTAATTACCCTCGGGGGTCCTGTGTAAATTACGTCCATAGATCTGGAGAAAGAAGATGGCAGAAAATAAATATTCAGCATCATAAAAAATTGCAAAAATTACCTCGACTGTGTTTGAATTTTCCCTCTCCCCGCCCCTTGCCTCCTCTGAAATTGGGAAGAAAGACAGGCCCTCCTTCCCTCACCCTACAGAGTGAGTCCTGTAGTCTCAACCCAGACCCCTGCTTTCAGCCTGGTGTGTTCGTTCACCCTGGCCCAATAGGTCTGGCCTCAGCCGGCTGCCCTTACCATCTTCTCTGTTCCCCCACAGTCCAGCATTTCCACCCTTGGAGAGAATTCCATGATCTTCCACATCCCCCTCCCTCATGGCCGAATGTTAAAATGACTGGAAGAGAGACGTGAAAACAACAATGCCTGAATTAATTAATTTTTTTTTCCCGGGAAGCAAGGGTCAGTTGCATTTAAAAAAAAATCTGCCTTTTGTGGAGAGTCTATGCCATTTATCTCCTTTAGGCCTCTCACAATGGCTGCTGGCACAGGTAAACATCACCAGCAGTATGCGCAGTTCAGTGACTGTAGTTTAAGGAAGGTTGCACTCAGGTACCTGGGATCCTTGGCTGAGTAGGAACAGGCCTGACATGGTGACAGGCAGCATCAAGTTCCAACTACCCAGGCTGGCTGACCATGGAGTTCATGCTATCAACCAGTTTAACTCATGTTCGCCTTCCTGGCATGAGAATTCTGGGCATAAGGGAAGAAAGGAAAACACAGTAAGAAAAACAGGGAGGTTGTCAACCCTCCACCATGCTGACCCTGGTCAGATCACGTCCTATAATAAGAAATATGATATTTTGACATCTAAGTCTCTCCTGGAGTTCAGGCTGACACTCAGAGCCCGTATTTCACCTTTGAAGCTTGAATCCCTTAGTCAAGTGCATTGAAGACATCAGCCAGAGTTAATGTCAGGTTGTCTCATGCAATGAGCTCATTTTAGGGAATGATTTTGATTGGCAGCATTGAGCAGGTAGGTGAAGACCGGCATGATCACAGTGTGGTCTCTCTAGGTGCTGAGATGCTGCTGTAACTCTCAACAAGCGCTCTGAAGCTTTTCCAAAAGCAATCCCACTCTGGCAATTATGTGGGAGAGGTTTGCACTTTGCACAAAGAGCTAGCAATCCTGCTGAGGAATTATGCGGTTAATGTGCTAGAAAATCCTTTATAAAATGCCATTTCCTTTTCCGGCTTTCCAGCCTCCCACACCTGGGGTTTGCCAGTTTCTTGTATAAACACAATGGCCTCACAGGCACTGTTGGATTTCATTTCCATTGAAAAAGTCACAAACCGTGTCATAACCACCTACCATCTCCTTGAAACCCACCCACCTGTCTGGACAGCCTGAGAAGGCTTAGCATCTCCCTCACACTGCTACACAAGCAGGAACTGTCTCAGCAACAACACCTAGCTTCTACCACCGCCATCATGCGATGCATCCCCTGGTTGTGGCTGCTCAGTCTCTCTAATCCAGTTGGAACTGCTGTAAGCAGTTGTGGGAACATGATTCCTTTCTTAGGCTCGGCATTATACCTAAAAGCATCCTAGAACAAACACTGACTTTCTGCAGTCTTTCTGCACTTGTGACTGCGTTCTTTGTGTCTGAAACAGAAATGTCAATAAAGGGAATGCATATACCTGTTTCATCTTCCAGTGCTAAGGCCACTGTGTGACCCCGGAGAAGTGCTTAACCAGTCTGGGCTCTGGCTCCTCCTGGATAGGGGGGATGGGCTCTCTAAGTATACGATTCTATCATTCAGAATGCTACAGGAGTAGGAATTCTCTCTTAACATCTGAGGCTACAAAGTATTAAAAGACATAGTAAAATCCTGAGTTATGTACTAAGTACTGACGTGCAGAATCTAAAAGAAGCCAATGTCCACGCATTAAGATATTGGCACCAATTTTCTTCTTGTGCACAACAATTTGGACGCAGTACAGCAACACATGTTCCATATTCAGAACTGAAGGGGACATTTTTAAGTACTATCTTATTGGTAATCCAGGCTCCAAAGGTCCAGGGGAAGACAAGTTGAGTTAGAGGCAACCAAGTTTTTTTTTTCTTTTTTTTTTTTTTAAATCAATTTCTTCATGTTGATGGTTGATGAAAAGTACCTTGCCAGGAGGCAGCCACCAGAGGTGAGGGCGATACAGCTTTCCAAGTAGACAAAAATTGGATGAGTTGAGTTCAAAACGAGTTAGGAAGGAACTGCACCACAGCCAACTTTTGGGAAAAATAAGCAGAATGGGAGGAAGTCCATCAAAAAAGTAAAGTTTGGACACATAAGAGGACCTGAGGCTCGAGATGACTACCCATCCAAGGCAGCCTGGCATGGATTTTTGGGCAGCTTGGCCAAACAACCAGCTAGGTACAATATTTACCAAAACAGGATTTGCTAAAATGTCAGAAGAGGAGCTGGGAAAGTTATTTGGCTGTGGCAGCGGGGTAGTTCTTCATGGTCAGGAAGTGGAACCTGGGCTAATTTCTGGAAACAATGATAAGGATGCGTGTACACTTTAGATAAATCTTCCATGCAAATTACTATAGGCTGGTGTTAGCATACATTTTCAAAAGAATCCAGAGAGTAAATGAGTCAGAATTTTAGGAAAGAGGATGGCCCATGACATTTCTTTTGACAGTTTTTGGTATGCTGTGTATGATACGTCTGCATTATTATCATGTGAGATAACATTATAGAAGCTCTGGAATTTCACAAGTCAACAGCTAATTTGACTTCCTAGTGGTAGAAAATGAAAAGAAAAATAATCCTGACAGATGTATCCATGAAAGCAAAGTGCTGAAAATTAAAGAATGCCTGCAATGTTCCTGTCAGGTCCTATTCTCCTCAAGAAAGTCTTCTTATGTGTAAACAATTGCAGGTTGATTAAACACACACACACACACACACACACACACACACACACACATCTCCCACAAGCTGAAGTAGGCCAGATCACAAAGCTGGTCCTAGACCCATAGCCCAATAAGAATGGTGAGTGTGGAGTGTGACTCAGTTAAGGTTGCTTTCACTTGTGTTTACCACTAAGCCAGCCAACTATGAGACACGGGTGAGTAGGTGAGGCGCTTGGTCTCCCTGACTGTCCAAACACTTCCAGAGGTGGTTCCTAGAATCCAATACCCTGGTTATTCAAAAAGTTCCAGAGATGGTTTTACAACCCAATAGAAGTAAAGAATCCTTCTGTTTGGACAAGTCAGAACCTCTGGCTGGCTTCTGCATGGAACAAGGCTCAGCAGAGGAAGATACAAATGCCCTTGGGACCCCACCCCCTTATTACCACCCAAGGAAATCTGCACCATAGCTATTGACTTCAGTGTTCGCTTTTCGGTTTCACAATCGGGTCCACTAAATCTTTCAGTGTACCAGGCGGGGCAGTGGACTACGACAGAAGCATTAAACCCATTCCACATCATTTAAATGCTATGACAAGAGACTATATTCCAGAATATTTTGGCAAGCACTTGCTTAAAGATCTGTGGAAAAACCTGAAATTGCTACCAATTTTCATGGGAGCATGAAAGAGCTGATGCCAAAGAACCTGTTAGACCTGACACCTTGTCCAGTGCCCACAGAAGCCAATGAAGGATGCCACTGAATAGCCAAGGATATCAAAACCATGACCTGGCAAGCTGCCCAGCCTGCTGGGTAGGAATAGGTAGACTTTTCAGAAAATGCTGGAATAATTTTGCCTTTTTTTTTTTTTTTTTTTTTTGGCTAAGCACTGCATACCAGAGGAGCCAACTATTGCTATTCTCTCAGTGCCTAAGAGCATGTCCCCAAGCTTCCAGCCAGCTAGTGATTCTATGGAGAGCAAAACCCACGCTGAGCTTTAAGCTGCTAGGATGGAATGACATGCAAAGGGAAAATGAGGGCACACTGCTGAAGGCAAGGGTAAGAGAATAGGGCATGTGTAATATGGGAACAGCAGCCGGAAAGCCAAAGCACAATATGAGATGCAACTAGCGAGAGAAACAAAGGGCAGCCAGACAATATTTCACAAATACATTAGGAACAAGACAAAGGAGAATGTAGACCCGCTAATTAGTAGGGAGGGAAAACAAATAGCAGATGCATCAGAAAGCTTGAGCTTTTAATACCTATTATGCTCTAGGCTTCACAGAAATGGTTAGCTATCATCAGAAGCTGAATATAAACCACAGTAATGAGCACATGGGGAAAAAGGGGGAAGTTTAAATGGAAACCAAACAGATTAGTAACTACTTAGTCAAGCTGGATGGTTTCAAATCAGGACCTGACAAGAGTCACAGCACTATGGTAATGAACCAAGTTTATGAATTGCAAGTTCCTGCTAAAAAATTCTATTGAAGGAGTGGGAAGATTTCGGGCAGCTGAATCTGAGACAACTGCAGAATCAGCATTGAACAAGAGGAAATACAAGGTGGTTGGAAATACAATTGCTGACCCTCAGAGGAGGAGTCCAAGTGTCCCCCAGTCGTGGTGAGTTAGAGATGCAGAGTCATCACCCCAAATAAAAAGCAGGGGTAATAATGACCCAGCAAGGCTGCCACAGTGGGACAACAGCTGAGGAAGACGTCCTGGAAGTACCACATTCTAACACAGAGCTGCCATGTCTCACTACAAACACCAGGCACTTGACGAAGGAAGGTAAATTTGGAAGCTTCCAGTGGGCCTGAGAAGCTGAGTCAAGGTTCTGTGCCTTTAATTTTGAGATTAATAATAGTTAAATATCTAAATATGTTGATAGCTAAAATCATTTCTATATCTATGTCGTGTACTATGCTAAGTACTCTTTATGTATTTATAATTCAATTTTTTCAGTAATCAGCTAAGATGGGTGCCATTGTTATCTGTATTTTATCAACTCTTAACTTCCTTAGGCCTCACAGATTCTTTATGTGATTGATCTAAAGAGGTAAAGCCAGAATGGTGGATGGGAAAGGAAGAAGCCATATTTATCTGTTTATCTGCTAACCCTAAACAGCGAAATCTATGTAATCCCATTGATTGAGCAGCTACAGAAAAGGGCATAGCATTCGATTTATTATGATTCTGTTGTCAACAAGTAACCCCAAGGGATCTACCAAAGTGTCCATGCTACTTTTTTATTAAAGTCATAGCAGATAAGTTACTTTATCAGACAAAAATATGAAGCTCTGAATATTCATCACATCCTTCTCTAACTAGAAAAGAGTGAGGAGGGGACAAATGAGGGTAACTGGGCAATAAGGGTCCACCCAACAACAGTTGGTGGGAATGGTCACAGTTGGATCAGGGTCTCTCACAAGGTGGCAGCATCTTGGAAAGGTCACTTTTATCTGTGGCAGAGATGACACAAATGAGTATCTCCCTCACATTTGCCACACTAATTGTGAAATTTAATAAATGATCCCAGCAGTAGTTCTCATGAGGCCCCAAGGGTCCTTCTCTACACAAAATACAAGATTCTATTTCCAAAAAATATTTAGAAGAACCCTATGGAATAATTCTTCCTGGTATCAGGTTGTCTGGTAACAAGTCAACAGAACTCCCTGGCTTAAATTTTTTTAATTCATTTATTCAGCAAGCATTAGGAAATGTTGAGTTCAAACACACAAAATAGATCTCCCTACCTCATCACTTCACAGTCTTTGGCATGCCAATCAGAATTGTAATGAAAATGAATATCACAAAGAGCGTTTCCCAAACATAAGACTCATTGGAGCCATCTTCTCACAGAACACATGACATTCTATGGGACATTTGAACGTACATGTGTTTTAAGCACATTCCTCTTTTTTTAAGATTTTATTTATTTATTTGAAAGTCAGAGTTACACAGAGAGAGGAGAGGCAGAGAGAGATAGAGAGAGAGAGGTCTTTCATCTGTTGGTTCACTCCTCAATTGGCTGCAATTGAGGCCAAGAGCCAGGAGCTTTTTCCATGTCTCCCACGTGGGTGCAGGGGCCCAAGGACTTGGTCCATCTTCTACTGCTTTCCCAGGCCGTAGCTGAGAGCCGGATTGGAAGTGAAGTAGCCGGGACTCGAACCAGTGTCCATATGGGATGCTGGCACTGCAGGCCACAGCTTTACCTGCTATGCCACAGCGCCGGCCCCGCACATTCCACTTCAATATGAGAAGTTGCCATTAGCCATACTTACTCTGTTTCTTCTGTGGATGGGGATACCCTGGTGATCAGTCCTGGATTAAGTTTAGAATAAAGCCAAGCAAATAGAAAAAATACTCAATGTTAAGGTCCAAACCACAGTATTGGAGCTCCCTAAGTGTCCCCTGCAGATACTGAGGATGGATTCTAAGGTCTCCTGCAGAGTGTCTCATGCCTACTGTGGACAGCCAAATGAATCTGTCTTGGGAGAGATGAAACAGGAAGGACTTCACAGTTACCACTGACCTTACAGATAAATGTTGATTCCTACTGTTCAATTTCCCCTTTTGTATTCACTATTCTTCAGACCATTTAGTTTTAATGTAACCTATCGGGTTATAACATTCTTTAGTAATACACTGAAGGCTTGCTTCTCTCTCTCTGTCTGTCTCTCTCTCACACACACACACTCACTCTCTCTCTTTCTGTCTCCTGCTCTCTCTCCCTTACATATACACATACATTCACACACAGAGGCTCAAAGATACAAAAGAGATTTATTTACCACATTATTTCTTAGTCATTAGCATGTCAACCAGAAGTGTAATGAATATATTATCTGTAAGTAGAGATAAATATAATAGATAACATTTCCCAAATGTTCTAATGGAAATCATTAGAACCATTTTCTTACAGAACATGTGACACTCTGTAGAATGTTAAATATCCTTTAGGATAAATATACGTGTGTGTGTGTGTGTGTGTGTGTGTGTCTACAGACAGATGGATAGATAAATAGATCATCCTTTGGTGAATATCTGGGAACATTTTAGATACTAAAGCTATATGCATTTAAAATACTTCTAAGAGAAGGTTATTCTGTAAATGGTCTCTTATATCCATTATACTTCAACTTTTGTTGATGTAAGAGTTAAAATGTGGCTTGTCCCAAGAATTTTGAGGCATCTTGCTGCGGTGCTATATATACTTCACTACATGTTGCTGGGCAGCTTGTGAAATCTTATGAATTTAGTATAAAATCAACATAAGAGCTTCCCTTAGCTCCGACCACAAAACCTACCGTATCTTACACTCTAAATAAGAAGCTAATCCTCGAATACATCATGGGTACATCATGAGCCCACTGAAACTCCAGTCAACACTCATTCACTTAATAAATATTTGTTGAGCATAGTCTCCATTAACATTAGGCATGCAACAATATCAGCAAACAAAGCACAGTCTCCATCCACACAAAGCTGATAGCGTAGGCATGGTACCAGCAGTCAAGATGTGCAGGAGAGAGGTGACCCTTTAGCTCTGTAGCCAAGGAGTGGCCAATAATTTCTATTTAGTCATTTAAAGATTTAATACTTCTATCCTGTGGGTCACACAAAATAAGAGCATCCTGTTTCCATGAATGGAAATATCCAGTTTTCAGTTCAAGTCCTTCCGGCAGCCAAGTTTCTATAACCCCAAATTTTGAGAGATGAACTGGATTTGTTAATGGTTAAGGGAGATTCACAAATAGATGTTGTACACAGAGAAATATAATCTATGTGCTCATACTTAAAAAGGCTTAAGAAGTATGGGAATATTGAAATAATATAAAATGAAAGGAATACGAAAGAACTAGAATGGAAAGGAATAGTAGAGGCCATCAATAGACATTTTCTCCCAAGCTAAGTAGGTTTTGCAGAAGGCTCAGTTCATCACAGAAGTTTAAAAGGTTATGTTCCTTCTGGGTATATGCACAAGTGTACCATTTCTCTGTATGTATGTATATACATCTAAGGGAAAAATGATCTTCTAAGAAATTCAGAGATCTTAAGGCTACAGTCTAGCCCTATGTGGTATGAGCACAAGATGGACAGACTCCTGAATAAACGTCCAATCCTTATTACAGGATTGAAATCCTGGCGCTGTGGCCATTTTTATACTAGGACCACCTAAAACAACCAAATGCATAGAACGCTTGCCATGGCCTTAATATTACGTTGCTTCAAAGAACATTTTACTGTCAGAAATAACTCTTTAAGAATGAGTCTTTAGAAGAGATGGGATTTCTCTTGCTGATATCTGCAAGTGTGTGTGTGTGTGTGTGTGTAAGTTGTGTTTTTGTTTTTGTTTTTTCAGGCAGAGTGGACAGTGAGAGAGAGAGAGAGACAGAGAGAAAGGTCTTCTTTTGCCGTTGGTTCACCCTCCAATGGCTGCCGCGGCTGGTGCGCTGCGGCCAGCGCACCACGCTGATCCGATGGCAGGAGCCAGGTACTTCTCCTGGTCTCCCATGGGGTGCAGGGCCCAAGCACTTGGGCCATCCTCCACTGCACTCCCGGGCCACAGCAGAGAGCTGGCCTGGAAGAGAAAGAGGGGCAACCGGGACAGAATCCGGCGCCCCGACCGGGACTAGAACCCGGTGTGCTGGCGCCGCTAGGCGGAGGATTAGCCTAGGGAGCCGCGGTGCCGGCCTGTGTGTGTAAGTTTTAAACACTCTCTTGGCTTTTCTGACACAACACTGTGTAAATGGTGCCTCCCACACTGAGGATATGAGAATGTTCTTTTGAGCTAATAAATCACCAAGGAAGTTTCGAAATGTTGGAGGAGTCTGGCAGGCTTTTGTTTAGAAATCAAGGCCAGAGATTTCTTTAGGAAAACAGCAATATCCAGCACATATTTATTTTGTGGTGGCCTGGAAACATCCAGTTTATAGCATAGTGACTGTAAGTTGGAGGCTGTGTAGATGTGAGCTGCATGAGCATATATTTATATTTCTGATATCATTGTTTTAGCCCTAATATACAGGGTCCTGAGATTATGATATATTTCTTTCTTTCTTTTCATTGTATGTTTTTATGAGGGTACAATGTGTCATCTAGGTTATATGGTACCTAGTGTCATCTAGGTTCACCCATGTTGTCACAAATAACAAAATTTCCTTCTTTTCTAAGGCTGAATAGTATTCCATTGTGTATATGACAGATCTTCAAAAATTTCATGGAAAATGCATACTGTAGGAAAACTCTGCATGGATGTCCAATTCTTCGCTCCAAAATGAAAATAATGTTCAATTCCATTTTTTCTATCAAATTTCTGAAGTACTCTCATATATATAAAATATTTTCTTTTATCCATTCACTATTTATGGACACATAATTTAATTGATTCCATATCTTGGCTTTTGTGAATAATGCTACAATGAATGTGGGAGTATAGATGTATCTTTGATGTATTGATTTTATTTCCTTTGATATATATATATCCAGTAGTGGAATTTCCAGATCATATCATAGTTCTATTTTTTAATATTTTGAGAAATCTTACTACTATTTTCCATTAATTATTTCCACTAATTAACATTCCCACCAACAATATTCAAGAGTTCCTTTTTCTCTACTTCCTCACCCGCACTCATTTTCTTTTCTGATAAGAGCCATCCTAACAGGTGGACAATGCTATCACATTTTGACTTTAATTGGCATTTCCCTGATTATCGGTAATATTGAGCAGTGTTTAATTAAAAGATGGTATACTTCTACATTGCTTAACACTTGAGGAAAAAAATTTTAAAGATTATCTTAATGGGCCTGTTAGATTTTTAATCTTAGTATCAACCAAAAACATACCCTTTCCTCTCCCAATTTGCACTGAAAAGACATTATAAAATCCAAAGCCATAGACTGTCGCATGCAAAATAATGTTCTACTAAGAAATAAGAAAAGTCCTCTTTTCTGAAACTAAAACTTCAGAAAAAGTAACATCACAAACAGTGCTACAAAAAGAGATGGGCTTGACCTTCTTACCTTTCTGATGACTTCTTAGCATCTTCTGGCTACCTTTAACTGCCATTCAATAAGCTTCCCACCGACATAATTTGTCACCCTCCACAATGGTCCTGGGTAGCCTCACACACAGCAGATCCTGATGACTTCCAAACAGGTCCTTAGGGCCAGACATGGATATCCCAACAACCCAATGGAACTCTCTATTTGAATGATGAACAGACTTAAAACTCCACATTCTGAACCCATCATCTGCCAGCACTATCCTTTGCCACTTTGAATTCTTTTTTTTACCAAATATTTTTTGAATGAATTAATTAGTGATTTTCCTTAAGTGCTGCAAAAGGGATACCATAGAGAAAACAAGCATTTATCTCTATATAATCCGAGTCTTGCATAAAAACTTCATAGGCTAGTCAAACCCTTGAGAGCTAGACTACAGGGCATCTGAACAAAGAAGCCAATCCTAACCTTGAACCAAAGGAAACTGCATTAAACTTGGATCACAGTTTATTTATAAGTCACCTGTGGCATTTTATTTTGAGCCATCCAAGCAAAATGTTATGGTTTTGTCACAAATGAGAAAGAGATCCAGATGTATTTCTTTGCAGACACACTCACATAGAAAGCATGCAAGCAGGTTAATGTTTGAGCATTTTCAACTGCTGTGATATTTCAGTGATACCACACTCTATTTGAGACTGTGAAACTGACCTGCTCTTACTTAGCCAGGCTGTATGGTAAAATAATGTATTAATATATGTTATTCCTGTTAAATATGCTCTACGCACAGGATTTATTTGACTTTTCCAACTGACTCCAATATTTGAGTTCTTTAATTGACACTTGTATTTCTGTGCAAAGTCTAACTTGCGTGGCTGGAACCCCAGATAGTATTCTGACCAACATTCAAGGAGTTTCTAACATGGGTTGAGGGCACAGTTGTGGCTTCAAATGAATGACAACAGCTCCTTAAAAGAGGAAAAGTATTGTTCTCCTCTAGGGTTTTGCTATTCTCTAGGGTAAGTCCATAGACAAGGCCACACTCGTGTGAAGGGTCCCTAGAGCTAGTCCTAAATGGCTGACATTTCCTTGATTTGCTTCTGTAATCCTCACTCAAGAAACGTTTTCATTTCAGGGAAGATAACAGATTGACTCATTGACGTACACAGAACTTTCTCATGCAGTTTTGAAAGGGCTTTCCCAAGCATTACCTCGTTCATTCCCCAGGGAAATCAAAGGACTGATCCAAGATCACACAGTTAAATAAATGGACACTCCTACACCAAACCACCTCACCAGATTTCATTTCAATTCATAGATGCCTGAGTTTCCACAGTTTGAGATACATTCCTTTTTTATTACGGTTATGAGTATTTGTCACAAAAGAAATGTACCAGGAAAGTGTAAGTGAATTCTCCAAGCTTTATGGGAGCAGATGATGACGAATCATGATATGCTAACAACAAAAGGCATGGATTACCTGGAGGGCAGTCAGAGGACCGCAAGGCTTAGAAAGGGGACCCAAGGGGTTTCGGGGACAGCAGAGTCCTTTGGCTTTTCTCAGTATCCTGCTGCCACTAGATGACACTGACATTTAGTGTTCTTGTGGAAGGTTTGCTTTGAAATAAACTATCTACATAACAAGCTTAGAAAATTGGCTCTTGAACCTAAGACATTCATGTGCTAAACTATTCCTGCCCCCCCCCCAATTAGCTGGAGACCAGGAAGATGAGGAGGCCATTATCATGCACCTGTCTCAGGAACCTGTCTGCAAGGCTAACCTATGCCATTGCTCAGTTGATGCCCAGCCTACACTCATTATGATCCCTCCTCCTTTATTTATCGAGTGATGAACTTAGCATCGCATTCACAATCCTAAAAAGGAGTTGTTGTGCTTTTGTGTGCTGCAAAATTTAAGATCTTTTATCGCCAAATAAATGAAACAAGAATGGCTTATAGTTCAGTAATGGTTTTGGAGGGACTTAAAGGAGTATTTTTAATCTTAAAAGCAAGATTTGCCCTCAAAAACTTTATCATTATATTATTAGTTTTATTTTGACACTAGTACTCACCCAGGAGTAGCTATCATAGCATAGCCAAGGATGGTAATTGAATGAAGAATTGATTTTTATTTCATCTAATAAAAAGCAGCTCTTATTATTTTTACAAATTATCCATAATTACAATTGTCTGGAGAATGTCTTATCAGCCTGTGTGGGCTAGAAATAAGCTTGATGTACAATAGTACTTTCTCATCTATGATTTAAATGTGTATGCCCATTATTGGCAATGGAAATTAGCATGCAGGTCAATTTAGCCCATGTCATTCTCCTGGGCAGAGTCTAACTAATACTGTTCCTGTTCGTGAGTGATATTCAACGGACACATCATGTATTTCTGTCCGGTAATATTCAGATGCCTGTCCAGGAGGTTTGGCATGTTCTTTTTAATGGGTGGAGATTCTGTCAGTTTCACTACATCAATGATTATCTCATAAAATATTAAGCAACTATTATGTTCTCTTTTTTTGTATTTTGAATGCCACAGTCTTAGAGATTAGTAAAGTCTTTTCTGGCCATACTTTGAAAGCCCAGGCTTTTTTATGAATATGTCTTCCAGCTGCCTGCACACTGGTTCCCTGGGCAGATGGCTGAGATCAATGAAATTTCATCTCTGCCCTGGTCAGAACACAGGAATCCCAGTGTGAGGACCGTGTAGCAGCAGAAAGGTGTGGCACATTTCCTCACCCCTCATAATGCTTACAGTTAACACTCCTGTACCAAAAGACAAGGGAAAAGCATAGGAAATTTATGTAATCAAAGTTCTAAGTGACATGGGAGCCTTTGGAATGAAGACCCAAAGACCCAGAGAAAATTGTCGATTTTTATGCTTAAGTTCTATGAAGGAAGAACAGTCCTCCAGAAATACGATTGAACAAAAGGGTATGATCTAATCCAATAGCCCAAAGGGGAGAAATATCACAGGGCCTGTCTTTTTGGATTGCTCTTGGCCTCTCTGTATGAAGCCTCTTCCTCCCGACTAGGGAGCAAGACCCCTTCTGGGATGAGAGTCTTATGATCTATCAGCCAAGGGTAGGTCAGAGAATTCTTGATGACCTGCTCTTAAACCGAACATCAGGGAAAGTTTACAGTAATACTTTTAAGCTTTATGACTTGCTTTGTGGAAAGGGATTCTCAATTCTGAGGCCTGCCTTGGTGAAGAGGAATTCTAGTTTCTAAGACTCACCTCAGTGGAGGATAAAGGGTGAAAGACAGGAAGATAGGAAAAGGTCAAAGAGACCTTAGCTCTGACAGCTTCCAATGTGCTTTAGTTCAGAGTCCTCAGCATGCCGAAGAACCATTCTTTGGGCTATTGGTTTTGAGACCTAACAACGGATAGCAGTGCTGTGTGTGTCCTAGAATCAACATCATTGACCTTGAACAGACACTTAAGTCAGTGCTATTCTTTCCAACCATGGCTTAGCCAGTATTTAAGACCTGTTCTCCATTTTCAAGAGAATGCCCAAGGCATGTAGAAACTGAACACATTCTAGGACTACTCTGATGTTTAGATAGGAGATGAGAGGGATTTTATTGCCACCACCTGCTCGTCACCTCCTCCCCCTAACCTCCACCCAAACCCACCCTCCCGCACAGGCAAACACACACAGTCCAGGAAAATGCTTTCTTTGGGTTAGTGGGAGCCCTCTCTGCTACACAGATGAAGAATACAGGAAAAGGGAGGTGAGAGGTAGGAAGGGGGACATTCTCAATGGCTATACATTTATCGAACATTGACATCTGGCCACCTACAAAGTTGTTTGAAAATAGTGAGTGCTGAAATGAGCTGAGATGGTTCAAAGAGGAAAGGTTTCCAAAGCGGGCAATACAGTATGCTGTTCACTAATTCTTATTAAAAACTATTTTCCGTGTTGAACTGGTACTGTTCTTTTATCCCAGATGCAGAACAGAATGGTCTTTTTTATGTCGGATCTTCAAATTACATAGGCGTACACCAGAGGGTGGACCTACACCTGCAGCTGATGACTGTTCATAGTATTTATAATGCAAAATAGCTAATTAAGATGATGGTCAAGTGGTAGCTTTCTGCTGATATTAGCACAGAAAATCATGGTTGTGTTTCTGTGTGCTTTTACCCTGCACAGTATTAGCAAACTAAAAATGAATGCTTAATTTCAACACCAGATCTTTGCAAAACATAAGCTAGTCACACATAAAGAAACACATTTTAATTGGCAATCGCTCTGGTCCTATGTCGTCTCAGTCTGAATAGATATTTCCTTCAAACCACAGTCTCTCAGGTGGGACCCAAGTACCACATACATCAGAATTCACTACAGATAATATTTTTTAAGGTTTGTATATGTATGTATGCAAGGTTTGTGTATGTATGTATTGATTGTACTATGGACCTTAACCAAAGTTTAAGAATCACTCTCTGAAACAAAATAGAGCCACTTGATCAAGTTCTTATGGTATCTTTATTTTAAAAAAAGATTTTTTTTTTATTTATTTATTTGAAAGCCAGAGTTGAGAGAGAGAGAGAGATTTCTCCCATCTGCTAATTCACTCCCCAGATGGCCTCAACAGCCAGCACTGGGCCAAGCCAAAACCAGGAGCCAGGAGCTTCATCCAGGTCTTCCACATGGATGTCTGGGGCTCAAACACTTGAGCCGTCTTATACTACTTTTCCAAAACCATTAGGAGGGGGTTGGATTAGAAGTGGAGCAATCAGGACAATAACCAGCATCCATATGGGATGCCAGCATTGTAGTTGGTGGCTTTATCTGCTATACCACAATGCTTGCCCCTTTTGCAGTATCTTTCTGAGATAAAAGAACCAGGTATTTTATGATATTATTCAAAGGACACAGAGTCCTATGGAAGAAAAATAATGTTGACAGACCATGATATCTAACCATACATTCCAGATTCTAGCTTTACATCCTGTTCTGAATAACCCTTTTCTGGTCTCCTCTATCAGCTACTCCTGAATTCCCCACACTGAACTAGTTCTGCTTAGTCTATTGGTCACCAGGCAAGACCCACTCCTCACTTAGGGTTATGACGCCCCTACCTACAAATTCTGCAGTAATAGGAAAGCTAATGAGAAAGCCCCCAAAATTGACTTCTCTTCTCACTTCCATTTTAGAAGTGTCGAATCACAATTAATCACGTCTATGAAAATTTTTTTGAGTCATTCATCACTTTTAGAAATAAGACAAGACATCATCCCTGATATTACTTAGCACACATTGGTCCTAAGGCTAGTCAGGAGTTGGCACTCTGTTGCCCTAGTTCACCTCTTCCCATGCTCTTACACTTGCATTACTGGCTGTGCAGTTGGCAGCTTTACCTTAAGAGAAAAGCAGATAAGCAGAGAGAGGGTGTAGGAAGAGGCTTAATTGACAATGGTCAAGGGTGAACAACATACACAACATTTTAAGTCTTAAGGAGTCCGAATATCCCTAACAGTCATTGCAGCTGGAAGACAGGCAACATGTTTGCTACCCTCTGTCACCAGTGGACTTGAAACCTGCTCCACTGGACAAAGTCTTCTCAATAATATCTAGTTGATGCTACTGTAAAAGCTCTTAGGCCACACATTTGGAAAGTCTTAAGTAATAATTTGTTCGAATGATTTAATTAAAATTTAAGCCTCACATCTGTTTGAAAACATATCAGCAGAGATAGAAATGCTTGTTCTTGGGATGGTGATTGACAGGGAGGAACAGATTGACTTGGCATGTATGTAGAACTCATTAATCTTCTTCAAGTACATTCTGGGGAAACATGGAGTTCTCTCAACAAGCTGTTATCAAAACGGCACTTTCATTTACACAGTTGGAATCCTAACAGTTTGAGTGGAAGCCACGAGTTACAGGAGGGAGGTATAATCTACTGTGATAAAGTTTTCCACTAGCATACAATCTAACACTGAGAGCAGCATACAACATTTAAATATCACTGCTTTGTTCTAGTTGCTACAGTCTTAATATCTGCACAGTACATTTAGCTAACTCTAAGGGCGATCTTACATATCACTTGCACAGTGTTGACCCCTGCCTCTTTGTGTGATTTTGTGTCTCCATTAGAAGTCATATCTTTGTCTTTCAAAAAGAAAGCTAATTTACTCACTAGCTATCTGAGAACTTTCTAAGCTATCTTGGCATATCTTTGGGAGATTGGATGCTACAATGACAGAGGAGGAAAAAAGACTAAACAGGGGGCTATCATTTTCTTAAAGAAAGATTAGTCAAAATAAAATAATAATGTAGAACTACCACCCCCAAGAAGACACCATCCAAATATTGGTGGGAGATTTGAGATGATGAGAATTTTTACAAACTTAGCATTTTTGGCTTTGTTCTTTCTCTGAATGCTGCCTCTGCACATTTAAATCCATCTTATCACAGAATGCTGGGTTTGTAGCTGAGAAGAAATAGTGCAGATGGCTAAATTATCCTCACTTGTTCGAAACCATGACAACTTACCGTAATATAACTTTAAACACCTGAAATTAATTAGAGTACATTTAAATGTAGAGAGTATGCTTTACAGTATGGGCTTAACTACAGGGATGTGTTTTGATTTTTGGTTTTCACTTATTATTTTACCTATAAATGTTGATCACTCTTTGTTTAGTTTTATAATCAAAACTATTTTTAAGAGACCAAGGGAGGAACACAGAGCCCAATATTCAGAGCACATAAATTTTGGTAGAACCAGAATATTTTTAAAAATAATCATGAATCAACCTTTTAGTGATCATTATGTAGAAATCATGACTAACAGTTTTTAATAACTGCTTTGGGTCATTAAGTTTTTACAACAGTACTTTTTAACTTTATGATAGGTCATTCCAAAGCTGAAACTAGTCTGGTTTATCTCTTCAGAGTAACATATAAAGAAGCCCAGTGTAGTGAAATCAGACAAACTCTGAATCTTCACTTCACAGCTGACAAGCTATGTGACTTTGGGCCAATGATGTAACTGTTCAGAGAGGAAATATGTGCAAATGATAGAGAAAGAGAACGAGATAATGGGATAATGGGACAAAGACTGTGTCCAGACTAGGAAATCTCTTTGGAGAAACAAGTAATATGACAGTGCTTTGAAAGTTCTTAGAAAGGTGAATTAAGGGCAGGCTTTTGGTCAGTGGTTAAGATGCCACTTGGGAAGCCTGCATCCCATATTGGAGTACCTGGATTCAAGTCCCAGATCTCTTATGATTCCAGCATCCTGCTAATGTGCACCTTGGGAAGTATCTACATGATGGTTCACATACTTGGGTACCACCTACACAGGAAACCTGGATTTAATTCCTGGCTCCTGGCTTTAGTGTGAACCAGCCTTCTCTGTTGTGGGTATTTGGGGGAATGAACCAGCAGGTGGAAGATCTCTCTCTCTCTCTCTCTCTCTTTCTCTCTCTCTCTCTCTCTTTCTCTGCATTTTACATAAAAATAATTTTTTAAAAAATTAAAAGATGTTTATTTTGGTACAAAAAATTTGAAATCCATGTGTATGAGTGGTCTTTAAATAATTCATGGAAGATATGTATTATGATAAAAACATTTGCACCAAAATAAATATTTTTAAATTCCATTTAAATATTTTAAATTTAAATTTAAATTTAAATATTTTAAATTCCATTTCCATGAACTTGCACGAGGGTCAAGAGATATTGAGCCAGGGATGCTAGTAGACCATACAGGAAAAGATGTATGGTTAGTAGCAGAGACTCGGGGTCCTGGAGAGCGAGCAGCAGTGTACAGATACAGGCTTGGAAAACACTGGAAGATAATACTTGTATTTGTGAAAGTGAATGAGATCCCCAAAGAAGAGTACAAATAAAAATAGTTCTACCTGTATCTTAGAAAAGTTAAAGATCTACTCTACAATAAACAAAACAGGACAATCTGGAAATGGGAAGAAAATCAAGATACTAGCATGTCACAGATATTTTGGATAGAGAAGACAGACTACAAGAGCACATGCTTTTGTGTGGTCCAAAAGAATCAGGGCAGGAAACATAAAAAGCAATTGTCTGTGACTCAGGAAACACTCCAATAAAACTGTAGAGATAGAAGCCAGATTCAAAGAGGTTAGGAGAACGTGTAATAAGGAAAAGCAGGCAGTAAGTATAGAAACACTTTTAAGAAGTTTAGGTAAAAAGAGGGGCAGAAAATAGCACCATGACTTGCAGCCACTCAGAGAACTTCCTTTAAAGTTGGGAGACCAAAGTATGTTTGTTGATGGGGGCCAAGAGTGCAAAAGGAGAAAATGATGGAGCCACTTTCCAACAAAATGAGGACAAACTAAGGTGAGGGACAGAGAGTTAGGTTAACTTGGGAGAGTCTCCTCCCTCTGAGCCAGAGGGAGAAAGGACAAAGGAAGAGAGATTTTATGATGGTTCACAAAACTGAAAATATGGACCTCATGACCGACTCAATTGCTCTCCCGTTGCTCGTCTGTAGTTCTGGGTCTATCTCCTCCCTTTTCCCAGATGTCAGGTAAAACGCTACCTTGGAGAAGAAAAGAATGTGCTCACTTTTAAGGAATGTCTCTTTTAAAATCAAGAGGTCATTCTAACATTGCTATGGTCTGAAAAGATTACTGTACTTCAAGAAAAAAGAAGGCAGCTTAATTCTTTCCCCCTCACTGGATTAGGTAAAATGTAGAATATTGAATACTTAAAGAAACCTTGACAAATCCTCTTTTAAAACAAGATAGTGTTAAAATAAATGTGTGTCTGTATATGCAAATATGATGAGTTAATTAGTGTAAAACCATAGAACTTCTTAATAGGAACAGTTTTCAGGAGAAGAATGAAAATGAGTTTTCTGTAATCCCATTACATCAGCCTAATTTATGTTTGTAAAGATGCTATTTTACCTACCATTTGAATCACTTCAGTAGAGATGGAGAGAGATATTATGGCAATAGCCAAAAAGATGAGACCAAATGTTGAGCAGATGAAATCAACCTCGGCTTATTAGCCATCGGTATTCACAGACTGGGACAGGAGGACGGTGCAGGACACACGAGGCTCCACTGCAGGTACACCTGGGAGCAGACTGACAGTTACAGGTTGTGAGAGTCAAGCTTTATATTGGGTCCCACAGGAGGTTGTGATTGGCTTGTTTGAGTAATTCTGCAGGTCAGCAGAGGATGGAGACCCACTGCTTAGAGGTTAGGAGGAGCAGTACCTGATCTCTTTGGTAAGGAAAGTCGTTTGGTGAGGGGACCTTATCCGCAGGAGCAGAATGGGGAGGGTAGCTGGTGGGTAGGGCACTAGGGACCCTCCCAATTTTTACCAGATGCAGAGGCAATACCTTATATTGAGCCTTAACTGGAGACCTTATACCACACCAACCACGTGAGCAAATCTGTACAATAAGTAGCCACATTACAATGGGATTGTGTTGTAGTTTGTGGTGGCATCAGCATTTCGTCATTGTTGGCAGAGGCAGGGGCCTACAGGAAAGCTTTTGGAGTCTTACTGGCATCTGAAATGTTCCTTACTGAGGTGCGGTTGAGGATCTCAAACCACAGGTGTGACGTCAGTTCTGTGTCTGACAACACTGGATCTTACAGCTTGATCTGATGTTGACTCCACAAATGGGACCCCTGGTTCTCCTGGCATAGGGTTCCAGGGTCCCAGCATCTCACAAGGGAGCAGGGTCGTTGCAGGCTGATGATGGGAGCAGCCAGCAAATGAAACCACGCCAATTATTAGATATCAGGAAGCAGTTGGTATAAACAAGTGTTTACTGGACGACCGAAGGGTGAAAAACGAATACTAATCACAGAAGATAAATGAGCAGCATGAAAGAGTCAGGGCTGAAGAAGCTACGGGTAGCTGCTGAAATGATTAAAAATGCAGAAGATTAGAGAAGGAACCCTGTAGCAGGAACCAGACCTCTGGGTAGTGCGAAGGGCTCTGGAAGGGGGTGAGTAATGAAAGGGGCTCTGTAAGTGTAGAAAAACCAAGAGCAAATTAGACAAACCAGATCCAGTTATTGCTGCTGCTATGCCTGGAACAAAATGCCTAGGCCAGCCGGGGTGGAACGCTAAAGATGCCTTGAGGCTTTGGGGAAGGTGAATCTAACAAGGGGGAGGAAGAAAGTCCTTCCTTCTTTGGGCCTCCCAGTCTCCCCTCTGGGGAACAGAAGAGTTTGTGAGCTGCCTGCCCAAACAGAGATGTAAACCAGCTTTCTGGGAATCACAGCAAAAAGGTTCAGGGGAGGCGGGATTTGGGTCTGAAAGCCAACAGCTCCAGGATGTGCACAGGAGTGTTTAGAAGCATAGGGACAGCAACAAAGGAAACTAACACAGCATTTCAAAGATCGCAAAGATCCCCTTTCCCTTACAAGTATGGGCTTAGGGTAAGGACACAAAGGGAAAGACACCTACTGTGTATTTAAAAGTTGTGAATGAAGGAAGTTCTAGAATATAGTCCATCTTCTTTACAAACCTCCTAGACACTGGCTTGAAACGTGCAACCCTGGGATGACACAGAGCTCCACCCTGGCCCATGAGGGGACCTCGCAGGCAGAGACTGGACAACCCAGTGCACGTGTTGCTCACTTCACATCCCCAGGAACAAATGAGCATTTCCCATGCCTTGGTCCCAGAGAAAAGGCCTGGCAGAATCTGAAAGTAGGCATGGAGCCGTGGGGCAGAGTGTGTTCAGTTTCCAGCAGTGTATGCAGTGCAAGTAGAGGGATGCTTTGGCCTCAAGGAGTCTTCATGGAATGGGGGGGCTATGCCAATGAGGGCAGAACAGAGCCCTCCAAAGTACAAGCACTAGGGGCAGGGCAGCAGCTGTAGCCACCCTTAGGCAAAGCGACCAAAGGGAGAGAGGAATCACCAGAAAGCAGTGGGAGCACTCGTGGGAATGGGTTATCCAACAGAAGCTTGGCCTGCAGGAGAGGAAAGACCCCACCAACCAACCATCTCCTGGGTATGGAGGTAAGCAGATAATGTCCCCCCCACTTCTCCTCCTCGCCCCCTTATCTGCCATGGGCTGCCTCCAACCCAAAGCCAAGGCACGAGCCAGCCCAGATATTGCAGCCCCGGAGCTCAACCTTCTGGTTCACAAGCAGATGGAAAAGGTGGGAGAGTTAGAAGGTGCCCCTGGTGTTCCCATCTCTCCAATCCTTCCTGCTTCCAGTGCTTGCCCCTGCCTGCCCTCCGGGCCTTCATCCAGCATCTGTCACCAGGGTCTCCAAGTGTTACCTTCCGGTGCCCCACCCACCCACATCCAGGAACCCCATTCAGTTCCTGTCATAATCAGGTACCAACTTTCTGGCCTGAAACGCAGAAGAGCTGAGTAATACTTTGGTATTGAGACCAGATGACCTTGAAACTGTGAGGTGTGCAAAGCATGGAGAAATTGCTGGAAAAAAAGATATGTCAAGGGGAGAAGATCATCACACTGACCATATACTACTATCTTTTGTTCCCCTCCTCCACGCCCCCACTCCCACCCCAGTCTTGAGCTAGAAGGAAGTACATTATTCTCTTGGTCTCTTGGCATCCCTCTTACTTCTCATTTTCATTTTTTTCTTAAGTTTTTTTTTTTTTTGAGTGACATCATTTTAAGGAAGAAATAGAATATGAATAGACATAATAACTAGCAGCAGGAAAGTACAAAGTAGCACGGTGCAGGGTTGATAACCCCTCATAGCAGAATCAACCAGGTACTTTATAAAATGCTGACTTCTGCTCCACTCTCCAGGCTTCTAGCACCAGCCCTGAAGCAATTCTTAAGAATCACTCAGGAGCTGGTTGAGTACCGGTGCTAGAGTTACAGAGTAGCTCAGAGATTTAGAGAAGTCTTCTTTCCCTCTCTGAGCCTTATTTCCTCATTTACGGAGAGAAAAGGCAACAGCACTGCATTAGTCCATTTTACAGCATCGTAACAAGATATCTGAGGCAGGTACCTTCATGAAGAAAAGAGTTTTGTTTTGAATCACAGTTCTGGAGCCTGGGGGTGGGGGAGAAGGTCAAAAGCCCACATCTGGGCCAGCATTGTGGTGTAGCAGGTAAAGTTGCCGCCTGCAGTGCCGGCATCCTATATGAGCATCGGTTCAAGGCCCACCTGCCCCACTTCTGATCCAGCTCTCTGCTATGGTCTGGGAAAGCAGTAGAAGATGGCGCAAGTCCTTGGGCCCCTGCACCTGTGTGGGAGACCCAGAAGAAGCTCCTGGCTCCTGGCTTCTGATCAGCACAGCTCTGGCCGCTGCGGCCAATTGAGGAGTGAACCAGTGGATGGAAGGCCTCTCTCTCTCTCTCTCTCTCTCTCTGCCTCTCCTTCTCTCTCTTTGTGTAACTCTGACTTTCAAATAAATAAATAAATAAAAGCTCACATCTACTGATGTGTTTTTGCTAGCACAAGTCCAAGGTGGTTCAGGGCATCCCATGGCAAGACACAGGGAGCATAGCCGTGCACGTGTGCGTGTGTAGTGGGGGGATCTAACTCCCTTTTATAAAGCTACCAAGACTCAATCATAGGGGCTTCATACTAATGACCTTATCTAATTCTAACTGCCTCTTTTCAGAAGCTTCATCTCTAAACACCATGGTCAAATTAAGACCTCACAATGGAGGTTCAACTCCAGCCCAGTTCAGGAGGACATACCATATATAAGCTGTAACAGGCACCTGTTCTTCAGGCTTTCAGGAAGTACCTAAAGAAATAATGCTAGTCCGAGAACTCAACACAATCTTTGTCATCATTACAGATAGTAGTTTCAGTTTAGCTCTGCGTCTTTATAGGATTGGTCCTAACCTTAGAAAGTATCTCAATGTATTTGAATAAACCAGGATCCCCCCTCTCTCTTCCACTTTGGAAATGTAATCATCCATGAGAGCTTAATCCATCACAATTGCAGCACAAGAAGTTGGGGCAGGTGTCTCACCCCTCTGCTCAGAGGGCGCATAAAGAGGCAGAAGGGCACAATCCCTGAATCAGGGACCCTGACATTTGACCACTGTATCTAAATGGAAGTCTCTGGAACTTCAGCCCTTCAGGGATTTTGATTCCTAACCGGCATCACTACCACTTTTATTCAGCTTGCATTGAGAACACCTCCCAGTTAGAAATTGTACCACCGGGTATTAGAACTGTGTGCAAAGTCCATCACTGAAAAAGGCTGAGGCATAATAGAACACATTTGAAATGGCTCAGCAAATACACATGTTCAGTTACAGAAGCTTTCAAAGTAAATGACTTGGCTACTTGAAGCAGAGTGTAAGAAAATAAGCCAGACTAAATAAGAGAATCTTTTTTAGGTTTTTATTTCTTTTCCCTTGAGTGCTCAGGGAAGACTGCCAGGTATGGTTGCAAAATTGGGGGAAACATATTTTTCCAATAGAGGTAAAGGGAAAACTCGATTTCCAAACTCCTTTTTTCTTTTTTTTTTTTTAAAAAAAAGATATCTATACCTCAACTCTTTCCAACAAAATACTTGAGGGAGCTAGTAATTCCTCTTTCCCCTGTGTCTCAACTTTGAGTTGGGTTTAAGAACCTTGAGATTTCTCTTGCTGGAGGCATCATTCCTCCACTGGGTGAAGAGGGACTTCAAGGTGAAGTTGAATTCTGTATCTCAGTCCAGATTGCTTCATTGAAAAATCTGGAAGCATGCACATCAGCCCCCACAGCATAACACGTGTACCCGAAACCCAACATCCAAGGAACAGGTTCAATTTCAAGTGAGACAAAGGACTCCATGCTCCTGGCTTACACACATTAGCCTTATCTCCTGCACGCAGTCCTGCACTTGGGCTCAGAAACCAAGTTTCTCTCAGGGACTTTTTTGCTCTAGGGGCTGTTCACAATAGTCACCGAGAGAACTCTCATGCTAGCCTATCTTCCAGCAAAGCATCTAAGCTGGGTTTACCTTTTGCCAGAGCAAAGGGGCCTTTTAAATCCCTAACCTGTAGAAGACCTGACTACCCACACAGTGACTCATGACTAAATAGGAGGTTACGGAACAGCGGGACAGCAAAGGTTGATCCTCTTGATCTGAATCGGTGCATGCTACAAGTGATAAATTTGTCAGATAGTTCTCTGATGAACTGAAGCAGGAAAACTGTGCAGAGAGCACCAGGTTCTTCCAGGAGAAGGGGGCCCATCAACTTCCACCAATGAGTAGAAGAAATGGGACTTCCCTGATGGCCCCCACTCTGAAAGTCCTGGGCTCCTGAGGTGGATGGAGTTCATGTGTCCTGCATTCTCATGCATCCTTCCCCACAACTGCACACACACCAGACAGAATTAACTACTGTTATCCCACCCTAACTCCTAAGCGTCCATCCTATGCCTGGCCTTCCTAGTGTCCATTGTCGTTTGTACCCATTTCATCACTCAGAAGGACCCAACACATGAAGCCTCTCTCAAAGACGGTGATGTCAAGTAGATGGGAAACTTTGTAAGCTAAGCAAACTTCAATGTTAATTCAAGTTCTGAGTAAAGGTCAACATGTTTATGTGCTGCCTCTTTCAGATAGGGCTTATGTTTTCATTAGGTTTACACTTGATACAGGTCAAAAGAAAGGACATTGAACTTGTACAGAGCTGATAAAAATAGCTGCTATCAACATACCAGCTAGTATAACACTCCAAGTGATTTGATGGCTATCCAGTAATCTGTCATATCTGCTTTATGAGACAAAGCCAGTTATCATTCCCATTTTACAGATGAGGAAACTGATATCTACATTCAAGCACAATACATGAGCATTGATATCTAAATTCAAGCACAAGTTAGCATTGTTTCAAACAGGGACAACACCATAGGGGGGAAATAATATAGAGGCAAATGAAGGCCAATAGCCAAATGAAAACAAACCAAAGCTACTTATTCAAAGCTTGCTATAACAAAGGAGAAAGCCTCTTAGTATTTTTTTTGTTTGTTCTACTTAATACTTTTGGTTGAATACTGTAATCAATACACAATTCTTCTTAAGTGCTGAAACTTAACTGAAAAGTGATCGCTGTTAAATGTAAGAGTGGGAATAAGAGAGGGAAGAGATGTGCAATTCGGGACATGCTCAAGCTGACTTACCTCAAACAGTAGAGTTAGAAACATACCAGGGGATTCCAATTCAATCCCATCAAGGTGGCATGTACCAATGCCATCTCACTAGTCCCAGTGATCAATTTCTGTTCACAACTGATCATAATGATAGGACTAAGAACCAAAGGGATCACAGAAACAAGAATAGTGTCTGCAAATACTAGCTGATAGAATAAAAAAGGGAGAGAATGATCCAACATGGGAAGTGAGATACACAGCAGACCCATAGAATGGCAGATGTCCTAAACAGCACTCTGGCCTCAGAATCAGCCCTTAAGGCATGCAGATCTGGCTGAAAAGCCCATGAGACTATTTCAGGCATGGAAAGCCAAGACACTCTGTGGGGGGGGGGGGGGAACCTAAATGAAAGATCTCTGCGAGTGAGATCCCAGTGGAAAGAACAGGTCATCAAAGAAGGAGGTACCTTTCTCTGAAGGGAGGAGAGAACTTCCAATTTGACCATGGCCTTGTCTAAATATGATCAGAGTCAGTGAACTCAGGGGGCTTCCATAGCCTTGGCAGCTCATGACAAGAGCCTAGGGTGATTACTGAGGCCATAAACAAGAGTGTCAATTTGTTAAGTCAACAACAGGAGTCACTGTGCACTTACTCCTCATGTAGGATCTCTGTCCTTAGTGTGCTGTACATTGAGATTTAATGCTATAACTAATACTCAAACAGTATTTTTCACTTTATGTTTCTGTGTGGGAGCAAACTGTTGAAATCTTTACTTAATGTATGCTAAACTGATCTTCTGTATATAAAGAGAAATGAAAATGAATCTTGATGTGAATGGAAGGGGAGAGGGAGTGGGAAAGGGGAGGGTTGCGGGTGGGAGGGATGTTATGGGTGGGAAGCCATTGTAATCCATAAGCTGTACTTTGGAAATTTATATTCATTAAATAAAAGTTTGAAAGCAAAAAAAAAAAAGGGGGGGGGGATGCGAAGCTGAGTAGCAGGGGCTGAATCATGCAATCCAGTATTTTATGTAGATGTCTAAAAAAGCCGCTTACCTGCTATACCAAATGCCAGGATCAACCTAGCTTTCTCGTAGTTCTTAAATTTATTATTAATAAAATCAATATATAATATCTAGTATGTTCTCACAATCAGTAAATCCTCATGTTAACTTTTCAACAATGTATTTTTTTGTGTAAAAAGTTTCAATTTTATATTATCAATATGTTAAAATGCATCCAATTAAACTTTAAAAAAAAAAAAAACAAAGGAGAAAGCCAGGATCTCATGCTTGCATTTTGCCAGATATTCAAAATAGGAATGAAAGAGCTTTTGATGGAAAAAAAGAGAAGACTTCAGATGGCTTTGAATGGAGGCTATTGGTGTGCGGAGACTATAAGTGGGCTAACTACAACCACAATATCCCGGTGATAAGTGAGCTCTCTCTGTTCATTTATTGGGTTCCTTCCTAAGTTGGAAGCAGGGACAAATAAGGGGAATCTATCAGTTATTGATCAAGGCATGGACACTTCAGGCTGATTGTTTATCAGAGGTGTTATTTGGGTTCCTGGATAATTATGAGAAATAGTCTGACTTCCAGCAAGTCTGACATACACATAGTTGGCTTCTGTCACTCCTGGTTGAGTTTCCTGGGCCTGTGACTATGTTATGGGAGACATGGCGGTGGAGTAAATATTACCCCAGTTCTTTGTCTCATATGCAAGAAGAATTTCCGATTAGACAAGGCAAAGATTTAAAACCAAGATTTCTTAGATTCAGAGACCTCCATCTAGAGTAGCTTGGATGGGGGCTCCAAGAGAGGCAAAACCCAAAGGGACTGGTGGTACTGGGGTTTTAAAGCACAATTTTTGGGAGAAAAAACTTATCAGCTTGACATTCAGTTATGAGGCAGGGACAAAACCCATCAAAAAACCTGATTTGCAATATTTTTTAACGCATTCTGGCTTGCTCAGGATAAAACAAAAGAGCAATCTCAAGGGTGGGAAACCTAATTTGTTTTACAGCAAACTGGGAGCTCCAAAGGGGTGGAGCCATCACTCCCTTGCTATTCTCTTGGTAAGATTGGAAATTCCTTAGGAAGTAGGACAGGTACTTTTGATCTTGCTAAAGATAACTTTTGGGGAACAATGCATTTGACACCCTAAATTTCCCTGGGGCCAACCTGAATACCTGTTAACCAGTCTGACTCCTCACAACTACATATTGTGGGTCAGAAGTCTGTTTTTTATGGATAGCCTAGCCATTGTCATATTGAGTTTTCAATCTTTCAGGCAGAGGAGTCTTTTGGAATCATTCAGCTCCCGGGGAGAGGTGTCCTCCCAGCTGACAACAGGTTCTCTGCTGAAGCAGGTTTCTGAATTCAGCTGGGGATTTGATTTCTGGCAAACATGTGTCTATTGGGTTCCCTGGTGCTGATGCCTCCTATACTGTTTAATGTCTGTCTGGTGATACAGAGTGAAGGGGCAGAGAAACTATTAGTCTCCTCCATAATCAGATCCCAGGGTAAACTGTTAAAGGTTGACCAAGGTCATGGTTGGCAAAGAAGAAGGGGAGATTGTTCTTTTTCCATTTCATATGCCTCAGCTAAAAATGCACATGCCCTCCCCACTGGAGCATAAATGAACTAGAGGTTCCCCAACCTGGCCCACCTATTGTTCCCACAGGCTGAGGTCCTCTTCAGCAGCTGGTGACCTCATGGAGCCCTATGACCTTGCTTTGTGCTAACAGATGGTTCTGTTTTTAAGAGAATAGGCACATTGCAGAGCAACTCAAACATAAATAACACAGGTAGTCAATAATTTTTTTCCTGAGTATCAGCTCCATTCTTGTGATAAAAGCAGTAGACTATGATGCCCCCTGCCTTTAGAGAGATCATCGTCTTTTGTGTGAGATACTGTTTTTCTTTGACTTCAGAGAATGATAAACAAATTCAACACTAAGCATCTAGCGAGTTTTGCCTTGAGAAATACATGAACCCCTAATGAGATATGGCTCTAGTTGTGATTTTATTGCCTCTTCCTAACATGCAGTTAATATGAAAGTGCTTGCTTTGGGGGCCCTGAATCAATTATGGGCCCACAACAACTAGAGGTATATGTTCTAAAGAGGTTAAAGGCGTTGAATACTGGATTAAAGGAATGCCACCTCTATCTGTTAACATCCTGATGCAGAAAATGCCACTGGCCAATATTAAAATTGGCATAGAGTAAAAAATGAGACAATGGCTCCTTTCAGCCACCAGAGGCACACAGCCCCAGAGGCAAATTCCCCACTGGCAGTGCAGGTGAAATGTTGATGAAGGCATGTGGTGTTTGGGCAAAGCCATTATCTCCTTCTCTTCATCTGCCAGGTTGGAGACCCGAGAAAGGCTCACAGGGGAACAGATGGATGGGAGGAGTGTGCTGTGACATGCATCCATGCAGCAAGGATAGTGTGATAAACCCTGGTTCTGACCATCGAGTCACCACTTAGACAAGTGACATTCAGCAGATAGCTTCCCACTCTGAGCATCAGTGGAAATTATATCTAACAGATATTTGTGTATAGATTTGTGTGTAGACATGAACAAGTGATTTAAAACAAAAATATGATAGTGTACTACTACCAGTATTATCTACTTAAATGACGGCAGGATAAGCTAACTCATTATACTTTCCCTCATTAATGGGAGATTAGGAAAGGAATAAGCTTAAAGTTTTTTAGATATGTTATCAAGAGACACTCTTGACAGTATTATCGTTAACTTCTCGCCAAAAACTTTGAGGGGAGAGAGAAGAGCATTTTCCTTTCAGAAGCCACATATACAGCAGAAAAAGAGTAAGAGACTGCTCACCAATAAGAATTGAAACAAACCTGAACATCCCTTCCAAAGGCATATGTAAAACCATTGCCTGACACGATATTCTACAGGTGAGGCAAGAAACCTCACCAGTCTTTCTGGGACCTTTGTATATATATCTAGTCTTCTACATCTTAAAAAAAATATTTTCTCCAAAGTCACCTTTAAGTTCTTAAGCCTGAAGTGCCTAGATTCCTAATCACTGTAATATACACATCGCAACAGGTTTTCTGTTTCTTTGATATACACATGGAGCTAAGCAATCAGCCCACGCAACTCCTCAGCGCTTCTCAAGCACTTGATAAATAAGGTGAGAGAGCACAATAAAACCTGTAAGATTATGCTTTCTATTTTTAACGCAAAGATACCCATTTCTAACTGAAAGTATTCCTTTGTGATTTCTGAAAGCCAGACTTTATCTATGGAGATGCAGGTTGGCAGGGGCGTGTTTGTGTGTGTGCACGCGTTTGTGTGTGTGCACACGTTTGTGTGTGTGTGTGTGAATGGAAGGAAATGCAATTGTAAATTCTAACTCAAGTTATAGCCCTTATTCTTAGATATAAACATTCCACTTAATCTAGTATGGCTGAAAATCCCATAACTGGATTAACTGGATTTCTGCCTACAATCAAAAGAAACCCAAACAAGGCTCACTTCAAAAGAAATGACACCAAGTATGCTACTCTAAGGAATTCCTCTAAAGATGCTCTATTTAATGAAAAAGATAACCCATCACATTAACAACTAGATGATCACCCATTGAATTTTTCTGCAAAACACACACACACACGTACACAGCCACACACAAAAAAAATATGCATTGGCTACATTTCTTAATTTCAAATTTTATTAGTTTTCTATTATGTTCAAAGTAGATAAATACATATCTTGCTATTTTCCACAATGCTACATAAATACATGATCTTAGTAAAGGTACCTTTCAAGAAGAAGATACTTCCTAAAAGAGCAAATAATCTCAATTATGTCAAGTAAGGTAGTGAAGACACTAGATGCAACATTTTGCATTGCATTCAGAAATAATAACGGCAATGCATGAATTCTGGCAGAAGCAGATTTTAAATGAAGAGCATATCAAAAGAAAGCCATGTCATTGGTTAAAAGCACCAAGACACACGGGGATACCTACTGGGAAGAGTTGTGGGAGGAAATGTGTAGTTGTAGCTGTGTTCCTGGAGAAAGGCAACAATCTAGAGAAAGGTATAGAGAACAGTCTTGTACTGAAACCCCTCAGGATATAAGATGACATTGACAACCATCAGAGAAAGGAATTAGACAAGCACTTTTTCAAATTATTCCAATCTAAGGCACTTAGCACCAGTAATCCATTCAAGACAGCTTTAGATGTTCAGAGGCTATGCATCCTCAGCTATCTACAATAAACACTAAAGCTGTTCCTACAGACATCCATCCAGCATTAGTTAGTGTTACACTAACTAATTCACAGTATAGGATAATGTGACTGTCATTAGCAAATACTCTCTATATTGCTAATGAAACCTACTGAATTTCGATATCTAGAAATGGCTTAGCAGATGCTTTTGTTCAGGGTTCAGATTGATCTCCCTTTTGAGAGTTCATTCCGATTTGGGTTAATTTGAACTGGTGGGTGCCAGTTTCAGGGAGAGAGTTTCATGGTCACTGATGAGTTTCAAACTGTGACAGTCAGGTAGACAAATTCTGTATCTTTAATGGTAAACTGAGAACATTAACTGGTTTTAACAAGTTGAGTGAGTTAATGTCACAACACCTCCACTCAGTATGGACATGTTCTGAAGGGTAGTGAGCCAGCCCATTTAGACAAATTACAGGTCATAATTATTCTTTGGTCAACCCACAATATTTTAGAATGGATTTATATGTTGTAGGTGAATCATTGTTCTGACTTTGGTCATTAAAGGACACTTGAAATAATCCTCAAGGAAAAAAAAAAGCAGACAGAAGGAAATACAAATACCTGATAGATATTTTTCCCCTTGAGTTTCCAGGATCCTCCTACTAATGAAAATGATTGTGTAGTGGAGAAGGAGTCTTAGGGAGACACTTGCTTGGAATCGTGATCCTATTCAAATACTTACCTATCAAGAAGTATCCATTACTAACTCCTCATTGTTTCACCCAACTTGTACCCCCACCTGTAGGCTCTCTAACCAGCCATGTTGTGTGTGGCATTGCTACTCCCACAATAATTACCTTATCAGTTCTACAAATTTTAGAAATATGGTTGGAAAAGCAGGAAATTTTACTGCCACTGATTTTGCCAGCTAAAGCATTAACAAGAGCTGGATATGACAGGACACATAAAAGCAAGCCCAGAAATAAGAATTCTTAAGCTTTATCTCTTTTCATGTCTTTTTAACATGCTATTTATCATTCTTGTATAGAATAGTTGCCTCTTTTGTCAGCAAGGGTCACTACCCATGTGTGAGCCACTTGCTCTCTCTGAAAATATCACCATTCCCTGATCTCTTTACCAAAAAATACCACTGTCTTTTTGTTATTAGAATACCCATCATGAGTAGGCTTATAGAGAAGTGTATTTTTGTCACCTCCATGAGAAATTCTCTCAATTTCCATTTTTCTGAAGACTTGATTCACCAACTAAGTAAAAGGATTGAACATTTTATTATTCTCTTTTATTCCTGAGCAAATTTGGCTCTGCTCTCTTTAAAATATCTATCATCATACTCTCTAAGCTAATAGTTTATCATAACACAGAATATAAGCGTAGTGCATGGATAAGTTTCATCATTCAGAGATAGCCAGCCACCTTTCATAAAACATACAACTCTCTTGAAATTTTTTTTAAAGACAGGATTTTATTTTTTTTTAGATTTATTTATTTATTTGAAACTCAGAGTTACACAAAGAGAGGAGAGGCGGGGGGGGGGGGGGGTGGTCTTCCATCCTCTGGTTCACTCCCCAAATGGCTGCAATCAGCCAGAGCTGCGCCGATCCGAAGCCAGGAGCCAGGAGCCAGGAGCTTCTTCCTGGTCATGTGGGTGCAGGGGCCCAAGGACTTAGGCCATCTTCTTTTGCTTTCCCAAGTCATAGTAAGGAGCTGGATTGGAAGAGGAGCAGCCGGGTCTTGAACTGGCACCCATATGGGATGCCAGAGCTTCAGGCCAGGGCATTAATCAGCTGCACAACAGTGCTGGCTCCTTGAAATTATTTTAAAATTACATTTAATGTGGTTAAATTTTTATTGTAATTTCAATATTATAGGAAGAAATGACATATACACCACTATAGTTTTAACGATTTGGGGACTATTTTAAGATTTACTTATGAGAGAAGTTGAACATTTTTTCATTTGATTATTATTTACAGTCCTTGCCTGTTTTCCTGCTGGATTATGTTTTTTTTGTTTGTTTTTTACTTTTTATTTGTTGAACTTTTTATTTAGTGGAGCCATGAAGTCTTTGATTATAATTTAAATTAAAAATGTTATTTCAAAATTTTTTAAAATAAAGAGAAAAGTAAACAAATACATATCCATTACAAAAAAAGAAAGAAAAGAAGGGAGGGAAGGGGGAGGGAAGGAGGAGGGAGGAAGAGATAAAGAGAGAGAGGAGAGAAAAGTAAAGAAAAGGGAAAAAAAGAAAAGGGAAGAAAAAAGAGAAGAGAAGAGGAGAGGAGAGGAGAGGAGAGGAGAGGAGAGGAGAGGAGAGGAGAGGAGAGGAGAGGAAAAGTCAGGGCACTGTAGGTGAATAGAGCTGGAATGAACAGCCAAGGGCCAGGGTTTCCAGTCCCGGCATTAGCACTAATGAGTCCGTGACTGTGGACACATCATTTAATCTTTCTGAGCCCCAGTTCCCTAAGCTATTAAGCAAAGGGGGTGGACTAGAGACTCTCTAAGGCCTCTCCCAGCTCAATCATACAATCCTAAATCATTCATTGTCAACTTCTCTCCTTGTAATTACTACTGCAAGTATGCATTTTGTTGTGCTGTTTCCTCCTGGAGGGAATTTGTCATGGTCTCCTTTTAGATTTCAGCCTCCCATTCCCTAAACACTAAGATAGCCACTCAATACAGAAGGCAGTGATGGCTGGAGAGAGAGATCTGAACCGGGTTTACTAGCATAAACCCAGCCTAATAAGGACTCCTCTTTGTTTCAGTTGTGAAACAAACGTCCTGGTGAAGTCATTTTATATCTTTGTCATTTTTGAATTTTAAAGACTCAAAACTGAAGTTATTATTATTTTATAATTATGGAAATCACAAAAATGTTTTGCAAAAATATAATGTTATCATAAACAGTGGATGAATAATTTTTCCTTCAGCTAGATCCTGATTTCATATTTCCTGGAAAGTGTATCAGCGTTTCTCATCTCTCTCTTGAGTTTTGTTTTAAGTTATAGTTTTCATAAATAACTATATATCTTGTATATTATAATGATTTTTCATACATATACTGCCTTGAATTTTAAAAGTATGGTTGAGGAAGAATACATTATTTTTAATGACTAATAGAACAAATGAATGGAAATACATGGCTATTAACTCTCAAACAACACTTACGAAGGAGCCTTCATTTTAGATGGAAGTTAAAGGATGTGAGTGTCTATTTAGCTCTTGCTCTCTGTAACGGGGGCTAAAGTGGTGCAAAGGACTGAGCAAAGAACAATAGCAGGCTTAGGTTTCATTTCATGGAGCAGAAAGTCATGCACTGTGAATGAGAATTCTTTTGCTTTCTGGTTCTATGACCTTAGGTAAATTATTTAACTACTTTGACCTTCAAGTTCTCATTTATAAAATGGATGGATATGGGGAGCTAGAGAAGATGTCTCAGGTGGTATTTTTTTTTGTTTAATCTTTTTTCAATTTTATTTAAGGAATACAACTTGAATTTTATTTAAGGAATACAAAATTACAAATTTAATATATACAAATTTGGAAACATGGTGATTCTTCCCTCTGCTACCTCCCTCCTTCCCATACTCTTACCCTTCTTCCTCCTCCCTCTCCCATTCCCATTCTTATTTTTTACAAAGATCTATTTTTTGTTAATTTTATACTCATAAGATTACACTAAGTAGAAAGTTTACCAAATAGTACAAAGAAAAAAAAAAGAACAAAAATAAACCAAAAAACATTGTTCCTCAACAGTCAAGACGAGTGCTGCTCAAAATCATCGCATCTCAAAATACTACAGACATGGTGGCTTAAAGAATAGGATTTATTTTTTTGCAGCTGTGGAGGTTATAAATCTGAGGTCAAAGTGTGACCACGTTTGCTTTCTCTTGAGGCATCTTCCCACAGATTGCTGCCTCCTGCCTGGGTCCTCATGCCATCTTCCTTCTGTGCTTGTCTGCATCCTATTCCCTTCTTAAAATAACTGTTGGGTAGGGCCCACTCTGAAGACCTCATTTCCATCTAATCACCACTTTAAAGAACTTAGCTTCGAATCCAGTCACATTCTGGGGTTAGGAGTTCAACATATGAATTTGAGGGGAACACACTCAAGCCCATAGCAGGTTAGATTCCCTGAGAAACAGGCTGTGGTTATGATGGAGGTTTGTCATGGGAACAGGAGAAGTTCTCAAGAACAAAACTAGTAAAATGTGGGAAACAGGACCGGGTCATGGGAGAAGTTAGAATTTGCTAGAGACTGAACAGAGGCCTCCATTGATCCCACAGAGTGCCCTGGAGCTAGAATTGCCCTTCAAATTGGCCTAAGATTGAGGCAAACGGGACTGAGTCATTGCATCCCGACCTGGACAAGAAATCTTCGAAGAGAAATGCTTCTCCTTGGGCCCAGAAAATTCCTGCAGTTGGAGGAGAGTCTCAAAGAATGATGATTTTGTGAGCTGGAGGACTGAATGTCTTGGTTCCAAAGTGGAGAGCAGGGTGATTCATCCCTCACCACCACCAGCATCTACTGGAGGAATCAATGCTAATTTTGCCATATTACAAGGGTTGTGTTAAGGACTGACTGAGACAAGCAAACATACTAATTCAGTACCTAGAATAGTAGAACTCTACTGATTTTAATTTCCTTCCATAGCCCTAGTCTTTGCATATTCCCAAGGGTCTTCATTATATCATGCATGATCCTTGAGCACTGGGTGATCCTGGCCTCTCCCACAACTTTATTTAATGTGTTGTCTCTGGGTAGGAACAGGATCCAGGAGAGTTGGTGTCCAGGTAGTTTCCAGTATTGATATTTTACTTCCCTGCCCTCTGACTCCTTCCCTTCTGTCATCCAGCTCACACTAATCAACAACATGTAAACCATCGGAAAGCTTGTTTTTAGATTTATTTATTTCTTTGAAAGTCAGAGTTACAGAGAGAGGAGAGGCAGAGAGAGAGAGAGAGAGAGAAAGAGAGAGAGAGGGAGAGAGGTCTTACATCCACTGGTTCACTCCTCAATTGGCCCCAATGGCCGGAGTTGTGCCAATCTAAAGCCAGAAGCTTCCTCTGGATCTCCCACACAGGTGCAGGGGCCCAAGCACTTGGGCCATCTTCTACTGCTTTCCCAGGCCACAGCAGAGAGCTGGATCGGAAGTGGAGCAGCCAGGACATGAACTGGCCCCCATATGGGATGCCAGCACTTCAGGCCAGGGCGTTAACTTGCTGTGCCACAGCGCCAGCCCCATGGGAACTCTCGATAAACATAGCTCTTTAGGGATCCACATGCTGTTTGACTACAAAGCTCCGTAATTTTCAGAGTGACTTCTTTTTTTCCTTATTATTTTTAAATACCCTGCATTTAAAGTTTCACATCTGCAGAGGCCTGGAGAGGAGCATGTGGAACATAATGCACAGCGTTCACTGGAAGAAAACAAAAGAGGAGTGGGTGGTTTCAGACAAAGCGGTTGCCTTGTATCTCTGACACGAGGCTTTTGTGGTTGTTGTTGATCGGCGCAAATGAAAGTCCATTTGGAAAAGTCACATGCCTCTCCAAACTGTAAAATAATACTTCATGGCGGTGAGTCCTTGGGTTGAGGAACAGGGAGGCTTGGAGGAGAGAAATTAAATGGCAGCCCATTGTTACATAAAATGTAGCCTAACAGTGAATGGAAGTGAATAAATAAAGAATTTTGAGTAAAGAAAAGGCAATGTGTGCAAATGAAAGAAATACATAGTCCCTTTCGTGTATGCAGTTTTTGCTAATGGAGACTAGCAGAGAATAAATGAGATCTGCCTCATACATTTGTTCTCCCAAGGACAAAACCTCATATGGCTTGTCCTTCAGTGAGTCCCCAGGGGTGGGTCTTATTTTCCTATTTCTGGGTGTAAACTCAAACCCACAATGCCATGAACGAGAAAGAAACAAAATGTTTCCTGATATAAAATGCAACTGCTGGCCTCACATGAGCCTTCTGGTTGGTGTTTTTATATATATTTTTTTTTAATTTTTCACTTTTTTTGGTGAGGATGAGGAGGTGGGGAGAGGAGGTTAATGTGAAATAGTTTCACACCCAGCATAAAGGGTGGCGAAGAGAACAGATATTTCACAATAAAGAAATTAGAGATCAGAGACAGCTCTTAAAGGGAGCTTTTGGCTTATTGGGCTATCACTTCCCTGTGATGTTTTTTATTAATGAATTCCCCATTGAATGAAGACCTTTTGCCTTAGTCTGTTTGGGCTGCTATACTAAATACCACTGCCCAGATATTTGCCACAGTTCTGGAGCCTAAATCAAGCTGCCAGCTGGGTGGGTTCCTGGTGACAGATTGCTTCCTGGCTTCAGCAGCCACCTCACTGTACCTTCATGAGTTGAGAGAGTGACCAGGAGCTGCTTGGTATCTGTTTTTATAACGCCACTACTCCCATCGTGGGAGCTTCACCTTCATGACCTCCCAAGGGCCCATCTTGGAGGGTGAAGATTTTGACATATGAATTTGGGCACATAGGGACACAGTTCAATCCACAACACCTTCTGTGTCAGAGCAAACGAGACGGGACCAGAAGGCAGGGGAGATCCAGCCTATCCTTCTCAGGGTTAAATTTAGAGCACTGGCTAGTGAGGGAAGTAAAATAGAACTTCCCTGGTGAAGCGACTGACAAAGCCTGAGCCCAGTCGGACAGAGCCTGGAAGGCAGAGGGCCAATGGGAACAGAAGCCCTGCAGCAAGAGGCAGGCATTACAATTTCAAAGGCTGAAGGAAGTCATTGTGTAGGTACAGGATGAGTTCAGAGAAGCATAATGAGCAGGTGAGGTTGGAGAGACCAGGCAGGGCCTCACCATCTCTCGTAAGAGCTGTCATTATCCTCAACACAAGGGGAACTCTGTGAAGTGATTGGCACAGGGTGGCAGCATGACCATAGCTGCAATTGGAGATGATTGTCTTGGCTCTGGGGAGAAGAATAGACCGTGAAGTAGGAAGAAAGGATGCAGATACATAATTGGAAGTCCCTGTGTCATCCAAACAGGAGATGGTAATACCTTGAATAAGAACGGTGATGGTAGGAATGGAAATGTGTGGACAGAATACAGGGTTATTGAGGGGAAAGTTAAAAAGGATTGGCAACTGATTAGATACCAGCAACAAAGGAGAGGGAATCAGTGAACGCCATCATCCTCTGCACCTGACAGAAGAATCTCACCCAGCACATTGCCAAGCTCACACCCCTTGATCTTGACCTATTTGATCTTCATGTGCACCACATGCACCACTTTGTGAAGATCTGAAAGAATGCCACCCAAAGGCTAGGTCAGTCATGCCGAGGAATTAGTAACAACTACACAACTAAAATTAGAACGTTAAGAGAACATGCACCACTCAGCATGTGGTGCACATGATCAACAGAGAACAGGTGTTGACCCTACTGGTCTTTGTTTCCCACATCAGCTTCCAACTGTGTTTAGTGATAGGGAGGTGCCGTTGAGAGTCCAGGGCAGGAAGAAGAGAGATGTCAGGTCTTTCTGTTTGTCTCAGGCAGTGTCCAGCAATGCCTGTGTCCTCGGGGCCCCAGCTCCTTCTGGACAGGTTGGTCTTTCTTCTAACTTCCCTCTGGTGGCCCTAGCCAGTGGCCCCAGATACTCTTCTTCTCCCTACTGTCCTTTCATCTCTGGGCTATTTCACTACTTATAAACCAGCTACCCAGCTTTTCTATCATCTCTGTAAAGATTTCCCTGAATTGAGTTCCTTCTATTCTCCTGGTGTGATCTTGTTGCATACAGTTGTCAAACAAAGTCCAGACATGCATCTCTTCCCAACACTTAGCAATGCCTGAAACCCATTTGTTTTCCCTCTACAATGAAATACAAGGCTTAAGACACAAAGAGTCCTATAAGACTTTACAAACTGAATTATACACATGGCATTTTCTCCACCAAAGCGCAGAATGCATGGCTTTGGTACAGGAAAAGAATAAGAGATTGTGGGGTAGGCACACTAGAAAGAATTATAGGAAGAATATTAAATAATGAAGGGCTTAGAAAAAAAAAAGAAATGAAGCATACAAAAGATTGACTTAATTCAAAAATTTGCCAGGGGGAAGCCACAGGGTGACACCATGGCTTTATGAAGATATGAGAGAATGCCACCCAAAGGCTAGGTCAGTCATGCCGAGGAATTACTAACAATTACACAACTAAAATTAGAACATTAAGAGGACTCATTCTAAAGGTATATTCGAAAGAGAAACCTGAAAGACCAGAAAGTCTTTTTTTTTTTTTTAACTTGATCCATGGTTAAGTTAAAATATTTTCCACCTGAAGTCTATGCCGATCTGTAACAGCTATTTAATATCCATTCTATATTGAATGCTATTTACAAAAAAGGTGTCTGTATAATGTATATGACATTGGTAAATACATGCATAATTTGCTGAAGCAAGAAACAAAGAAGTGGAACCTGTATTATGTTTGTTCAGAGCTAACATTCATTTGATACCCGAGGATAATTACAGTGTAACATAGAATTGCATTTGCTCTTTGTAAACCATCTATATACATTAGCAATTTGTGTGTGAATGATCCAGATTGTGGCTTTCATAAATAGCCACCATTCTTTGGTATATAGCATACCCCTATACTGTTTAGTATATTAAATATGTCAAATTCTACAGCCCCACCATCTTTTTTTTTAAGATTTATTTATTTATTTGAAAGTCAGTGTTACACAGAGAGAGGAGAGGCAGAGAAAGAGAGAGGTCTTCCAGCCGATGGTTCACTCCCCAACTGGCCGCAGCAGCCAGAACTGCACTGATCAGAAGCCAGGAGCCAGGAGTTTCTTCCAGGTCTCCCACGTGGGTGCAGGGGCCCAAGGACTTGGACCATCTTCTACTGCTATCCCAGGCCATAGCAGAGAGCTGGATGGGAAGAGGAGCGGCCGGGACTCGAACCGGCGCCATATGGGATGCTGGTGCTTCAGGCCACAGCACCAGCCCCAGCCCCACCATCTTGTCATACATACACAATTTCCACACACAAACACAAACTCTTCCATCCATCTTGCATGTAATCTTTAGTAAATATTTTAATGTGAAGTTCATTAAACTGTTGTAACAAGTACATTACACACCAGTATGAGAGCTTCACCTCTCTTTCCAGAATTTCCAAGGCTGTAATTGTTCCATTTCTAGAATTTCTAGGGTTTGGCTGTGTAGACTCTCATCTATGGATGGATGGATGGATGATGGATGGATGGATGGATGGATGGAGGGATGGATGGTTGAATGGATGTGTAGACATACAGACAGACATGTATACAGTAGTTTACTGAACTTCAGTTATAGCCTGTAGTTTAGTTAGTGCTTAAATGTGCCAAGCAAAAACCCTTGATGAAGGATTTTCCAAACATAAATGTTCATAATGGGTCACATCACTAGTTATGTAAGTTTCTAAATCCTAGTTTTGGTAACAGTTTTTATTTTCATTACTCACTCATATAGAACTTACTCCTCTGTAAAAATTGATTGAGAACTTACTGTGTCATTGTCCTGGGTACTACCTTAGCTTTGTAACACTAAAAATCTATTTTATGCTGTTCAAAATGGTAGTGATTGGCCACACGTGGTGACTGAGTGCATTAAATGTGGCTAGTCTGAATTGGGATGTCCTGTGAATGTGTAATGCAACTGGATTTCCAAAAGACGTAGTACAAAACTCATATAAAAGACCTCATGAATAATTTTTGTATTGATCCCATGTTGAAGTGATAATAGTTTAGATAAATGAAATAATTAGAGATACTTCCAAAACCAATTTTAACTACTTCCTTTTACTTTGTTACTGTGGCTACTAGAAAAGTAAAAACACATATGTTGCTGTCATTTGTGGTTTTCATCGAGGGCGCAGATGGAGAAGTTTAAATAATCACCAGTCTCACAACAATCTGTAATAACTATCAAGAAATTCAAACTCCCTTCCACCACCAATGTTAGGCATGCCTAAACTCTGTCATTGTTGATTTAGGAGTTTAATCTTTCTTTGGGGAGACATGAAATATAGCAAAATACAATGAGATTTGTTTAGCCTAAGAAATACAGTGTTGAATCTAGTATCCACTAGCCATAAGGTCCTGGGAAAGTTAATATATTCTCAGTGTCTTCATCTCTTCTTCAGTTCAGCAACCCATAGAATGTTATAAGGGTTAAGAATACTGAGCGCAAAGTACCTAGCACAGTGTTAGATATATATATACTATGTGCTCAAAAAGAATACATATTGATTTGATGAGATAAGCCTGAGGACAAGAGAGTAAGACAATGCTGATTTTACAATTTGTGTCACCACAATGACTCAGCCTCACTGAACACAGCATGCAGTAGAAATAATACACCAAGACAGGTGAAATGAAGGGTCCCACATCATAGTGATACTTGTTAAGAGCTCTCTTACTTCTTTGTTACTTACAGTTCAATCCCCAACCCATTTAAATTGCCTATCTGAGAATTCCAAAGTGACATCTCTACCAAGAAGAAGAAGCAAGCAAGGCATGATTCTCTTTCCTGACAGTTGGACTGCCCTATATTGCCTGCCATGCAACAGAGATATGAGTACTACTTCCACAAACTTAGCCAGGATCTTCAGGAAGCAGCTGTGGCAGTAGAAAGTCTTGCACTAAAATAGTTACTGAATGCAAGTCTACCGTTCAATGAAACCTTGGAAGATTCTGATCACTCTCTGTACTTCCGTAATATATGACAGTGCTTCAAAAAGTTTGTGTTAAAATGAAATTAAAAGATAAGCTTACTTTGATGCAAAACATTTTGTAAGTCCTTGTACATTTTTTTTTCATAAGATGCATTTTCCATCAACTTTTTGAGGACCCCTCAAACACAGCAGCGCTGACTTTGCAGGGCTTCAGGCTGCCTTGCCAACCAATTAGACTGGAGAAAAGTGAATCTTGAATGAGGGCTCAGTGTCATGAAATCCTCAATCTGCTTTATTTCTCTCATTGCTCTGGACAGGCTTCCCCAAACTCAGGTCAACTTTCCAGGAATAGCTGTCACTTAATACTGGAATAAAGCCAACTCCTAAAGGGATTTTAATACCGAATCCACCTTCTTTAAGGAGTGTAGATCTCTTTTTCCCATTCCTGTCCCAATAAGAGAGACAGGTAAGCCTAAATGGAATGTCAGAATACTAAAGCATACATGCTTGTTGTTGTTTGAAACATATCATGTACTGCCTCTGCAGCACACTGAGCTATTCTAACACATTACCTAACCTGCTAGGCTTCCCTTGGGAAAATGAGCCAGAATCTGACTTTGATCCAATATATACTCCTTTCTTTCTTGGAGAGATTGGGAATAATGTTCTCTTTCCCAGCATGCCCCTTTCTCTGATTCTGTCAGTGTTACTTCCATTTGCAAAAGAATTTTCAGCCCCTTGTCCCTCCACCACTTCTTGCTCTTGTCCCTTTTCAGGTATACTCTGATCCAGTCCAGCTAGAAGACTTGCTGATCTGACTGGTCAGCGTTCCAGGACATTCAATGGACTGAGGTTGGCCAGATGTGTGGTCCATTATGTGTTAACACAGCCATGCTACATGTCCCTTATTCCACTTCATTCATCCAACAGATAAGATTAATGAGTTCCCTAACCCAGGTACTGTTTTAGTTGCTGAGACAAAGCAATGGACAAAATATTCAAATCCCTTTATTCCTGAAATTTGCATTTTAGTCTTGGGTGATTTTAAATAACAAAGTACAAACACATGGAGTATACAAATGCCAATAAATGCTAAGTAGAAAAGTCAAGGAGAGAAATGGGGTGGGGAGTTAGAGGTACTGCATTTTAAGACAGAATAGATGGGGACAAGGTCACTGAAAAGGTGGCTTTATGACCTAGGTTCTGGCCACAGGTGAAGCCACCTTGCTCCCATCTGCTCTTCACCGTCATTCCTGCACAAGTCTGGCTAGAGTGCAGTGTCATCTCAAGATTAAATTCTGCAGGGAAAATCCAAGGGGTGTGTTCTAATTCCAACTTTTACTGGAGGACTCCAAACCTACCAACGTGACCAATCAACACTGCTGTTCATTGCCCAGAATTCCCTTGGGAACTTCCCCAGATGCAGAGGTTATTAGCAGGGCAGGATTTTAGAATTGCTGGATTTCCAGCTCTAATAGCTCTACAATAGCACTAAAACAACACTCTCACCCTCTGGCATCACTTTTCTCTCTGTATCCCCTAAGCCCCTTGTAGAGAAGGGAGGGAGAATAGATTCCCAGTGTAAAACTGTGAATTATGACTTCTGCAGCCAGGCCTGCATTTCCAGCTCAATGAAGAACAAAAGGGACAATTCTGCACAATTAGAGACGAATAATCCTAATCACTCTCTTATATTGATCATTCACTGTGTTTGAGGACTTCTCTGGGAAATTTGCATGTATTATTTTATTAATCTTCCCAGTAATTCTATTGTGCTGTAATTATCCACTTTTTTACATATGACAAAAACTGAAGCATAAAGAGATTAAGTAACTTGCAGTGAATAATGACAAATTGAAGACCCACACCCTAGCAGCCTGACTTTGGAGCATTGCGTCCATCTGGGGATCATACTGGCTCTGCCCAGGAATGTGAGGACTTAAAGGGAAGATTCTTTCATTAAGTTTCGGGCACAAGATTCAAGGACTTAAGCTTCCCATTGTGTGGTTTCTTCCCCCTCACCCCTCTTTTCTTCCCTTCCCCCTCTCCTCCCTTCCCTTCCATTTCTGCTCATTTCTGGGTCAGATATGAACTTCACTTCTCTGCCCTCCATAGCTATTTATGTTCCTCCCAGCCAAGAATAATCCCCTTCTCAGACCTCTGCAGAGCAATAGCTCCTTCCATAGGCAGCACAGAATCTTTGGGGAGTCTTTCTAAGGCTTTTTTTTTTTTTTAAGTTAGAAACAATGGTAAACGGTCAAAAAACAAAGACGACTCCTTTGGGTCTTTCCTCCTCATCGCCTTCTCTTTTCTCTCTTAAACCCTATGGAGAGTGATAAAGTTACACATAAAATTCAGGAAGCAGAAGCTTCTATCTGAAAATCGAGATATGTGCTTCCCATCTCTCTAGGGGAGGGAAGAATTGGGATGGGAGTCTTTTGGTCACTGGGAAAGAGAAAAGGCTTAACCCTTGTGTATCTTTTCTCCTTGTTCCTGTCCCTTCCAGCAGTGCAGCCACTATCAGTCCCGCCCACAGGGGCAGATAGGGGGATGACAGATGTGTAAAAATAAATACCATAAGAGCCTGAGAAATTGCTCAGGGCAGGGTGGGATTCCCACTGTCAGGGGTCATGCCAACATCACCCTTCAGTTATAAGAAATTCCTTGTGGTTGTGTATTCTGTGAAGATACATACTTTAGAATGTGTGCGCTCTGAACCTGGAGCGACATCAGGGTGACAATATTTGGCCCCCACTGTCAAGGCTCTAGTGATGTAAATGAGCCTCTGGATTCATCGCCTTAAAGATATTTACCTTTCTCACTTGTAGAGGTCTGTGAGCAGTGAAAGCGCTGATTGCAGGTATCAAAGTTAACACTTTGCTCAACAGGCAAGAGTGTTGCTCAAGGCATAGGGCTTGATTCTGTGCATCTTTGGTGTGTGTGTGTGTGTGTGTGTGTGTGTGTTTCCTTAAAAAGTGCAAGTAGAAGTGTAACACGATACTGGGTTATTTTATATGAATTTTTTTTTACAAAATTCCTGTTTCCTATCCTTTGCCCACTACCTTTTGCCTCCAATGCCTCTGTGTGAAATATGAACCACTTCCAAACAAGTTAAACTTGAAGACCTACTTAGTTTCTCAGGCTCATTACCAAGGATTTAAAACCTCTCTATTCATTCAACAACAATGGTTTCCATGGCAATTACTGCAACACATGACATCCCCTGCAGCTCAGCTTAAAAATGCACTAGCAGAAATGGCTACACATCAACACATTCACCAGGAAAAGCTATGTAGGTCTTCTCCACTAGTTACATACATAAAGAATTAATTAAAAAAAAAAAACACACAATGAATCCTTTTGATTTCTTTGCACAATATTGATTTTGCCCTTTTGAATTTCAACCCATCATACCTGTGAAGATGTAATTTCTTGTAGCAGATGACTGAAATTTGATTTATGTGAAGGTGGCCAGGGACAAAGACAAAAGAGTGTATCATCCTTTACATCTTTCATCTATTTCTGTCTCTTTTGTCATTATGCCTAGCTCTTTCCCCTTGTAAAACCAGTATTTCCTGTTAATAGAATTAACACACACACACACACACACACACACACACACTGATTTTCCCCAGGAAAAGGGACTTCTGAGAGAACCAATAGAGTGGCAAAGTAGAAACCTGGACCCTGGCATTGATCTCAGCAACATCTGTCTGCTTTTCCTACTTCCCACCAAGAGAAGGTCTTAGACTACCTTCACAAATAATAGCTACTCAAAAACATTTTAAAAAGCGGGAGGGTCCCACTCGCCGAGGAACCTGCAATGTGCCAGGCACCGCGGTGGGAGTTTCACATCAATCAGTTCCTCATGACCCAACAGGATTTAGATTTTCACCATTTTACAATTAAGAAAAGTATGCTCAGTGGGTTAAAGAAATTTGCCTATGATCATAGAGCCGAATGTGCCAGGACTGGGCATTTTAAACCCAACTGGCCTGGCTCCACAGACTGTGCTCTTTAGTCAATTGATAAGGGGGCTTAATTTCTGTCTCTGGTTTGAGAGAATATAGAATAGAGAGAGGCACTGAGCCAAGTGGCCCAGGCTCTTCTCTGAGCACTTGAAGTCCCTGTGCACTTGCTGGGATGATCCTAAACAAGCCCCTTGCAGCTTTACTCCCATTCAGTTTTCCCAGAAATGTTAATAGCTATGTTGACCTGCTTCCCTGGGTATGTAACAAGAGACTGAAATAAAAACTAAGGGAGAGTTCTGAAATGCCTGCCCATGATGATGGTGATCATAAACCACAGAGACAGATGTATACAAAGGGGAAGAGAGAAGGAAAATCTGCGGGACAAAAATGCTTTAAAATGAAAAGGGAGAGGGGCTTGCCCAAATGGTAATGAACAGAGTGATCCAGTTGCTTTCATGTTGCCCAGCCCTAGGCAGTTGTGTGGGATGAGAAATGCAGCTCCCGATTCTACCTTCTGTAAGATTTATCTCTAGAGGTGTGAAAGGCCCCTGTGAAAAGACTATCTGGGTCGTTCCTGACAGTTTATGGTACAAGAATTTAAAAGATCCTGAAAGACTTTATGTGTGTGCATTAATTTCTTATAAAGAAGAATTCTGGACAGACTCATAGGTTTCCTTTTAATAAGCATAGTAGTAGTACAAATATCCATTATCTCTGGCCTAGGAGCCTATTTGTGTAATCATTAAATAAGGACATTACATTAGCTTCATATTAAGGTAATAGCTATGCTTATCTAATTTTGCATTTACTTTACTTAGTTAGGCTCAGTCCTTAATGATGTATGATACCTTTAATTAAGGTCGGCAATTAATGAGGCAGTTGAGGTTACTGTACTTGACTTTGGTTTCAGTTAGCAGAGATTAAACATGGTTGAAATTTTGCATGGTTTTCTCCTTTTCCTGAACTTGACAAGCTATGTAAAAGAGAATTTTGGAAATAACTCCAAACTCTGTCCCAATATATATTCACCCATACATTTTGCTGACAAGCATTTGTTCAGCACCTGAGAAATCAAAATTTAAGCAAAAATTTAAGGTAAGCATCCTTACCCTCAAGGAGCTTAGAGTCTAAGGATAACCATATTCCGCTGTAATGAAAATCATGTGAAAAGAAGGCTCCAGAGAAAACGTGAGCTGTGGTCTACACAGATGTGATCAAACTGAGGTGTAAAGACTTGAGCATTTTCAGTTTCCTATTTACTTATACGGCAACATGCAGGGAAAAAAATGTATCCCAAGTAGCAGTGATTGCTGTAGGCTCCTGTGAGGACTTTTCATGAGAGAACAAAATCAAGGCCCTTGGAAATTTCCCCTTTCCTAAAAAGATTAAGCCAGCACATTTTGTAAGCCTTCAGGTTGCCATCTTTTGCCTATTAGTTATGTAAATGGATGATTATCGCTGAATTCTATGTTGAGTCCACAGGACTTTAGATTTTCCAAGGCTATTATTTCCCAATGAAATTAAAAACACTCCTTAAAGTATTTTAGCTTCTTGGAAATAAGGAACTCTTTTAGAATAGATCCATTTCAAGTATCTCTACTTAGAAATTTAGATTTTTCTCAGAATGTCCAAGCTATAGGCAAAAAACATACATGGCCATTTGACTTTAAAAAACACACATCTTTAACTACATATGTACATAAATATACATATTTAAATATTGGCTGCATCTGTACCAAGATAAAAGCAAAGAGGATTATTATGCAGAAAAAGACAGTGTTCATTTAAGAAAAGATAGTCTTACTGAAATCTGAAAGGATAGAATTTCTAGATAAATTTATTCTACAGTAAATAATATATGCAAATAGATTCATTGAGTAAACTAAACATTCCCACTATGGCTAAGTCAGTTTTAATGGTAAAGAGAACTGAAGAAGGGAAAATATGTATTAGGAAAAAAAAAACTATGTATGAATTTCAAAAGCCATTTGCTCTGAAATAAACATCTCTTAATTCCATTTTCCTGGGAAGTTAAGTACCCTTGTATTTCCAACAAACAAAAAAGGGAAAGTTCTTTGACTTTGAAGTTTAGTAGAAATCAGTTTGAATCCTAAATGGCTGTGTGCAGATTAATTAAAGCGCGAGTTTCACAGACCAGATTCACAGGGAAGTTGACTGCAATAGAGATTATTACATCTATGAACACGCTTGGGATTAACACCCAAGGGAAGGAAGGCAGGAGGCAGAATTGGCTAGGGAAAGAAGAGGCGCTTTTATGCAAGCTTCTGCAAGCTGCTAGGAGACCTAAAGCTAGGATGCCACTTCAGGCTTGTCCTGAATTGAGTGAGGGGGTCAGGTTCCTGTAACTCCCCTGTTGACCAACCATTGCATGAAGACCTGCCCAGGAAGGGCTGTGACTCTGGGCACTGCTTCCTTCACCAAAGTCACTTCCAAGTGAATGTTGTCTGCCAGCAGCACTCCCATCATCTGGGGAAGTAAATTCTGGACGGTCAGATCTGGGCAGCACACTGTTATGCCTGAAAGAGCACCTTGGACCCATCGTTTATGTTTTCAGTGGCTATTTATGGAATGCCTGTGATCTATGATTAGGATCCCTAGTGCCCAGGTCCTTACCATCATAAGACCCCCACTATGCATGATGGGGAAGGGGTTACACAGAAAGAAAATAAATAAAATAATTATAGAACCTCCATATTATAAAGAAAATAGGGGCTGGCACTATGGGATAGTGGGTAAAGCCACGAGCATTCCCTGATTCCCAACTGCTCCACTTCCAATCCGTCTCTCTGCTGATGAACCTGAGAAAGCAGCAGAGAATGTCCCAACTACTTGGACCTCTACACCTACACTGGAGACCCAGAGTAAGCTCCTGGCTCCTGGCTTTGGATCAGCCCAGCTCCAGCCATTGAGGCCATTTTGGGAGTGAACCAGCGGGTAGCAGCTCTCTCTGTCTCTATCTTTCTCTCTCTTTTTTTCTCTAACTCTGCCTTTCAAATTAATAAACAAATCTTTAAAAAAAGAAAATAGAGTGATAAGAAGAGGATTAACAGGAGAGGCCTCTTTAAGTACAGCTGTTCAAACAGAGGGATTAAAGAAAGGGCACAAGAGGAAGTAGAGAGAATGAAAGCAAACAATTGCTCTGAAAATATTTACTATTAAGTAAAGGAGAGAGAGGAGAGAAATGCAGGAGAACATTGTTCAAAACAGGTCATAGATTATTTTCTTAAACTTGCTTGAAAGCAAATGCATAGACAGGAAAGAAAAGTGAGTCAAGAGAAAGAAGATAACTGAAGAATAAAGGACCCAGATTGGCAATGAGCAAAGTAGTGCCTGAAACCCACCCCATCGTGTGTTTTGTGAACAAAGTTCTACTGAAACACGGGTACTCTCACTTGGTTATTCACCGTCTACAGCTGTGTTCACACTACAACAGCACCAACAATATTTACTATCTCGACCTTTCCAAAATAGGGTTGCTGACCCTGGAAAGCAGGAGGACAGATGGCTTGGGATCCCACGTAAATGTACAATGCATGTCTCTGTATAGAACAGAATCCGTTTCCAAAGGGAGGAAAGGCAACAAACATCTATACGTAGGCAGTTAGGGTTGTGGATGTGCTGATGAGAAAAGAAAGGAGTTCCATTTGCCGGCTTTAATTTTCTCAGTGATACGTGAGAGGGTGAGAGGAGAGGTTGAAAGGATTTGAAAAAGAAGCAGTGGTGGTGGTCGTGATGTGAAGCTGGTTTCCTAGGAAAGTATAGTAGAATCGGTGCTGTGTACCTGCTGGAGCACAAGTCCATAGGCAGAAGCCACAGTTTAAACAAGGGATGACTAGTGAAGGTAGTGTACTAAATGGATGTTTTGACACCACTCCCTGTTCTCGAATCGGAATAGTGAGAAATCAAATTTAAAGGAAAAAAGAGAAAAAGAAAAAACTTGGTTGATCTTGGGAGATGATCATCTCCATGTAGCTCATGTACAGCAGAAAAGAAAAGCACTTGAAGTTCAGGTGCTGCCGGTAACTCTTGAATCAGGCAAGGATGCAGTGGAATTTTGGTTTCTTGCATTAAGGGCTAAAATATTTTTTATCCCAGGCCCACATTTGAAGTGGAGGTTCAGCAGGTGTGTGTAGTGATCAGGTGTGGTAAGAGAAACAAAAATTGCTCTGGAACAAGGTACTAGGGCGCTACAATTTTAGTCATAGATTTGGGATCTATGTTCTCCTAGTCTGGAAGTGGTTCGCACAGCTGCAGCAAACTCTGGACAGTAGGAGAATGCCCACTAGAAACTGCTATAGGAAAGCAATCCCTTACTACCCAGCAAAGACAAACAAGCTTCAGGGAGATGCCTCTACCTAACTTAGAGTTACTAAGTCTACCATGGATGTACCTCACTGGCAGAATCATGTCTTCAAAAGAATGTATGGCTTTCCAACCTTACCAAGCTACTTCCTAGCACAATGAGCCATATCACAACATATGCAATGGCTGCCCACCTCATACTTGGGCTGAGTGCACTCTAGAAGCTGTGGTTCTCCTGAAGGAGCAAAGGGGAGAACAGTGGCAAAGCCTCAGGACCAGAAACATCAAAATCTCCTCCTGGATAAGTGCCTGTCCTGAAGACACTTGAAATACCATTCTAAGCCTTGGTTCTGAATTGAACATCCCAGAAACAGGGTGGAAGCACGTACCAGGTTGAGATAGTAAAGACAAAATGAGAGACAGCGAGAAGACCTCAACTCACAGGGACCTTGGAAATCTGTTTCTTCTGAGAAAGTTAGCAAACAAATCAATGAGTGGAACTCAAATCCTTGCCGGGCAAAATTAATTTAGGTACGTGTTCAGGGTGTTCAAAAAGGTAAATGAAAGAATAACAAAACTTCTTTTAAATAAATTACAAAGGAAAAACTGTCTAAAAAGGCACTTAGGAGGGGCGGACATTTGATGTGGTTAAGACAGTGCTTAGGTCTCCCAAGTACCTGGGATTGAGTTCCAGCTCCACTTCTGAGTATAGCTCTCTGTTACTATACACATTGAGAGACAGCTCAAGTGCTTGGGTCCCCATAACCCATGTGAGAGACCCAGACTGAGTTATCAACTCCTGGCTTCTGTCTAACCAAGTTCCAGCTCTTGCAGGCATTTAGAGAGTGAACCAAGGTTGATTCTCCCTCTGTCTCTCTTTCTGTCTCTCTCTCTCTCTCTCTCTCTCTCTGCCTTTCAGATAAATAAAAGTAAATAAGGACATTTTAAGATTATATAAAAGAGATCCACTCAGAAGTTTGTGAATTAAAATGTGTTTACTAAAATGTATGCAAATCAACAAATTCCATAATATAAAATTATCATAGTTAGGGAGAGAATTAGACAATTGGAAGATAGTAAGAAGAAGTTCACCTGGAATACTGGACCAGGTGTTAAAAGTATGAAAGAGAAGAAAACATGGAAGATAGCTTGAGATATTTCAACACATATCTAAAGAAAATTTCAGAGGAATAGAATGCAATAAATGATGGAAAAACAATGATTGGAGACATTATTTCTGAGATTTTTGAAAAAGGAACAAAGTATTTTTTTTTTCTTGGATTGAAAGTACACTCTGAATACCAAGGAGGTTAGATAAAAATAAACCTGCACTAAAATGAGTTATAATTAAATAAGAGCACATCAAAGATAATTCTAAAATATTAGGAGCTTCTAGAGAGAAAAGAGAGATGACTTAAAAGAAACAGACAATTACAGTACCATCAGGCTTTTCATCAGCAGTAATGTAGTACTTTCAGAAGCAAATATTGCATTATCAGAGGACTGAAAAAATAATTGGCAGCAAGAATTCTGTTCTTAGATTGAATAGGATTTTTTTAAATGACAGAAAAACAAAATATTGAGGCACTCAAAGGCACAGAACATTTACCACCCACAAATATTTACTGAAACTGCTATTGAAGAATGTACTTCAGCGAGAATAAAAAGTGAACCACTCAGCTGGTATGGGATAAAATAAAACATTGCAAGTATGACATCAATGAAAAAGTCAGTAAATATTAACTGTTGACAAAAATGAAGTAATAAAGTGAATCCAATCACCCAAGAATTGAATTTTTCTCCAAAATGTAGGCATATTAAGCTGCCCAAGTATTGGCAGAAAGAACGGAAATAACTGGGCTTTTTAGTCCATTAGTTCTAGAGCAGGTTGGTGACAGTGTGGACCAAGGAGTAATGATAATGATGGATGTTCATTTGTAAACCCAGTCTCAGCTGTTGCAGGTATGCGGGGGAATGAATCAGTAGCAAAGAATTCTCCCTGTCACTGTCTCTCTAACTCTCCCCCACCTTACAGTCAAATAAATAAAATAATTAGTTAAATTTTAAAAATAAAAGGTGAAGGCATCTGAGCAAGGGTAAAAAAGTATAAAAATGGTTGGGGGGAGGGAAGTGCATGGCAATATCCTTAGGAGGTCTTGACAAGTCGATGAATGTTGCGATCCAAATGCTGAGAGGATAGAAGACTATGTCAGAGAGGGAATACTTGCAGTAGATTTGAAGGGTGTTGTTCTGATGAGGTGGCTGAGGATGTGAGTCATAAGGGAAGCCAAAGGGTAAAAATTCCGAAGTGAGGGATAAGAAGTAACAGAATTCTACCATTCTTTAGAATGAGATGCTGTAAGAATGAAGGAGAAGGCAGAAAGTCAGGAACTCAAGTCTTCAATGAGTGATGGCAGTTTGGAATGGTGTGTGAATGACAACAATGAAAGGAAAAGGAGACGCAATAGCCTAATGGCATTCCCCTCAATGGAGCGGAGTATCTTGGAAGAACCTAGACATATGGCCATGGAGAGCAGCTCTAGAAAGTGTCACATTCCGTTTTACTGCAATAATGCCAACATAGACAGCATGAGTTCCTGAAAAGTGTCTGGGCCAGTGAGCCATGCCCTGCAGAAAGGGTCTTTAAAAGTTCCTACTTACAAGGCTTAAATTAGATATAAGAAGAATCCAGAATTTTTTTAATCAGTTTTAATCTTTATTTTTATTTAACAATGCAATATAAAGATATCACTGTTCAAAATAAGTTTTGCATGACACACATGGCTTTCTTCCAGTTTTTTATTATAACCAATGTTGTAATGAGCATCCTTATTTTTTTTTAACTTTTATTTAATGAATATAAATTTCCAAAGTACAGCTTATGGATTACAATGGCTTCCCCCCCATATCGTCTCTCCTACCCGTATCCCTCCCCTTTCCCACTCCCTCTCCCCTTCCATTCACATGAGGATTCATTTTCGATTCTCTTTATCTACAGAAGATGAGTTTAGCATACATTAAGTAAAGATTTCAACAGTTTGCTCCCACACAAACATAAAATGAAAAATAATAGATGATTTTTTAAATGATGATGAAATCAGATCAGACCTATTGTCATGTTTAATCCCAGTGAGAGTCAAGTTGGGAATTGATAATTTCTTCTTTTATTTTTTACAGAAGATCAGTTTAGTATACATTAAGTAAAGATTTCAACAGTTTGCACCCCCATAGAAACATAAAGCGAAATATACTGTTTGAGTACTCATTATAGCATTAAGCCTCAATGTACAGCACATTAAGGACAGAGATCCTACATGAGGAGTAAGTGCACAGTGACTCCTGTTGTTGACTTTACAAATTGACACTCCTGTTTATGGCATCAGTAATCTCCCTATGCACCAGTCATGAGTTTCCAAGGCTATGGAAGCCTTTTGAGTTCACCGGCTCTTATCTTGTTTAGACAAGGTCATAGTCAAAGTGGAGGTTCTCTCCTCCCTTCAGAGAAAGGTACCTCCTTCTTTGAAGACCTGTTCTTTCCACTGGGATCTCACTCACAGAGATCTTTCATTTAGGGTGTTTTTTTTTTTTTTTTTTTTTTTTTCCAGAGTGTCTTGTCTTTCCATGCCTGAAATATTCTCATGGGCTTCTCAGCCAGATCAGAATGCCTCTAGGGCTGATTCTGAGGCCAGAGTGCTGTTTAGGACATCTGCCATTCTATGGGTCTGCTGAGTATCTCGCTTCCCATGTTGGGTCACTCTCCCCTTTATTTATTCTATCAGTTAGTATTAGCAGGTACTAGACTTGTTTATGTGCTTCCTTTGACTCTTAGTCCTTTCATTATGATCAATTGTGAACTGAAATTCATCACTTGGACTGGTGAGATGGCATTGGTACATGCCACCTTGATGGGATTAAATTGGAGTCCCCTGGTATGTTTCTAACTCTACCATTTTGGGCAAGTCAGCTTGAGCATGTCCCAAATTGTACATCTCTTCCCTCTCTTATTCCTACTCTTATGTTTAACAGGGATCACATTTCAGTTAAATTTCAACACTTAAGAATAACTGTGTATTAATTATAGAATTAAACCAGTCATATTAAGTAGAACAGACAAAAAAACTACTAAGAGGGATAATGTATTAAGTTGTTCATTAACAGTCAGGGCTATGCTGATCAAGTCACCGTTTCCCATAGTGTCCATTCACTTCAACAGGTTTCCTTTTTGGTGTTCAGTCAGTTGTCACCGATCAGGGAGAACATATGGTATTTGTCCCTTTGGGACTGGCTTATTTCACTCAGCATGATGTGTTCCAGATTCCTCCATTTTGTTGCAAATGACTGGATTTCGTTGTTTCTTACTGCAGTATAGTATTCTAAAGAGTACATATCCCATAATTTCTTTTTTTTTTTTTTTTTTTTTTTTTGACAGGCAGAGTGGACAGTGAGAGAGAGAGACAGAGAGAAAGGTCTTCCTTTGCCGTTGGTTCACCCTCCAATGGCTGCCGCGGCTGGCGCGCTGCGGCCGGCGCACCGCGCTGATCCGATGGCAGGAGCCAGGAGCCAGGTGCTTTTCCTGGTCTCCCATGGGGTGCAGGGCCCAAGCACCTGGGCCATCCTCCACTGCACTCCCTGGCCACAGCAGAGAGCTGGCCTGGAAGAGGGGCAACCGGGACAGAATCCGGCGCCCCAACCGGGACTAGAACCCGGTGTGCCGGCGCCGCTAGGCGGAGGATTAGCCTAGTGAGCCGCGGCGCCGGCCTGCCATAATTTCTTTATCCAGTCTACCGTTGATGGGCATTTAGGTTGGTTCCAGGTCTTAGCTATTGTGAATTGAGCTGCAATAAACATTAGGGTGCAGACCGCTTTTTTGTTTGCCAATTTAAATTCCTTTGGGTAAATTCCAAGGAGTGGGATGGCTGGGTCAAACGGTAGGGTTATCTTCAGGTTTCTGAGGAATCTCCAGACTGACTTCCATAGTGGCTTGACCAGTTTGCATTCCCACCAACAGTGGGTGAGTGTCCCTTTTTCCCCACATCCTCGCCAGCATCTGTTGTTGGTAGATTTCTGCATGTGAGCCATTCTAACCGGGGTGAGGTGAAACCTCATTGTGATTTTGATTTGCATTTCCCTGATTGCTAATGACCTTGAACATTTTTTCATGTGCCTGTTGGCCATTTGGATTTCCTCTTTTGAAAAATGTCTATTGAGGTCCTTGGCCCATCTCTTAAGTGGGTTGTTGGTTTTGTTTTTGTGGAGTTTCTTGATTTCTTTGTAGATTCTGGTTATTAACCCTTTATCTGTTGCATAGTTTGCAAATATTTTTTCCCATTCTGTCGGTTGTCTCTTCACTCTCCTGACTGTTTCTTTTGCAGTACAGAAACTTCTCAATTTGATGCAATCCCAATAGTTGATTTTAGAACCCAGAATTTTTTTTTTTTTTTTTTTTTTTTTTTTTTTTGACAGGCAGAGTGGACAGTGAGAGAGAGAGACAGAGAGAGAAAGGTCTTCCTTTGCCGCTGGTTCACCCTCCAATGGCCGCCGCTGCAGCCGGCGTACCGCGCTGATCCTGGCAGGAGCCAGGAGCCAGGTGCTTTTCCTGGTCTCCCATGGGGTGCAGGGCCCAAGCACCTGGGCCATCCTCCACTGCACTCCCTGGCCATAGCAGAGAGCTGGCCTGGAAGAGGGGCAACCGGGACAGAATCCGGCGCCCCAACCGGGACTAGAACCCGGTGTGCCGGCGCCGCAAGGTGGAGGATTAGCCTATTGAGCCACGGCGCCGGCTAGAACCCAGAATTTTTTTAATCGTTAAGGGTAATTTAAGGCCTATTGATAAATCTTATTCTCTGCATATTTCTATATTAAATCTCATGATGTAATTTCAGGAGTGCTAGAAGAGATTTTACACATTGTCTGCTTTGCCTTATAAAGCCGTTGCATGTGCAAGTTTGCCTTGAAGCTCTTTATTATTCTTTGCAGCAGCAACTTGCACCAAAAAGATATAGAATTCTCTTCAAGTAATTTTCCACCCAATGAAATAAGTGCAGGAAATAGATCTTTGTGAGTACATATGCTCACACTGGATTTTTATTGCTTGTATTGATTATTTATTGGTTATGAATAAAACACGAACATGCTGTGCTATAAAAGTAAATATCTATTTGTAATTTAAATTTAGCTCTATAAATAAGGCTTGAACTAAATAAATAAGAGAATATTCTGATTGTGCAAGTATTTTAGAGTTCATAGGATCAAAAAATCAAGGAAAATATTCATTGAACTCTTCATACTTAGGGTGATATGTTTGGAGGCACGAGTGACACAAAAAAGTATAGAAGAAAAACTACTCTTCAAAAATTTAGTTTGCCTATTTTTATTATATAATATGTTATAGTTTATTAAAGCCAATAAATATGAAACACCAAAGAAAAGCATTACTCAGATTTTGTTTAATTGGTTTGGATATTTTTGGGGTAGAAAAGGATCGATGAGATGTGTTCTGGTCACAGAAGACCTCAAAGAGATTCTGCATATTAACCAGCAGCTAGAAAGTTTAAAAATGACCTGAACACAGACTGGAATGCAGAAGACATATATCACATAATCTACTCTTTCAAATAAAGGGCACTTGCATAGGCATAATGGAAAATAAATATTAGATGGGAAAGAGCTGTAAATGCCAAGAACATCAACCGAGAGGCATGTTGGGCCAGTGGGAGGCCTTTGAGTAGATAAATGGTTTAGTAAAGGCAGCAGTGTAAGACCAACAGATGACAAGGTGGAAGAAGGACAACATAAGAAAGATTCTGGAGATGGGAGATTCTGTTACGGACACAGTGCCCTGCTGGGCGTGCAGAGATAAGGATCTAATTCAAAAGTTAAGGAGAGAAGACTAAAGGGCTGAATACTGCAAGTATGATCAACCAGCAGACTTTGTTACTATATCAGTGAGCTGACAACAAGAATAAGTCAGGAACTCAAGTCTCCAATAATAGTTTAATTTAATTAATAAAATTATGGAATTTCTAATGGAAATAATGACAAATAGGAAGAAAAGCTATTTTAATTCAAACTAAGTATTTTTGAAGAATAGCATGTACAAACAACCCAGAAACGGTGTTATATCTATGTTTTATCTCAAGCAAATGACTATTTACTCAGTTATTTCTATTAGACATTCTAAATATGCCTAATAACTTTGTTTTTTTAAAGCCTTAAAAATGGAAGAATAGATATAAACACTACTGATCACGTCCCAGGCATACAAGGTCTCACTAAACCAGTTGCTCCTAATAATGGTAACCAAACTTGAAAAAACCCAAGTCCACACTACTCATAAAGTCCTAGATACTGAGAAAATGAGAACATACAAAAAATCTGATGTAAAGGGGAAACTACATAATAGATGACATCCTAGCAAACTCATGCTTTGTCTTTAGATAATTCTTCCTATTGGACTTTGTTAACAAGAATTGTTGGCCCAGGTTAATTGGTTTTTCATATAATATGTTGACAAAGCTTTCTACCTGTTGGAGATTCATTCTCATGGAAATGTAAAGAAATTTTTATCTGCAAACTACTTGATCCAAGATCCAGATGGGATTTTCTTTTGTTAAGTGTGTTTCATGTGACATGTCAGGATTTGTTTTTCTCAGTGCAGAATCCATTCCAGCACCATCTAAAAGGAATATTCTCTCACTATGTGGTTTCTCTAACTTAACATCAGATAGGTACGGTCTGTTCTAAGTATTGAAAGCCTAGCTTTCCTCTGGCTACTAAGGTCATGTTTTTATTTTTTTAGGTCAACACATCCAATTAAAATAGGCTCCGAACAGAATAGACAAGAAAAGATGGAAGCCTTACAAAGGGCAAGCTATTCACTTAAGCTACACAGAAATTAGGGGGAAACGAAAATTTATTTTGGTTTGCCCTAGGAGTGTTGGGCACTCTAAGTAAAATACGGCAGTTCAAAGAAACATTTTTCAAGATCACATCAAAGGAATCCTTTGACCTCTGGCAAGGTCAGGAATCATGAACAGGCATCACTTCCAGATTTGGGAGAGTAAATCGTATGAAAGCAAATTTCAAATTAAATCAAAGTGGACATTTTATCAGTCTCATGGACTAACATAAAAGGTTTTACACTTGGAATCTTTTGCAAAAACTACAGAGGGCAGCATTTCAGGCATCTGGCCTTTCTTTATCTGGCTGGGATTTTAGCCTCTGAGTTTTTCTGTCTCGTCTGGTCACAGCTCCAAAAGCCCTGCCTCATCCCTACCAAGAGGTAGAGATCAAATCAGGAAACTCAGGTGCTAGAGAAGGTGAAAGCTTGGAAAGGTTATAAGGCTGGGCAATGCTGAAAGTTTTACCCACCAGCCCTTACGCAAAATTGGTCATTAACATGCAACGAGAGACTTCTCAGATTAATTTTTAGGCCCTTTTCTTTAAAACTATGCAGCATGGTGAGCATTAGTATCAGCTTTTCTCAGGCCTGAGTTTTGACATTTGACACTCTCATGATGCAAGAAATCAAGCCCATAAAATGTTACTGATGCTCCTACTTCCCTAGTTGACGGATGAATATTTTGGAACAGGCAGTGTGTCTTCAAAAGACACACATAGTCGAACAGCCTGGGTTTGTAGCCTGGTTGTGCTACTTATGAGTGTGTGAACTTGAACAAACTGTGTAACTCTATAGGTTGTGGTTTCTGATTAGAGTAGTGTCCACTCCAAAGGGTTGAGAAATACAAAAGCCAATAAAATGCAATGAGCTAATACACATCATGCATTGATCCCAGTGACTCCCTCACACTAAGCACTCAGTAACTGTAGCTACTGTTATGTGGTAGCTCTGTGCACCTACTTTAGCTGGCAATGAAAATTCAATAGAACCACAGAAGCACTTTACTTTTGTTATTTTTCTGGAATGTCTTATATATTTCCACAGTTGTGCCTTAACCCATGCCAGTTCCCTTATTTGGAATAGCCATGAACTACCTCTCCTCCAAACTACAAAACTTGGCAAAAACAAAACAAAACAAAACAAAAAACACAAAACCTATCTTCTTCAGGATGCTTTCTCTGCTTACCCAGTTTATCCACTTATCTTACTCTCATTCTTCTTCATCCATTTGCCATTTATTTTCCATTTATTTGTGCAATGTATGGTATAGTGCCCCCCCCATCATGAAAGCTGTTTTCTGTGGTCCCTAACTAGAGCCTAAAACCTCAGATAGTACTGAATCTAGCATATACTATGTTTTTCCTATAGGCTCTGAAGCATTGCCACATGGTACCAGAGTTAATCTTTCTTGTTTATGCCTTGGTGCCTCCTTTGCAACAGTATTCTTGAACTTTGGGGCCATTATTAACTAAACTAAACTAAGAGTTGCACAGACTAAAAGCACTACAATGCCTCAACAATTGCTCTGCTGAGATGGTCACCACATCATCAAGGGGTGAGTGGTAGAGAGTAGAACTACCTGGAATGAAGAGATTATTTACATCCCAGACATGGCATGAGATTTTTATCACCCTACTCAGAATGGTGTGCAACTTAAAACGTATTTTTTATTTATGGAAGCTTCCCTTGAATATTTTCAGATCATGAGTGATCATGGGTAACTGAAACCAGCAAAGGCCAAGCTGTCGATAGTGGGGGACTACTGTATATTATCCTGAAAAACCTACATTGGCAAATGAATACTGAAGTTACTCTTGCCAGGTTGATGTTTAACTGTGCTATACTGAAAACATAATACTGATGACATGGATGTGGATGAGAGATCTGTTTCATTTCGGGATCCAAACAGGAAGTGATTACCCTAGCCCGAAAGAATTTACTGATACACTCCCATTTCTACAATGAGAAGGAAAACAGTAATCATGCAAGGAGAGTACAACCATTAAGGCAGACCTTTCAGATGTCAGAAGAGAGACTCAGAGGCAGAATACTGACTTTTCAGTAAGCACATAAGAAAAACTCAAAACATGGTCCCAGAAGTAATAAGCAAGCCACCTTGTGCCAAAAGTGAAGTGTGAGATTATCACACTTGATGTGGACAGCATCTATACTGTGGGCTGAGCCTATATAGCCACAGTTGTTTGTTCCTTAATAAAGAGAAACTGGAGGTTGAAAGATCACTTGATTAATTCTTTAGTTCTTTCCCATAGGAGCAAAAATCTGTTTCTATGTGGAATTTGGGTTCAACCACTCTCAACAGATCACTTTACCAATTTTATGAGGTTCTCAGCTTTTCACATCAGAAAAATAATCTAATCTAAACATACAGCCAAAGTTTGTGCTTCAAAACTATATCAGTTAGGCAGGCGCCGCAGCTCACTAGGCTAATCCTCCACCTTGTGGTGCCAGCACACTGGGTTCTAGTCCCGGTCGGGGTGCCAGAATCTGTCCCGGTTGCCCCTCTTCCAGGCCAGCTCGCTGCTGTGGCCAGGGAGTGCAGTGGAGGATGGCCCAAGTCCTTGGGCCCTGCACCCCATGGGAGACCAGGAGAAGTACCTGGCTCCCGCCATCGGATCAGCGTGATGCGCCGGCTGCAGCGCACCGGCCGCAGCGGCCACTGGAGGGTGAACCAACAGCAAAAGGAAGACCTTTCTCTCTCTCTCACTGTCCACTCTGCCTGTCAAAAAATTTAAAAAAAAACTATATCAGTTAGAATATTGATTTTCAAAATGGACAATCTGCAATATAAGGGCACTCCTGCCCCAAAATACAGTGGTCAGCCAAATGTGATTCTCTTTGGGTATTACACTTTCATTATATTTGCACTTTTCAATAGGAAGAGTTAGTTGCTCTGTTTCATGTGTATATTTAGTCTTTCCATGCTTTTAAATACTCTTTAAGCATTCCAATCTTACTATTAATTTTACCTACAAACACTAACTTTATTCTACACTGATCATTCCAGTGCTTCATATTCTTTAGGTTGTTAATGCTAATATTAACTTTTATATCTATTAGCTCTTTGTCTTATGCGTGCCTTGGTTCTTCAACTATATTGTAATTTCCAGGTATAAGACATAGAAATTCTACTTCCTATTTCTGAAAATTTCAAAGTGCCTGATAGTTCTCTACATACAGAAGAAGGGAGTTTGGTTTAAAAAATGATTGAGGAAACAAATGCATAAAAAGAACAAATAAGAGGATAACAAGCTTCATCCAGGTTCTGATTTCTTGGAATTTCCAAATAGAAATCTAGGAAAATTCAAATCCCAAAAAATGTTTTAAAGGAGTGTTATGAATGTGAGGTTTGAGGAAGAAGAAGGCTAAAAGTGTATGACTGAAACTCATGAAGAAATATACACATAAGAGCAATTTTATTGTCTGTCAGTGCTCTTGGTGGCATCCGTTAACCTCCTTTCTCTGCGAGGGAGGGGCTCTGGGGTCTACAGAAAACAGATGCCTCATTTTCTCATGGTCTGGGGGCTTCTCCAGGATCAGTATCAGGTGTTAGGTTGTCACCCAAGATGAACTTTTCATTCAGTTGCATTTGTTATTGGCTTTAGAACCTGTGGTCATTGCATCGCTTTGAGGTTAGGGTCAAGATACAATAGATAACCTAGACTGGGCTTGAAGAGGCCACATCTTTAAGAGAGGGTAAATATGGGCAGTCTGCTGAGTGAGGTGGTGCTGGCCCAGAATAATAAGTACATCCATCTTTTGGCAACATATTGTTCCCTTTAGAATATATTGAAGGAATTTTTAATCTCCTCTGAGAAACATTAATGGTCTGATGTTATAGAATACTTAAAAGTTCCAAATATCTGAAAAAGAAACAAAATTGTTTCTGAGTGGGAGCAACAGAGTAAAAAAAAAAAAATGTTCCCAAAGCACAATGAGGTGTTGATGGAAATGGTTTATAAATAGAATGCTGATGGGAAAAGTAGAGATTTCAGTTACAGGAACTGATAACAAAGAAGGTGAGATATGGACTGACAAGCAGGTATTCAAGAACATGTCAAAAAGGTTACCGTAAATTATGTCTTCTGCACATTAATAACAGTTGCGACATAATAAAATGTATTTAAATAAATTTCCCCTTAAAATGATGCATCACAAAATATATTTTCATATTAACTCTAAAATGAGAGAGTGAGTTGGCAACCATTTGAGAAGCTGATAATAATTCTTAGATTGAACAATATGGGGACAACCTTATGCAAAAGAAAAGAGAGACAGGGGAGGGATCTGTCCTTTTCTCAGATTTATTCGTGTCCTTTGCAAGGGTTGTTTTATTTAATGTTTCTGATAATCTCTTGACTGTTCTGGTATCTAGAGTTGTCCACTGAAAATAAGACACTAAGCCCTATCTCTTCCATGGAGGCACTCAGGAATACCCATAAGAAGTCCTTTTTATAATTTTCAAAGTTCCTAACCTGTTTCCAAATTTAAAAAAATTAAGTTTTTACATACTTAAATGTTAATACATTATATCAAGAAGGCCCCTGGGCCAGGCATTCTAACCAGGAAACTAATAAATTTAGGAGAACTCCTTAAATACTCTGGGCTTTAGTTTTTTTGTGTTTAAAATAAATTTGGAATAGACATTTGGCCTAGTGGTTAAGATTCTGATAAAAATGCCCATGGCCATATCAAGGTTCCTGGGTTCGATTCCTGGCTCTGGCTCCCTATTCCCGCTTCCTGCCAATGCAGATCCTGGGAGGCAGGGGTGACGACTCAAGTCATGGGGTCCCTGCTACCCATTTGAGAGACTTGGATTGAGTTTCAAGCTCCACTTATCTTGCACCAGGCCAAGTACCAGTAAGTATAAGGATTTGGGGAGTGAACTGGTGGATTGGGATATTCTCTCTCTCTTTCTCTCTCTCTCTCTCATAAACACACACACACACACACACACACACATACACAAATGTGTTTGAAACTCAAAGTCCCTGGCAGTGCCTTTATTCTGGTTTTAGTAAATTCATACATGATACTGATAATAATACACATACACACAAGAAAATAGAATCTAGGGGCAGATACTTGGTATATTGAGATATTACGCTGCTACATAAGACACCTCCATCCTATATTAGAATGCCTGAATTCAACGTCTAGCTCTGCTGTCCACTCCAGTTTTCTGCTAAAGTATACCTGGGAGGCAGCAGGTGGTAGTTCAAGTGTTTGGGTCCCTTGGCCACTGCTATCCTCATGGGAGACCCAAATTGAGTTCTAGTCTCCAACCTTGGCTATTGCAGACATTTGAGGAGTGACTGCAGACGTTTGGGGAGTGAACCACCAGTGGGTGAAAGATTCTCTCTCTCTCTCTCTCTCTCTCTGTGTGTGTGTGTGTGTGTGTGTCTGCCTTTCAAACACATTAAATAAAGAAATAAAAAAGAAAATAGCAACTAACTAATAATCAAAATTTATTTCAAGATTCCAGCTCTATGTAGTTCTTTCTCCTGAGAATCATAGAAAAGACAATGAAAATGGCTTAGCAAATAACGTTACATTAGATCAGTAAGTATTTACTGTGCGATTGAGTTAATGGGTAAATTTATATCCTAATGACTCTATAAACCCTAAAGAACCAATAGAATTGTCTGCAAATATAGTGTGGGTTTTAGGGAGCTATTTCCATTTATAATTATTTACATATCCATGACTATTTCACAGTTGTAACTCTTCATGGTGCTCTCATCTCAGTATAGTCATTATTGCCTGTACATCAGAGACAATGTGTCTGGTTTTTGAATGTTGGTGAATTATATGCCTGGTGAACTTCCTGTAAAGGATAAGATGTCAGTATTTGCACAATTAATTGTTGTGGAAGACATATGGTATCTTTTATGCCAGCAAGTGAGTGGCATACACAAATCTAACAAAGAATGTGGCACTGCAAATTCCATTTGCTAGTAGTTGCCCCCTGGTTTTCAGTTAAGGATAATCTGAGCTGTGATTTGTGTCTTTAAAATCACTTGAGAAGTAGCCAGTTATTTGAGTGGAGAAGCAGTCTGTGAAAACTAAATTGAAAAGAGCGCCAGTTTTGTTCCAGTTACTGTCCAGAGGGTGTCTTTATGGGGAAGTCCAGAATGCAGAAACTTGGATTGGCCGTTGCAAATAGGAGATGACAGTCAAGATGAGAGATGAGGAGAAGGCTCTGGCAGGGGTGGAAACCGTGTCAATAGTACTCAGGAAAGCAGGCACACTGGCACAAGTAACAGGCAAACAACACCCTATTTCCTCTCACTGTCAGGCAAATGGATATAGTCACATGAGGCTTCAACAAAAAGGGTTGAGATAGAAAGACCTTCTCCAAATCCTTAAGAAAATGATTTACCTGGTGGTGTAGTAACCATTAAGATAGTCTCATATACTCTCATTAAGAATAAAAGGGTCACATATTCCGAATAGCGAGAGCAAGTTTTCTTCATCCCTGTGAGCATCTGCCTAATTCTCTATCTAACCTCACAAAAGTCCTTTTCTAATCATGTTTTATTTCCACTTGACCCAATTTTCTTGCATACTGCCCTGTACTCATGAATCCCAGCTCAAGAACTAAAGATATTTTAACTAGTTTGTGGAGCCATTTCTGCAGCAAGTCCCTTACAAGATTTTTAATGTTTTGTCAAAACTGAAATATATTGATAAACCATGCTGTTGGATACCTGTTTGTTACAGGTCTTTGGTGAGGATTTCAAGCACTCCTAGGTAACCAGGATATTAGAAAGGCTAAATGTGTTATGCTTCATGCCTAAGAAAGTTTTCTAAGGTTATATTGTTTTCATAGAAAAATTGAGGATGAGTATTTGGTACAGCAGTTGAGACAATACTTGGGATGCCCACTTCTGATACCAAAATGCATGGATTCTAGTTCTGGCTCCACTTCTAACTTCAGCTTCCTGCTAATGCACACCATAGGAGGAAGCAGATGATGGCGCAGGTACTTGCCACCCACGTGGGAGACCTGGATTGAAATCCAGGCTTCTGGTTTCAGCCTGGACTCATTGATGACTGTTATAGGTATTGGTGGATTGACCAGCAGGTGGAAGAGCAATCTCTGTTTCTCCTTCTCTCTCTCTCTCTCTCTCTCTCTCTCTCTCTCTCCCCCTCTCCCCTCCTCTCCTACTCCTCCTTTCCCTCCCTCCCTCCCTCCCTCCCTCCCTTCCTCTCTCTCTCTCCTCTGTCTCTCTACCTTTGAAATAAAAAATGAAAGTAACCAAAATGTAAAAAAAGTAAGATTATGTTGAGCAAGTTAAAAGACATTTCAATGTAAAATGATTTTTTTTAACAAAGAAATGGATAAACTGAGACTAAGCAGGAAATGTGTTGATTAGAGAGCCCAAATAAACTCTTCATTGCCTACACACGTATTAACCAACCAGATCTACTATTCCTTTGCAATTCTAGTTAATAAATGCATGTTATTACATTTATTTTATAATTCTCTCAGTCGTGCAAATTCTCTTAGTCTTTCAAGTAATTGATAAGCATTTGTTGATTCTTCTTGATATTCTCTGTGTTATGCCATTTGATGTAGAAGACATAGCAGAACTACATATTTTATGGTATTTTCCATCAAAACTGAAAATCTGATAAAATAAGATCAAATAAGTAAAATAATGAGGCCACTGGACTGTGAGCTTCTCATTCTGCCTTCAGTGAAAACTAGTAGAATCTCAGATTTATTTTGTAAAATTGTAGGGTTTCAGAAGAAGGAAGTGATAGTTTCATTCTATGCCTGGGTGATCAAACCATAAGAGGAGTAAAATATTCAGTCTTGGACTCCTCAATTTAAGAGAAGTTAGACACAAGCTGGAATGTGTTCAGTGGATAATGAACAGTCCCAAGACCACGTAGCACAAGACTGACTGAAGAACAGTACAGACTTTAACCTAAATAAGAAAAGACACAGGGGCTAATGGAAGCTGACTTCAACTACTCGCTGGCTTTGCAGTACAAGTGTGTCAAAGATTGTGACAGATACATAACCTGTATATCTCTAAAATCATCAGCCTGAGGGTATCAGTGGGGTCTTGTCAACATCTGGATCTTATTTATCTTCTGCTCCCCACTTTTACAACTGCAGGGCATGACTCCACCTCTTAGGGTTACTTCTGCTCATGTCTGTGTGTCCTCAGGGTATTTCTGGTACCCACGGTGTATCCATTCATGGCTGTGTATCTATGTTCATCTCTATTGCTCATGAGCCCCAAGAGGACAGTACTGCATGTTTACCAATTCTGCTGGCAAAAACACTATTTCTCTGCCACAGAAGTGGTCTCTCCATGCCCCTACGCTTTACAGCCATTTTCACACAAAAATCTGTGGGCTTCTTAGGCTTAACAGAAGTTCCTTCTTTTTTTATTTTATTTTATTTTTATTTAGTAAATATAAATTTTCCAAAATACAGTTTATGGATTACAATGACTCCCCCTCCATAATTTCCCTCCCACTCGCACCCCTCCCATCTCCCGCTCCCATTCCATTCACATCAAGATTCATTTTCAATTCTCTTTATATACAGAACGATTCAGTATATATTAAGATTTCATCAGTTTGCACCCACACAGAAACACAAAGTGTAAAATACTGTTTCAGTACTAGTTATAGCATTACTTCACATTGGACAACACATTAAGGACAGATCCCACATGAGAAGTAAGTACACAGTGACTCCTGTTGTTGACTTAACAATTTGACACTCTTTTTATGGCGTCAGTAATCTCCCTAGGCCCTAGTCATGAGTTGCCAAGGCTATGGAAGCCTTTTGAGTTTGCTGACTTGGATCTTATTCCGACAGGGTCATAGTCAAAGTGGAAGTTCTGTCCTCCCTTCAGAGAAAGGTACCTCCTTCTTTGATGGCCCCGTTCTTTCCACTGGGATCTCACTGGCGGAGATCTTTCATTTAGATTTTTTTTCCAGAGTGTCTTGGCTTTCCATGCCTGAAATACTCTCATGGGCTCTAACAGAAATTCCTTCTTGTGTTTTGCTCTAAATGGAAAGGCAATTTCCTCTCCCAATACAAACCAATATGTGGTTGCTGGGACAAGGCTGGAAACCAGCTTTTCTTCTGTTGCACCCAAGGAAACTCATCACCAATTACTCTTTTCCAAAACCCCTTTCCCTTCCATAAAAAATATTCACAGCACATGACATCTGAGAAGTAAGTACTGACTGTCACTAGCCTCACACCCACAAAGTCGGAACTGAGCTCTGACCAGACAAAACCAGGACTGGGAGATTTAAATATAAGGAAAGGGTAGTAACTGGGACTTTTATAGGACTCATGTGCTCCTTTGAGAGTTTTCCCCTCACCTTGTCCCTGTCCAAGTCCATGACCACTTGAGGTTGTATAGGGTATATTCAAGCCGCAAATGAGTGTTTGGACTAGATAACTTCAAAGATTCCTTCCAACTCTCTCTGAAACTCTGAAAGTCTAAAGCCATCTACTCACTGTGGACAGTGAGCTAGGATGTCCATCATAGAGACCAATCATTGGGGCCATAACAACACAATCAGTACAGATTTAGAAACAAATATAAGCAAGAGATTAGAATGTCTTTAGCTCTTTTTCTACGTGTAGACTTCGTCCTTTTCTTCAAGAGTCTGGTGTTGGTGCTCTGCCTCTGAATCACCTGATGAATTTATTAAGAATTTAGGTTCCTGGGGCCGGCGCCGTGGCTCACTTGGTTAATCCTCTGCCTGCAGCGCTGGCATCCCATATGGGTGCCAGGTTCTAGTCCCAGTTGCTCCTCTTCCAGTCCAGCTCTGTACTATGGCCAGGGAGGGCAGTGGAGGATGGACCAAGTGCTTGAGCCTCTGCACCAGCATAGGAGACCAGGAGGAAGCACCTGGCTCCTGGCTTTGGATTGGCGCAGTGCCAGCCGTAGTGGCCATTTGGGTAGTGAACCAACGGAAGGAAGACCTTTCTCTCTGTCTCTCTCTCTGTCTAACTCTACCTGTCAAATAAATTAAAAAAAAATTTTAGGTCCTTGAAATAAGAGCTCTGGATCTGTTATCTTTAAAACAATGTCATGTAAAAGGACTTTTCTGTGATAATGCAAATTTTTCATATCTATGCTACCCAATGCAGTAGCAACAAGCTACATGAGATTGTGTGCATAAAGAACTGATTTTTTAAAGTTGGTTTTACTTAATTTTTATTTAAATAACTACATGTGGCTACGGGCCACCAAGTTAAAGAAGTATAGTTCTAGAGTCTAAGAAGGAAGAAAATTTGAGGGAGGTTGGAGATATGTAGGAGCATGGAGGACCATTGAACAATAAACGTATAAGATTGGGACAAGGATTCAGAAAGAATTAGACTAACAGGAAGTGACCTCCTGAGAGATCTTCTAGATTCTAGGACAACAGCTAGTAACCTTTCTGAGGTTCCAGAACCCTGAGAGAATTCTTGATAGCTGTGGATATTCTGTTAGTAATATGCTCATGCTAATTTATGTGAGAAATTTATATAAGATTTTGGAACAGGAAGCTTCAAGAATCCCTAAAGCTCATCCACTATGCCTCTTCCAAACACAAGTCCTGGGTTTGGAATTCTTGCTACAATAAAACACCTCTCAGTCTATAGACAAGGAAACTAAAATAGAGTGTCAGAATTGGCCCAAAGCGATTCATTTATCATTAAACTGGGCTTCTAATATATTCCCCATCCTATCCTCTGTACACCTTTCTTTACCTGGGGTCATGGAAACTTCAAGATGTATGTGCATAATAGAACTGGCTAAGATTTATACACAAAACTTGGAATTTCAGCCAGGTATGTTAGCCTGAGCACACTTTGATTTTTTTGAAAGTATAGTGTTTTTGCAATACTTAACCTTGATCTCCTATTTTTAGAAATGAAGTTACCTTTAGTCTTATATTCTAAGTGCAAGCAGAACAGCAAAATACTTTTGATTATCCTTCCTTTGTCTTAAAAGAATAAAATGCGATGAAAATGAGTCAATAAAAAGAAGTCTTGCTCTTTGGTGTTTGATTAGGGGAGCCTTAATGTCATTGATTTTCCAAGCTCCTAGTCATATTACAGAAAAATCCCAAAACATTTCAGGAGTATTAACTGTTAAAAATAGTTTTCGGTTGCTGGGTAAATACCAATTTGCAGCAATTGGGAAGAAAAATTTAGCATGACTGTTTACATACATTGTAGAGACAATATTAACATCACCTTGAGATATCTGGTGTTTGCTTGTGTGTGTATGTGAAAAGAGAAAAGCCAATGCTTAATACAACACTTGGAACTCACATTTGCTATTGTGTATTCATAAATATTAATCTGGAGAGATAATTAGCTCTATCAATTTTACAATTAGCCTTTCAGAAGAGAAGTGGATGCTAATAAAAATAAGGCATGCTTTTAAGCTTCTCCACTGTGAATGTTTTCACTCTCTAACAACTTGGAGGCAGAACCTGTCTTTGTTTAATCTTTTCCTGAAATAGGCAAGCTTTACACTGATTCCATTTCTCCCATGAGACTATAACCTTGCACAGAAAAATAGGTTTTCTATTCTTAAAAATCTGGTTACCATCCATTTTTAAAATCTTTTTTTTTATTTTTCTCTGAAATATTGTGGAATAACAGACAGGCCACTGTGACCCCCCTGGGTTATTGCTCCAATTCAGGCCAGGTGAAATTTACATATGTGTGTTGCTCAGGTAAAATCAAAGTATTTCTATTTGTGTGCTCTTTGTGTGAATCGATTTTAAGCAATACCTTATTCCTGAATTCTGAGAGTTAAATCCTTCAGTGTAATGTCAGGCACAATTTAAGAAGATATTGGTCCCAAAGACCTCTATGCCTGTCACATTAGAACATGCAAGAGAAACTGTGGAGTGTGGTGGGGATCTATTCAAATGGAAGTTGCCAGTGTTGACTCATTGTCTAATTGACACTAACTAGCTGTATGAACTTGTGCACATCACATCATGTCTTTCTCTTTGAATTTGAACAGTCAACTTGATCAGTGGATTCTTAATCCCGCTATGCATTCAAATTCATGAAAACACAAATTCTTGGGTCCCTCTGTAGCATGAGTGAATCAAATTTTCAACCAGTGGGGACCATGAGGTATTATTTTTAACAAATTCCCCTACTAGTTCTTGGATCTCCAAAGGAAACAGGTGGTTTATATATGGCAGCTAGTGAACTTGATGGCCCTTATTGTTCTTTCCTGTTCTGAATGTCTGAAATCTATACACACCAGTGGATTGGAACAGGGGACAGGAAAGAGACCTCTGGAAGAAAGTTGCTATTCTTGATCATGCAAATAAAATACAAAATGTGAGCAGAACCAGCAATGGGTTGTGGCTTTTCCTATTCACTTTTCTTACCTGTACAGTGAAAGTGATATCCAGACAGGCCAAACATTTCCCTTGAGGCAGCTGAAAATATTCCCAGAACAAAGAATAGCTGTCCTCTCTCAAGCTGACCATAACTGATTGGTGGCAGAGCCTGGAACACTGTGTGGAGAAGGATACAAAACCAAAGCTCAGGCAGACAGAGAAAGAGAACAAGTACGAATGGCTTAGGCAACAGTGGCCATGTAAACATCATCTGCTCTGTTTTCAGATCCTGTAAGAATTGAAACTCCACAAGTTTCAGAGTCAGGTGTGGATTCAAACTTGAGCCCTACTACTTATGGCCAGGTCTAACTCCATCTCTGCATTCGTTAAAAAAAAAAAAATGGGGATAATAAAACATCTCATAAGAGGACTAAATCAGATAATATTTGAAAAGCTCATCACATGGTACCTAATACTTAAAAGGCAAAAATATATAAATCAGTTCTTCATTCCCCTATGCTCCTTAAGCAAAGAATTCAAATCAGATCCATTGTCAAAATTCCCAGTCAAGTCAGTGCAATAATAAACATAAGAGGTGCTTGAACACTTACAAGTGGAGAACAAATGAATGATAAAAGGAAACACATGCACAGCACTTGTTGTGTGCTGGAACTGACCTAAGCCTTATTTATTCTTCACATCCTCTCCTTTATGGATGTTCAAAAGTGAGGTAAAAAGACATGAAGTACACAGTTAATAATGGCATTGCAGTAACTGTACTCTTAACCACTTTGTCATGCTACTGTTTGGTGGAGGGAGGAAAAACAGGAAGGCAAGGGAGTTTACATCACCAAGCAGGATTGAGAGAGCAACAGACTGCCCTTGGGCAAAATATGCATTTTGTGTGGCCTGCATGGGTATTTGTTCCAGATTCAATGTGACAACTGTCGGTAGGAGATGCATATATTACAGTGGCGCCGTCTCACCCGTCTTCTGAATGATGGCCAACCTGCTTCCCTCATTTCATGCCCATAGGATTCTACCTGGTTCCAAAGTGTTTGACCTTGAGATCAGTGTTGGCACAGCTATGGAGGGCCCCATCAAGCCCCTGACATAGATGTGCACAGTAGAGGTGACTCCTTGACACACAGAGATTTCAAACACAATCCAAATTATTTTCAATCATTTGTTGTGAAAAACTAAATATTTTAATACAAAAATAAAATTGAAAAGAAAACAAGTCAATTCTATTTATTTTTTTCATTTTTCCTTGTCTCTTTTCATATTAAGTTCCTCAGAGCCTGAAATAGCCAAGTTAGTCCCAGTTCTGTGAGCTGAGCAGTCCCTCAATTCTTGCCTCTTGTTTTTCCTTCTTTCTTCTTTTTTTTCAATCCCTCTCATGATTTCAATACTGCAAAGCCTCACTTAACTAAATTCAAGAGAGAAATAAGCGTTTGGATGATACTGAAAACTAGTGTATGCCTTTGTGGCCTTGGTGAGGAATATTCCAAGCATGTTGTAAATAGATATTTGCAGAGTTGGGAAAAAATTCACAAGATTTCCTAGCCTAAGAACCTACTCACTGGCCCTCACCCATCTAAAAAGGAGGAGCTGAGAGAGAAATGTGAAGATTTAGTTCCTTGTTTTTAACCTAACATTTTAACAGTCTTCAAGATGAAGACACGACCTCTCCGATCAGATTACATGTTTAAGAAGTTTCCAGCAACTGAGCCAGCAGGACTAAAATTGCGCATGTTTTGCAACTGGCAGTCTCTTCATGCACACACAGCTTTGTGACCCATTCCCCTAAATCCCAGGGTGACTTGAGACACCCTTGTGTCTTCGGGGGATTGCTATTTGGAACTTTGGGCCACAGGAGGGAAAGAAATCGCTTTAACTTTGAAGAAAACTTTTCCCTAAGAAGAAAAGCCAGTCAGTGAGACGAATGACTTGGCTCCAAAATTAACCCTAACTGGCCATGGCATCCTATGACTGTCAATTGCTCCTCCAAACCTCAGATGAACCTTGCAGCCCAGGCATTCTGTGAATGTGAGGCTAGCCCAAAGGAGCATTAAAAGGCCATGTGTGGGCCGGCGCCGCGGCTCACTAGGCTAATCCTCCACCTTGCGGCACCAGCACACCGGGTTCTAGTCCCGGTCAGGGCGCCGGATTCTGTCCCGGTTGCCCCTCTTCCAGGCCAGCTCTCTGCTGTAGCCAGAGAGTGCAGTGGAGGATGGCCCAAGTGCTTGGGCCCTGCACCCCATGGGAGACCAGGAGAAGCACCTGGCTCATGCCTTCTGATCAGCGCGGTGTGCCGGCCGAGGTGGCCATTGGAGGGTGAACCAATGGCAAAAGGAAGACCTCTCTGTCTCTCTCTCTCTGTCCACTCTGCCTGTCAAAAAAAAAAAAAAAAAAAAAAAAAAGGCTATGTGTGTGTTCGTTTGCACCACCCTGGGTTATCCAGAAGTATCAGGGGAGAAATATAGCTGTCACTGTGGGATTTATCTTAGAGCATTGGGATGGATGGGACCAGCTAGGTGCACCACTTTGAAGGGCTGTTGATGATTGGGCTTGGTTGTGATAGTTAATATACTGTGATATTTCAAATAGCATTCAAAAACATGAGATTTATAGTTCTATCAAAAGAGAATATACTTTAAAATGGCCAAACAATATTACCTTAATCCCAGGACTGGAACAGCTAGCCCTCCAGCTATTTTCAAGCTATTCCAGACTTTGACCATCTGAGTCTGACTCTGATTCTGAATCAAATCTACCCTCCATCCCATTCAGGCATGGATGTCAGTGTTAACAGAGAACCATACCCTTTCCTTCAAGTGCCAGTTGAAACTATCCTGGGCACATCCGAAGTCATGAGTTCACATGCCTATCATGTGCTTTCATGCCTATTGAATTCCTTGAGCCCTGCACCAATCCACCCTTGGTGTTAGGCAGCTTGGGCTGATGCCGACAACCCTCTGTGAGAGAACACACGATCACCATTCATGGATGCTCCTGAACTCCAGTCCACTGAGCTGGTGCCTGGCCAAGCTGAGGCTTGGAATGTGTTCCACCACTGCCACCCTCACCTCCCTGTCTGGAGGATACGAGTCACTGTCATCAATGCTGAGGTGAGAAAGCAAGAAAGACTCAAAGAAGCCAGATGAGTCCTCCCCATGACTCCACTTGTTGGTGGCAGAAGGGATGACCAGCGTCCAGTTTCCTGAATCACAGTTTTATAATCTTTCCTCTGCATCATATCACTTCTAACACTCTGGCTAAGGTCCTAGACCTCCCCCAGACAACGGGCGCACTACCCTTAGGACCCAAAACGTAGCAGTTTCAGGGACAACTGGGCACCATGTGTCTTTGTAGGGTGTTCAGAAATCCTTCCACAGCTCTGCAGAGGTGAGGCAATGTTGGAAGGTTGGCAACATACATTGCCCCAAGATGTGACACAACAGGTACACACACACACACACACACTCACACCCCTTTTTATAATCTCTATTTGGAACAAAGAGATGGAAAGGAATGTCTTCTTAAAGTTCATTTATTTTCTTTGGCAGCAAAGGGTGAGGAAAATTGAGTTGTTTGAAGTCTGCAGCTAACGTCCCCCACCCACCCCCATTCCGTGTAAGCCATTATTTTTAAACATCGCACAGAGGTGCACTTCACCCCAGAGCAGGAAAACCAGGAAGCAGAACAATTTACAGACTGAATTATCAACCCCAACTAGAGAATCAGATGTATAATCAAAAGCAGAATTTTCAGCCCCAAATCAAGAGTAAATGGTACAATCAAAGGTAGACTCCATGCTACACTATTTTCATCTCTGTCTCCCTTTTGGTAACTTTCTTGCTCTCTTACTGCCATGGGCCCTGAGGAGCCCAGTGCCTTCAAGTCTCACCTCTCTTCTAGCCCACCCTCCCACCCCACCAGACCTGGCTTCCTAGCAAGAAAAAAATATTTTAAACACCTTCCCAGGTGTACTCAGCCTAGTTCCATGTTGATCTTCATAAAGCTTTTAGAAAATGCCCTGTGGTCCCTCTCTAATCAGTAAAGTCATAATCTCCACAAATTCCTTTACTGTTTCTTTGCTAAAATCTAGGCTCTGATATTTTTTTCTTTTCTTGCCTTTTTCCATCAACACTTACTTGCCTATGTCCCATTCTTTCAAACCTCATTTTATTCCAGGGCAAAAATGCATATGTTCAACTGCTATGGCAGAAAAATTAAATTGCTTATTCCTACTAAGCACAAAGGTAACACAAATTAAAACACTGAGGTAGATCTCTCCCTTTTGGAATTGGTAATATTTTAAATTACTTAATTCTTAGTGCTCACAAGAATATAATAAAATATGATACGGATTTGGTGGCACAGTGAGTGAGGCTGGCATTCCAAATCAGAGTTTCATTGCAAGTCTTGACTACTCCACTTCTGATTTGACTTCCTGCTAATGCCCCTGGGAGACAGCCCATGTGGCCCAATTATTTGCATTCCCTCCACCCATTTAAGACACACGGATGGAGTTCCTGGATCCTGGCATCAATGTTGCTCAGACCTGACTGTTGCAGCCATTTGAGGATTTAATCAGCAGATGGAAGATCTCTCCCTCTCTGTCACTGTGCCCTTCAAATAACTAAGTAAATCTTTTAAAAAGTAATATTAAAAATACACTATCTTATCTACTATTGAGTGACTATAAACTGTTGCAAATTTTCTTTAAAAAGTAATTTCCTCATCTGTATTAAGACCTAAAAGATCCCAAACCCCTTGACCCAGAAATTTCATTTCTGTGAATTTACCCAAAGGAAATAGTGAAAGATATGCAGGAAGATTAATTATGGGAACATTCAATGATGCATTATTTATAATGCCAAAAATTCTAAATTCTAAATTAAATGAAACATTTAGTAATAATGATGATGGAGTAGCTAAAGACATAACAGTCTACCCGCATTATAGAAAAAATGTCTAATTATTAAAAGTTACACTCAACTTATATATAATGAGCATGTGTACATACGCACACATACATATCATTATAAATAAAATATGAGAAGTATTGAATGGTTAGCTCTGAGTGATGAGATTATAGATGATTTTTATTATCTCACCTGGATTTCTTCATTTTCTAAATGTTCTGACCACAGGAAGTATGTATTACCTTTATAATCAGGAAAAAACAAAATGCCTTTTTATGCAAAATTGCTGTAGAAATAGCAATTCAATCTGTCCCTGTCCCAGATAGCAGATTTGGACTGTTTTAGGAACCTGACATTCATTAGGACAAAGGTTTCCCGTGAGTGAAAGTCTGTGGCAATTCAGAAAGAGAAGATAATTCCCCAGAGGGGAGCTCTCAAGCCTCCCCTCCACTGCCTGGAGCTGCTTTGTTTGGCAGAAGTTCTGCCTCGATGTGCCTAACACCATGTTCCTTTGGAACATGAAGTCTCTTGTGCTCAGTGTGAAATACATTTGCTACCTGTGTGCCTGTGTACACACACACACACACCCCACACACACTTGTAATTGGATACGTATTTGTTTCATTAAATCTACTCACTCAGCAATTTCTATACTAACCAGTCCCTGAGGCCAAAAGAAAAAAAAAAATCAGTAATCAACATACTACTTTCAAGTACAGAGTACCGACCTATTTATAAAAGGAAATTAAGTAAAACCGGTAATTATAACTAGCGTACAACCTTTCAACACAGTCAATGAGAAATTCAATTTGCTTAAAATAATGAGCTACTCTGGCAGGAGCAATCTGTTCATATGCAGTTCCCAAGAGCCTCAGGATGGAAAGGAAGCCCTGCCTGGCATTTGATACTATCTGTCAGTTTATCAACTCTGTCTCAGGGTGAGTTTTACGATGGCACTACGTTTGGGATGGAAAAAGGAAAGAGAAAAATCTTCTTTTGTCTTTTCTACACAGTTATCGGAAACTTGCTGGCAAATGGATTCAATTTCTATTTTAAACAGTTGAACAAGTAAAGCGATCTACCTCACACCTACTTTCTAGGGATTTTGTTTGGCCACCTTTATTCCTCCTCACCATCATCCCGACCAAATGGGCGAAGTTTCTGAGATCCCTGATTGCTGGCGATTCAGAGATTCCTTTGTCTAAAGCTTGTCTATGTTTTTCTTACCAAGTCAGTACCTTTTGAGGCGAGACAAAGATACACAAAAGCTGAATTAAAGAATGTCGAAACAAAACAATATAAACTGATATGAGAACTTCCCACATCTGGCTACAGACGACCTCTTCTTGGTTCCATTCATTCATTCACATATCCTTTCAGTCAATGAGTTTCATTGTCAACTATTAAGTACAGCTGCTCTGCTAGAGGGTAGAGTGATAGGCAGAGAGAAGAAAGCATATGGTTTTTTCTCTCCTGCAGCCAGCCTGGTGAACTTTCCCCAATGGGGTTTCAGGCCTCCTTCTCTGCAGGCTTTTTCTGCCTTTCCCCGCCAATGTCTCGGGTTACCAAGAGGTTTTAAGCTCACCTCCCCTTCCAGCGTTGGCACGCAGACTCTGCTGCTCCGGCGGGTCCGGTGGGTCCAGCGGCCCTGGCAGCTCCCACGGCTCAGCTTCCACATGGTGGGAGACCTTGCTCTCCTCTTAGGTCCTCCGAGTCACAGCCACTAGATGCAGAAGAGTTTCCTCTGCAGTTTTTCCCTGATCCTTTTCCTGAGGCTACCGTAACTCCACTTTTATTAAACTATCTTTTCCCAGACTGTTGGTGTGCGCCCTCACTATTCAGCCATCTTGGCTCTGCCTAGTCATTAAAAAAATCGAATAAATAAGGGGAACCAGCACGGACATTTAACATCTCTCTCCACTCACCTTACAATGCCGAGCAAGACAAAGGGCAGGTGCCATTTTATGTAAGTAAAGTGGTGTGCACCATTTTGCATATGTAAAGCGGGTGTCTCTCATTAGCCAAGCAGAAAAACCTGACTCTAGTAAGCAAACGAATACCCACAGGAGCCAGATTTCCTACATCAACTACTCTCAATTCCACTCAGCTGTGTGGAATTACTTCCCAACTGAGTCAAAAAAAAAAAAAAAAAAAAGAGAGAGAGAGAGCGAGAGCGAGAGCCAGCAAGAGAACAATCAGGGTGAATCACCTTTGGCACACCCTTAGCCCTGTAGAACCAGAGCTCTCTGGCCACACCTATCACAGCCTCTAAGGATCCATCAAAAGCAGACAGTCCTCTTAATCTAGAGTCACAGTATAACGAGAAAAAACCAAAGAATATCTCCAATATGACAAACGCAAAAGCAGAGGTAAAAAGAACAAGGAAGACACTATGACGCCCCCAAATGAAATAGACACCCCAATTCAAGATTATGAAGACAATGAGATAGAAGAAATGCAAGAAGCAGATCTCAAAAAATTGATAAGAACATTAAGAAGTTCTCAAAAACAAACTCTTGAACTACAGAAATCCTTAATGGACAAGACAGAAAATCTCTCTTGCGAAAATGAAATATTAAGGAGGAATCAAAATGAAATGAAGCAACTAGTAGAAAATGAAACTGTGATAGTGATGAGAAATCATAATGAAGTGAAGAATTCAATAGATCAAATGACAAACACATTAGAGAGCCTTAAAAACAGAATGGGTGAAGCAGAAGAGAGAATATCAGACTTAGAAGACAGAGAACAGGAAAATATACAATCAAACCAAAGAAAAGAAGAGGAAATTAGAAATCTAAAAAATATTGTTGGGAATCTTCAGGATACTATTAAAAACCCAACATTCGGGTTCTAGGAGTTCCTGAAGGCATGGAGAGGGAGAAAGGATTAGAAGGCCTTTTTAGTGAGATATTAGCAGAAAATTTCCCAGGTTTGGAGAAGGACAGAGACATCCTAGTACAGGAAGCTCATAGAACCCCTAATAAACATGACCAAAAGAGATCCTCACCACAACACGTTGTAATTAAACTCACCACAGTGAAACATAAAGAAAAGATCCTAAAATGTGCAAGAGAGAAACGTCAGATTACTCTCAGAGGATCTCCAATCAGACTCACGGCTGACACTTCATCAGAAACCCTACAAGCTAGGAGGGAATGGCGAGATATAGCCCAGGTACTAAGAGAGAAAAACTGCCAGCCCAGAATATTATATCCTGCTAAGCTCTCATTTGTGAATGAAGGTGAAATAAAGACCTTTCACAGCAAACAGAAATTGAAAGAATTTGTTGCCACTCGTCCAGCCCTGTAAAAGATGCTTAAAGATGTGTTACACACAGAAACACAGAAACATGGTCATCAATATGAAAGAAGGTAAATGAAGGAAATCTCACACCAAAAGATCACAGGAAGTTCAAAACATATATCAGAAAATATATTTGATTGTGAGTGAGATCCCAGTGGAAAGAACAGGTCTTCAAAGAAGGAGGTACCTTTCTCTGAAGGGAAGAGAGAACCTCCACTTTGACTATGACCTTGTCTAAACAAGATAAGAGTCGGAGAACTCAAGGGGCTTCCATAGCCTTGGAAACTCATGACTGGTGCATAGGGAGATTACTGATGCCATAAACAGGAGTGTCAATTTGTAAAGTCAACAACAGGAGTCACTGTGCACTTACTCCTCATGTAGGATCTCTGTCCTTAATGTGCTGTACATTGAGGCTTCATGCTATAACGAGTACTCAAACAGTATATTTCACTTTGTGTTTCTATGGGGGTGCAAACTGTTGAAATCTTTACTTAATGTATACTAAACTGATCTTCTGTTCAAAAAAAAAAAAAGAAATTATCAATTCCCAACTTGACTCTCACTGGGATTAAACATGACAATAGGTCTGATCTGATTTCATCATCATTTAAAAAATCATCTATTATTTTTCACTTTATGTTTCTGTGTGGGAGGAAACTGTTGAAATCTTTACTTAATGTATGCTAAACTGATCTTCTGTATATTAAGATAATTGAAAATGAATCCTCATGTGAATGGAAGGGGAGAGGGAATGGGAAAGGGGAGGGTTGCGGGTGGGAGGGACGTTATGGGGGGGAAGCCATTGTAATCCATAAGCCGTACTTTGGAAATTTATATTCATTAAATAAAAGTTTAAAAAAAATATCTTTGGCAAATGGCAGGGCAAAGCTACTACTTATCAATAGTCACATTGAACGTTAATGGCCTGAACTGTCCAGTTAAAAGGCACCAATTGGCTGATTGGCTTAAGGAACAAAACCCATCTATTTGCTGCTTACAAGAAACACATCTTTCCAATAAAGATGCATACAGACTGAAAGTGAAAGGCTGGAGAAAGATATACCATGCCAACAGAAATGAAAAAAGAGCAGGCGTAGCCATCTTAATATCGGACAACATAAACTTTACCACAAAAACTGTTAGGAAAGCATATGGGTTTGGGGGTGTCTTCCAAAACCTCAGATTCTAGTAGAGGAGTAGACTCATGAAGGGATCATTATAAAACCACCCAGAAGCATGATGACAGGGGTTTTTGAGAACATTTAGAAGTGCTACTTACCTAACCCAGCTTGAAGGACCACAGGAAAGGTTCAGAAGAGAAATTTCAGCAAAGAATAGAGATTAAACTCTACACTAAGAATGCTATTTTTAGGAAAAGAAGTAGTACAATGTAAGTACCAAGAAATTAATATGGAAAGGTGGTGAGGCACAACAATTAACTCTGACTTCAACTATTCAAGAAATTACTCCAAAACTTGGTGATTTAAAATAAGAATGATTAAAGATTTATTTATTTATTTACTCAAAAGGCTTCCATAGCCTTGGCAACTCATGACTAGAGCCTAGGGAGATTACTGACGCCATAAACAAGAGTGTCAAATTGTTAAGTCAACAACAGGAGTCACTGTGTACTTACTTCTCGTGTGGGATCTGTCCTTAATGTGTTGTCCAATGTGAAGTAATGCTATAACTAGTACTGAAACAGTATTTTACACTTTGTGTTTCTGTGTGGGTGCAAACTGATGAAATCTTCACTTAATATATACTGAATCGATCTTCTGTATATAAAGATAATTGAAAATGAATCTTGATGTGAATGGAATGGGAGAGGGAGCGGGAGATGGGAGGGGTGTGAGTGGGAGGGAAATTATGGGGGGGGAGCCATTGTAATCCATTAACTGTACTTTGGAAATTTATATTTACTAAATAAAAAGTAAAAATAAATAAATAAATAAAGATTTATTTATTTATTTGAAAGAGTTACAGAGAGCAAAGTCTTCCATCAACTGGTTCACTCCCCAAGGGGCCACAATGGCTAGGGCTGACCAAGAGTTTTATCCAGGTCTCCCATGTGGGTGGCAGGGGCCCAAACACTTGGGCCATCTTCCACTGCTTTCCCAGGCACATTAGCAGGGAACTGGATGGGAAATGGAGTAGCCAATACATAAATATTGGTGTCAGTCAGTGGCCTTACCTGCTATGCCATAATGCCAGCCTGCATTTTATCTTTTTTTTGAGATTTATTTATTTTATGAGAGAGGGAGGGGGAGAGGGAGAGGGAGAGGGAGAGGGGGAGGGAGAGGGAGAGGGAGAGGGGGAGGGGGAGGGAGAGGGAGAGAGAGAGAAATTCTTCTAGTCACTGATTCACTACCAAAATGGTTGCAACAACTAGGCTTGGACCAGACCTAACCCAGGAGCCAGGAATTTCATCTGGGTCTCACACTTGGGTGGCAGAAACCCAAGAATTTGGATCATCTTCCACAGCCTTTCCATGCACATTAGCAAGTTGCTGGATTGGAAGCAGAGCAGCCAGGACTTGAACCAGCATTCCAATTTGTGATGTGGGCATCACAAGCCACAGCTTAACCTGCTGCCCCACAATGCTAGCCACCAACCATTTTATTTAATCATCACTCTTTGGGTCATATGGCTAGTTCTTTTGGTCTGGGCCAGCTTGGCCAAAGAGAGATGGTCTAAGTCAGCTTTCCTCCCACTTGTGAGGCCTCCCGTAGGAAAAGTAAGGTGATTACATGTGCTCTCTCCTCCTTGAGGAACTTAGCCTTGGATTCTTCATATGGAGGCCAAAGGTTTTCTCAGAGCCAGAGAAGAGTGCAAAGCCTAATGCCCAAGCATTGTTCAAGCCTTCGTTTCTCAAGTCCCCGTTTGGCAACATGAATCATGTGGTCAATCCCATAGTCAGTGCAGGACATGCTCACCAAAGAAATGAATGCAGGGATGAGATATACTGCAGGACAGAACTCTGCCAGTCTACCACACAAGGGGACCTTGAGTGGCCTGTGGAGGAATGGAGAGTTTTGGTAACGCTTTGAAATAGAAGAGATTTGGGGTTGGCATTATGGTGTAGTGGATAAGGACTACGCCTGCGGCACTGGCATCCCATATGCTCACCAGTTTTAGTCCCCACTGCTCCACTTACAATCCAGCTCCCTGTTAAAGGCCTGGGAAAAGCAACAGAAGATGGCCTTCGTGCTTGGGCCCTTGCCACCCACAAAGGAGATGCAGATGAAGCTCCTGGCTCCTGGCTTCATCCTGACTGAGCCCTAGATGTTGCAGCCACATGGGGAGCTAACCAGAGAATGGAAGATCTCTATCTCACTCTCTCTGTAACTCCAACTTTCAAATAAATTAACCCAATAAAAAAAGAAAGAGAAGAGATTTATAATTGACATGGTCCTTCCAGGCGGCTGTGATTTAGTGAAACCATTGATTCTACGACAAAGCTCATTCTCTGGGTTAAATACGTCTGAATTTGAACTGCGGTTCCCAATATTCTAAGTATTCAACTTTGAACAAGTTTCTTGACCTCTGCAAGTCTGTTTTCTCATCTGTCAACTGGAGACAAAAATTCCAAATGCCTGTTCCACAGGGCTATAGTGAGGATTACTAAGGTACATAAAACGCTTTAGCATAGCCTATAGTTTGTGCTAAGTAGCCATTAAGTACTAGCAGACATTATTTCATTGTTATTATTACCAGAGACTCAAGATTGCTGGTCTTGGGAGCAGTTAAGGTGCAGATTTGGAAGTTCAATTTTGAAATAATAAAGTGCTGAAATGGTCAATGGTAGTTGAAGCAAAGAAGAGAAAGAGGTTTGAGGAATATTTAGAAGTTAGCATTGGTAGGATAAGGAAATTGATTGCATGTGGAATTCTAAGAACAACAAAGACTCAAGTCTCCACATACTCTAGCATAGGTGATGGGGTGTACTGTTTGTTTCTAACTGATATAGTTAATATAGAAGGAAAATCTTGTTTCTATGTGAAATGAGATTGAGTTTCCTTTTGGATCATAGGTAATGAGCATCCATTAGACAGACACTATGAGTTTAGGTTCAAGCCAGCCAATGCTCAGGTATGAGACTGTACAATGTGTAATAAACCTCTAGTCTTCCATTTGTAGGCCTGCTTTGGAAGCAGGTAAGTTCCTGAAACAGACTGGAAGCAGAGAAGACCAAAAGTGGCCAACCAGAGAAAGGGGGACCCTCGATCTGGGGAAAGCAGGGCAGGATTTTGATTCCTGTAAGAGGAAGTAGAAGTTCAAGACTGGTCTCCCGCAGAGAACTTCTAATTCCCTATCAAAGGATGAGATTCAGGGATCACCAAACAGAAAGGAAATAGAAATGTGGCTTTGGGGCCGGCACCATGGCGCACTAGGTTAATCCTCTGCCTGTGGCGCTGGCATCCCATATGGGCGCCGGTTCTAGTTCCGGTTGCTCCTCTTCCAGTCCAGCTCTCTGCTGTGGCCCGGGAGTACAGTGGAGGATGGCCCAAGTGCTTGGGTGCCTGCAGCCGCATGGGAGACCAGGAAGAAGCACCTGGCTCCTGGCTTCAGATCAACACAGCTCTGACTGTTGTGGCCACTTGGGTAGTGAACCAACGGAAGGAAGACTTTTCTCTCTGTCTCTCTCTCTCTCTCTCTCTCACTGTCTGTAACTCTGCCTGTCAAATAATTTTTTTTTAAATGTGGCTTTACTTAAGAACTATAGAACTATGACAGAGAAGGCTTGTGTAGCAAATAGGTTTCCTAGAACTTTCTGAACCTCTGAACCCTTCATTCCCAAGACTGCGGGAACTAGAAGAACTAGTGATTTCAGAGGGTGAGCTGGTTCTTCTGGTAGGAGTGTGAAGAACTGCCTCCTAAGAGCAAGTGGCTAGAACCTCTGGCCTTGAGCTTAACCTCACAAATGCTGTCTAAGCAGGATCTTAATGTCTGAGGAGCTTAATCTATGAACTTCACTTAGAATGGTGGTAAAAGGGAGCACAGTCCTTTTTTTTTTTTTTTTTTTGACAGGCAGAGTGGACAGTGAGAGATAGAGAGAGACAGAGAGAAAGGTCTTCCTTTTGCCGTTGGTTCACCCTCCAATGGCCGCCACAGCTGGCGCGCTGCGGCCGGCGCATTGCACTGATCTGAAGCCAGGAGCCAGGTGCTTTTCCTGGTCTCCCATGTGGGTGCAGGGCCCAAGGACTTGGGCCATCCTCCACTGCACTCCTGGGCCATAGCAGAGAGCTGGCCTGGAAGAGGGGCAACTGGGACAGAATCCAGTGTGCTGGCGCTGCAAGGCAGAGGATTAGCCTATTGAGCCATGGCGCCGGCCCAAGGGAGCACAGTCCTAACAAGGTGATTAAATCATCACTCTGAGAAGTTGTGGTAGGACCAGGGCAGAGCAAGGATACACAAAAATGCACAAAATTTAACCATGAGGTTCGTTGTTGGAATGACTGAGAAATTTGATCATTGCGTACTGAAAGTGGTTCAGGTAAACTATCTCCCCTGCTCTGCTTTGGTTGTAGTGGATCCTGAAGCTAACAGGATTGAACTTGGCAGAAAAGTAAAAGTTTTGGAATTTGAGAAGTGATCCAAACTTTAGTCTGTAATTTTCTAGAGAGAGAGAGAGAGAGAGAGCGCGCGCAAATTCAAGGCTTCATTCTGATGGTCACTTTGAAAAATATTTCAGAAACTTTATTTTCCTTGATTGAGAATATCATGGTGGGCCAGTCCACCCACTCCCATCTTTCTTGCAGAGTTACACATGTGGCTTAGTGTCCTTTCAGAGAACATTGTGTGTATGGGGCTTGGTCTGCTTTGTTCTGGTGGGTGGACAGCAATCTGTGCAGGAGAAGACTGAGTTATTACTTCAAAGGGCGTAGGTGTCCCAGTATTAACAAACAGTTCTGTATTACAAAGCTCATAGGAACACAGAGGCTGCAGTTGAGGGTCTTCTTGAGCCACTTAACAATCTCTCATGTTAAAAATTTGGAAGTCCTCTGGTGTGGGCTCCTGCTTAACACCTCCCTATCTATACATTTGTCTTCATTCTTTACCCACTTCACAGAATTAAATAAATCCATGTTTCCACTTGTCCTTTTTCATCCTATTAAACATCCCTCACCATATCCTCTATTTGAATTAAAATATAGCATTGAAGGCTGTAGGATGGCAAGGAATTGGGTGGCCCAGGTTTTCAACTTCAGCATAAATGGAGGTATACTCTTTCCATGCTGATTCTACAATTTATCTGATTCCTTCCATTGGTGTTTCTAGTTCCTCAACCCATTAAACTACAGTGAGTGTTCAAAATTCACTCAAGAAACCAACTTCTCTCATACACCAACCATTATCAAGCCACCAAAACTAGGCACCATGCCTTCCCATGTTACACTTACCTGCTTGATGACCCCAGAATATCCTTCACTTGGATTAGGAGTATCACAAGCAAAAGTTAATCCAACTCCCACCGTCAACTCAAATCTGAGTTGTTAAGAGCGCTGACTGGGGATGGAAAGAGTAACTTAAATTTTAGGGAGGGATAGATGACTCAACCTAAGAGAATAAGAAGCCAAATAAGTTGGAAAATTTGCTGATGCAAATTCAAAAGTTTTTAATCAATGATGTTGAACTCTGAATGATAGTACATTGGAAATATCATTCTGCAAAATGATAATTATTTTAAAATAAGCCTTGAGAATATAATTTGTTTGTTTGGTTGGTATTTTTCTTGCCTCATTTTATCCAAAAGTTTGCAAATGGTAAACTAAAGCAGAACACATCAACAATATATGGACAGATATTCAAAGTTTTCTGTTGCTTGAATAATAACAACAAGTCATCCTCCTATATCCTCTGTAGGCAAATGGAAATGTGACATAGAAAAAAAAAATGAACCCTAATGATCAAGAGAACATTTTGTATGGTAACCTTGTGATATTACAGAGTAATTATAATTAACTTTAAAGGACCAATGTGGGATACATAGTCCTCTAAAAAATCCTTCTAGTTGATTCCATGCTAATGGTTAAATTGGACAAATGAATGCAGTATGGCTACATTAACAAAAATCACACTTCAAGTGTTCTGATCCCTACACCTCTTCTGCCACATGTTCAGTGTTTTACAATCTCTCTCAAGTGCTTACTCTCATGACCATAACACTTGACTACAGATAAAACAACACACTTTTCCAATTAAATATTTTGTCTTAAGCATTCCCCAGTGCCTCCCAAAAGACAATGGTGTCTAGAATCAATGCATAAAAATTACTTCTCAATAAAATCCAGGAATAAGCCCTTTATTTTGATGAATGTAGCTACAAAGGAGATATTACTTATCAATACAATATTTTCTAGTTAAAAAAACAAGAACCCCGTGGTACCTGGATTTAAAATCATTTCACATAATATTTTCTCTTGACCTATATGAACCTTGTGCCTAAAGAGTATGGACCCAAAAGATATTGAGCACTTCAAAATCATTTCATTTCAAATCTGTATTCCACCTGAAGATTTAAGATGAGATGCTGTTACATCTAAAGATAGCTTTCTAGAACCTCAGCTAGGCATGAAAAAATGTGAATGTGCTGATTACATGTTGTCTCAGTTCCTCCTCTTCATTATCAGACAGCTTCTTCAAATTTGGTTTGTTGTTGTTGTTGTTGTTGTTGTTGTGATTTTTTTTTTTTTATTTTTACTGTGTTGGTCTCTCACTAACCTACTCATCCAGGGACTTAGCAATGAGTTCTATACGATGACTGTGATTTGTGGGGAGCAGCTCGGACTAGACTGTTACTGGAATTAAGACTTATTCTATGCATCTGCTCTCCTACAATATGGCGCTGGGAGAGGAGAAAACAGCTTCTACCCAGCTGCCTCCAGTTCAACCAATAAACTGTAGGACTTGCTCCTGATTGGAGAGCAGCGTACTCGGCGTGTGGGCAGCCGAGTTAGGATTGGCGGAGGAGGACTATAAAGGAGGAGAGAGACGGCATGCACCAGGAACATCTAAGGGGAACATCTGAAGGAACACCTGTGCAGCCCCCCAGAGAGCCGGCCGGCGGTGTGCCGCTCCCCTGCGGAAGTGGGGAATGCGGCCAGGGGGAACTGCCCTTCCACGGAGGTGGAAGGGATAGTGGCCAACCCGGGAAGAACCAGCAGCAAACCCGGGGAGGGCCGAGCAGACGAAAGAACAGCGCAGGGTCCTGTGTCGTTCCTCCACGAAGAGGGGGAGCGACATAATGGTGCCGTGACTCGGATATGAAGCCTAGGCAGGGCTTAGTGTTGCTCCTCCACGAAGAGGGGGAGCGACAGTGATTCATGTTAGGTGGCCTGATAATGACTGCTGAAACACCAAACCAAAGCATGGCTTCCTGTGAAGGGGTGTGGTGAAGCAGCATGAGTTTCTGTCTTCACAGCTCATTGATTCTGTGCCTATTGATTCCAGCTACAGAGGCCCAATGCTTTGAGTGTAGTTATGAATCTGTGGGTATCTATGCAAATTATTGTGAATGTTAATATATCCAAGGCACACTATTTTGATTTGATAACTGAAACTGAAGAACTCGACCATGCTAAATAAGCTCAGTTTTTAAAGAATCAAAAGGCTGATCTCCTAATGGTGAATCATATTAACATTTTGCTTCTCTTTCTTCTCTGTGCCTGTTTTGTGCTTGATTTTGAGACTTCTAGGTATATTTGTGAGCATTATTGGTTAGCATAAGTTGGAAGAACACTAATGAGACGTCATTAGGTACAATGGCTTTTAAGGAGACTTTAAATAAAATTGTGGCTCCACTTCTAAACAACTGTGACTTGGAGGGGCATGGTGTTGACTTGGTAAGACTCCAGTTAGAACATCTATGTCCCACATTGGATTATCTGGGTTGGATCCCTGGCTCTGGCTCCTGCTTTCAGGTTCCTGCTAATACACACCCTGAGAGGCCGTGGTTTATGGCTAAAGTAATTGAATACCTGCCAACCATGTGGGCAACACGGATTGAGTTCCTGCCTCCCAGCTTTAGCCACCTGCTGAGGCCAACACAGGCATTTAGGGAGTAAGCCAATAGATGGTATGTGTGTGTGTTTCTCTGCCTCTCAAATAAATAAATTTTTTTAAAAACTTTACCAGAGCCTGTCACTTAACTTCCTTGTCATGGAGATGGAAGTAGTGTATTCCTCCAGGTTGACTGAGAAGATTAAACAAGACAACACATTAAAAGCAGTCAGCACAATGCTTGTGTCAGAACATGTACTCAATCACTATCAACTATATTTTTACTAGCAGTAGACAAAGTCATATTATAAAGACCTTATTCTCTTTCTGAATTCCAGTTGATATCATGAGGTATGCCACCAAGATGATAAAAACATAGGATATAGAATTCAGAGAATAATTGCACTTGAAGCTTATAAACACCCAAGGGAGAAAAAAATGGAAAAGAGGTGTTAAAAGGGTGAAAAGATTATCATTCTGCTCTTCGCTGGCCGACCACCTGTGACATGTTTTTTTTTTTTTTAATTTTTTTCTGTTGTCTTTATTGTTTAGTCTCTGCCTCTTCCTTTACCTTAGTGCTGACCTTCTGCACAAATGCACTACTACATCTTTAACAGTTATTACCACTAATGTGGTGGGAGCTAATGAGCACTTGGAACTCTGTCATCAGGAAAATGCAGCGTAATTCATGCATCCCAGGAGGGACTGCTCAGAAAGAGTGGAGCTGATTTATTATTGGACACAATAGGATTTTGCCCAAGAAGCTCTCCTTGACAAGTTGTTTCCTTATTTGGCAGTTGTAGAGGTCAGTTCCCCAAATATAGTTTTCAAACTTCTTCTTATGAGCCTGGTTTCTCTCTGATTTGAAGACCACAGGACTGTTTGTGACATGTGCAGTTGTCTTTCTTCTTTTTATTCTTTTAATTGGAATGATGAAAGTGATTTGTGCTTCAGTATTTTTTAAAGATGTAATTTGGACCGAAACAGAGACATGACATTACCTGAATGGTCATGATGTAAGTATTTGTAGCCATGGAAACAAAAATCCCAAAGTGGGAGAGGAGCTCAAGATCTGGACACAAACACTTGGGTAAAGCTTGTACTGAGATGACAGATATAGAAAGAGGGGACTAACCTAGTAGTCTGAGAGATGGAGAAACCTACACCTCTATTTGGTTCATTAAGTCAGGAGGAGAGGAAAGGCTAAGCAGAGGTTTCAAAACCATTTTTAGAAATAGATCCTTTTTCTCTTAAGATTTTATGTCAAATTCAATATGTAAACTAGCAAGAGCAAAGCAATGGAACTCACCAGGTGGTACTTTAAGCCTTCTATATACAATCTCTCATTTAAACTGTATACTGCACTGTGATGTAGGTACTACTCGTTACACCCACTTTACAGATGAGCTTACTGAAGCACAGAGAGATGGACTAACCTGCCCAAGGTCACGTAGCCAGGGAGGAGTAGATCCAGCATTAAGATTCAGAACGTCTGACTCGGGCTGGAGGAGTCCAGGAGACATCCTGTAGGAGGAAGAATGGGCCTTTTGAAGGGGAGAACAACAATCAGACCGGGAGAACAACAATCAGTCCAGGAGAACAGGGGAAGAATCATATCCTTCCTTACTTAGAAGAATCTGTAGGCTCCAGAAAGTTCCACCAACACCTTAGCCTTTATTTATTTTTTTAAGATTTATTTATTTCAAAGTTAGAATCACACATACAGAGGAGAGGCAGAGAGAGAGGGGTCTTCCATCCACTGGTTCACTCCCCAATTGACCGCAATGGTTAGGGCTGTGCCAATCCGAAGCCAGGAGACAGGATCTTCCCCTGGGTCTCCCACATGGGTGCAGAGGCCCAAGGACCCAAGCCATCTTGTACTGCTTTCCCAGGCCATAGCAGAGAGCTGGATCAGAAGTGAAGCAGCTGGGACTCGAACCAGCACCCTTATGGAATGCCAACGCTTCAGCCCAGGGCATTAACCCACTGAGCCATGATGCTGGCCCCCACCCTAGCTTTTAGAATTCCCTTTCTTCTTTACTCTTCACAACCAAATGGAGTTTCAGTTTCCCTACTGAGATCCTGTCAAAGATAGCTCCAGCCTCTCTATGGTGTTTTCATTCAAATTTCAGAAAAGTGTCCCAAGAACGATTGGCGGGACATGGAAAAAATCACTTGAATTCATTGCTACACTGGCAGAGAGCAGGGATAGGGATATTGGCAAGAGGAGATTACAAGGAGATGTTAATGCTTCTGTGTGAATTGTAGCACATCGCCAGTTGGGGTGAGAGGATTGAATCAGGAAGCATACAGAAATTTTGGTAACCCAAACCTGCACAGCACAAACATATGATAGATATTTAAGTGGAAAACAGACACTTTGGGCCATGAAAGGCCATACTGAAATGAGATGCATTTCAACTGCAGTTGGGTGTTTCTCTTCAAACACAACATTCTGTCTCTAACCTTTTAAATGTCTAATTTATTGCACTATAAATTTAAGGAATGGCCCACCTGTGCTCTATTCCCTTTTACAATCAAAACACAAACTTACCTCCTATATTTGCATTCCCTAAACAGCGGTTTGGCAAAAGCATTTGGTTTTTTCTTCCAAGAAGGGCTGGCTACGCTCCCTGAGATGGTCTATGTGTCTGGGTTGGTCTTGAATTTCTTATGCCCTGCTGACTTTGTACACTGTTAGGAAGTCACTGAACCCTTGCTGCAAGTTTGAGCTCCTGAAATATAGGGATTCACTTTTATTCACATTTATTCCCAATAAGCAGTTACACTACATGCACACAGTAGGAGCACGTGCACTTTTAAATATAATAGAACTGACTTGCTTGCAATAATACTGTGGTCTAGAGAATACAAGAGCAGCAGAGTTGTTGACTTCAAAATTCTTTATATTAAGCAAAATCCATTTCCATTTCACAAATCTTTATTGGACGCCAACTGCGTACCAAACTTTGAACTTGGTGGTAGATAAGATTTCAAAAATAAAAATATAGTGTAACTTCAGCAATGATTCTCCCTACAAGCTGGAGAAAAATAAGTGAGCTCTTAAATTCCTGACAGCATTTCCAGCTATTTTAAAAATGAATGTCTCTTCAGTGAGCATCTGTCCATTTCAAAAGAGTGGGCAGGCACCAACAGAGGTATGCTTGAGAGGGGTAGGAAGTGGTCTTTTGTTTTCAGCAACTTGTCATGGACAAGTCACAAAACTCACCATGGGTGAATAATTCAGAGAGATGGTTTTCTGGTTTTTCTTAATTGATATTCTTTGCGACAATTCAAGCTGCCTTTAAGTATGAATGACTGTGCATATCAAGGTCCTACTAAAGCCCCAAAGAGGGAATGTACATTTATGTTTTAAAATATTTTGGATTTCATTTGTAGCTTTGCCAAATATTCAAGACGCTGTTCTTACATGATTTTTTTGAATCATACTGTAACCATACTCTACCTATAAATCTTCAATTTTATTTCCTATTATTTCTCACTAACAGAGAAGTTGGATCGATATGTCCTAATTAACATATCTGGTAAAGCTTTAATGTTGTACTGCTCTATTGGATAGAGAATTAGAAATTTAGCTTTGTAGGAAGACTTAAGTCTGTTTGAAAGCAATGTTCAATGTACTAGGAGGATCCAAAATAGTTCCATGCAGCTTCAAATGAGAAAAACAGCCAAGAGGACAATGAACTGGAAGTAGAATTATTTTCCATATATTCTCCAAATCCAAGGAGTGCATTCTCCATTCAAGTCACAAAATGAATGAACAGCTGAGGGGAGCAAAACTGAGATGAAGGCTGAAATTGTTTGTATCTTGGGGCTGCTGTCTTCTGCCTCTTGGGATGCATTTCAGTCTAAACTATCTTCTTATTTGGGAAAAGAAGAGAGGAAAAGGGGCTAATTATCACAAAAGTAGACTTCATCACTAATCTCATCACCGTAACTGCACCACTAGTTTAATGAAAACTTAGAATTTTTGCTTTTCTAAAAAAAATCCATTCTCTATCTGAATCCAATGAGAAGAAACACCTAGTCTCTAATAGTCTGCTAATGAAACGCTAGCTCTTTATTGTCACTACTACTGCTCACACACAGTCTAATTAAGCCATGTCTGGGATATTTTCACACACATGTACACACGACACAAACACGGACAGGCTCAACCTTAAAAATACACAACTTATAAAACTAGTATTCATAATACAAACGATAAAGTTCAGGATGTTTTAGAAAGAGATAACATTAAACCATGGTTTAGAAGATTTAAAAATAATTGGCAGCTCCAAGAAAGGGAACATTTTTTCTTAAGGCTCTGCATATTTAGTATTTTTGTTGTGATTCACTTGGATTGAATGAATCAAGTGTTCTGGTCAAAAAAGAAGTTTGATGGCTGTGCAGGCTTAGCCAAAAATATAAAACATGTTGAAAGTATTCGATTCAGTAGAATTGCCTCCTGGAGATAGAGTAAAATCACCTCTAAGATTCCTTATTGTAGTAATGAGTAGTCCTAATAGTAATAATTTACAGAATCATCATGTAAGTTACAGTGAGTAAGCCAAGAAACAAACGTAAGTGCTTAGGAAAAGAACATGTATTGAATTCACTCAGCTGTGCTCTCTACTAAGAGATACTCTGATAGATTTTGCTAGAATTTCCTGCTACTCTGCATTTTCCTGCATTTATTTGTTAGCAATGCAAAAACCTTGATCAGATAACAGGGAAAAACAAAACATCAAATTAGCGTATCTGACTTCTTCAGACATGAAGAAGTTTGTTAATACAAGCATGTTGTTCAAGTTGATAATCATTCATATGGATAACTTTGCCTTACAGAAAAATTAAAATATTCTTGACATATTATCTTTTGATTTCGGATGTTTTATATTGCTCTTACAAACCAGTCTTCCTAAAAATATTGTTATAAATAAAAAAAAAATCGTAGCTCTAACTATAGTATGAAGCTAAAGATTTTCCATATGTTCAAGAAAACCTCTGTCTTTATAGCTAAATCACCCCTAATATGATTACTCTTTTGGCTGACTTACTGGTCAAATCAGAATGTATGGTTGATTCTGTGGTTTACCACATAGTCAAACATAAATCAGCTTAAAGCATTGGCTGGGCGATGCCCTAGCCAATTTGATCACATTGTGTATGCATGCTCAAGCTGAGAAGCGTCCAGGAAATAAAGATCATGTGCATTTGCACCAAAGTTCTGTAAAACTCTGTGCAAGAACATCCCATCGCATCAGCCACACAAGAAATAGCAAAGTCATATACCAAGTGGAAGGCATGCTTTTGCATGGATTCCTTTAATCAATCCAGAAGACTTAGTTCAAAGAGCAAATACAATGAATTATTTGGAACTGCAATAGAGCCTTAGAAATTACTAGCTTGTAATCCTGAGCCAAAAAGCATTTGCATCATGTGCCTGAAATGCATGATCTATGCTGAGTGTTCTGCCAACATTTTCAGGGCTATAAGTCATTTTACAACCCTGTATGTGACTCAGATTTTTGGAAAGCACTGGTGTTTTGTTCTGTGCTATACTCCTCCCCATCTCTTTCTGTCCCAACCCTTCTGTCCCCATTAAACCAACTAAATTTGGCTTTGGTTTTCAGAGGTAAACAAAAGAGTTACTAAGATTCAGTGGCTGTGTTGGGTTTCACAACTCAGGACACATTTAATGGAAGATTCTGTGTTTCAGTAAAAAAAAATGTGACTAGGGAGACTTGGCCGATTTTACTCCTCTAGGAGTTCTTATGAAGATTAACATTGTAATGGAAAATTCACTGGACAGAGAATAAAAGACCTAAGTTTTCATCCCAGTCCTGAAACTAAAAGCAATTGCAAAAATTACATTGAGTAAAAGTATCCTTTGTCAATTGACCCATGGTAAGTTGAAGATGAGCTTTGAATGAGATGTAACTTCCTAGTGATAAATTGAGGAGAGGCTGGCACCAGACACTCTACGGGCCACTGGCACATATTTTCACAAGTTATAGGGTTTCTGGTCACAAAACAGCAAGCTGACTAGCATTATACAGGTTCAAATCAAGAAACTTAGTTCTTACAACACACCCTAACCAACTGAAATTTTAAGAAACAAATTCTATTGCTCAGTTCTTGAATTGTTTCTTAAAGCTCCCTGGAATTTCTAGAGTAAAAATAGAATATTGAAATAAGAATTTATTGACATTGGAAGTGACTGACTGTGCTCTGATTTCTCAGTGGGTCTGGGAAAGTCTGGCTCCTCATCCATCTAGAAAGCATGGTTTTGTGGAAGGACATCACAACTGGAAGACAGCCGGTTTGGGTTTAGACTGGATCTGTTAAGAACAAGCTGTGCAACCAAGGGTGAGCAGCTTATCCTCGCCTTTTTCTGAAGTTCTTTCGGGATTGGAAATCCCATGCCTATTTTAATCAAAGGAAAAACCAAGAAAAAGATATTACTGAGATCTTTAAACACCATTATGGAATTATGTGCTCCCCATAAATATTCAACAGCTATTTAATGCTGGAAGCTGGTCCTTGACCAAGAGCAATTTTATTTCCTTACTCAGTTTATAACCTTAGCAATATTCCTAACACTAAAATATTCAATGAACATTCTGCGTCAACCAACCGCTTGAAATGAATAATGTAAATGCTCTTTGGTGCACCTCATCATGTGTTTCTGTTCAGGTGTTTCATTTTTCACAGTGTTACTTTTTATTTATGTAAAGAGAATGTGAAAAAAATAGGAAACAGCAGCAAAATGAGCTACCTGACAGCCTAACAAAATGCCTGCCATAGGAATTGTGACTTCCATTTGTAACTTCCAGGTTCAAACTACAAGTATTGAAATTACAGGTTTATTCTTTGATAGATCTCAAAGCCAAGCATATGTAGAATCCCATTCTCAAAAAGCAGCAGGTGCTTTTCATTCATCCTGATTTCCCTCCAAACACAATAGCATCAAAAGAAAAATGCTGTAAGGAGGGAGAAGGGGAGACATTATTTTTTTTTCTGTGTGAATTTTAGAACAGGACTGTTAAAGAAGTTTTCTTCTGCACATGCAAGACTTCGGGGGAGAAATATAAAAGGTGGAGCACTTCAAAACTAGTGAGCAAATCATTTTCAATTAGGTTTGACTACTTGCCCAAGACTGCTAAGGAGGAGAGTCCAGGCATTAAAGCAACACAAGATTCTGTTTTGTTTTTTTTTTGTTTGTTTGTTTGTTTGTTTCAGATACCAACAAAGGGAAGTTCTATATATAACTTGAGTAAGGTCAAGCATTTATTATAACTTTTGCTAAGTCCTAGAAAGCCAAGGAATTACACAGAAGATATTTGGTTTGGGGATTTCCAGCTTAATGTAGCTATTTGGTTTAGATGAGAAAGAGCATTTTTGAATGCCAGATGTGTTTACCTTATGACAACCAGATTGATTCTGGACCAGGGACCCAACATCACTCATCCTAAGTGACTGTCCGGTACTGCAGGCAAAATAACATTCCGGACTTGGCAAATCCCACACGATACTTAATTAGCCTCAATGACAAAATTAGATGCTGCTAATGGCTCTGTTGTTTTATCTCAGAGCTTAGGGGTTGGATGGATCTGGGAGCCAGACTCTTTCATCATCTTTAATGGTTGTTCTTTGAGGAAAGATTTAAAACTCTCTCAAGGTGGAATTAGAGGCAAGGGAAAAAGATCTATATGAAATACAAGCAAATGAGGCCTGACCTCACAGACAGCCCTCCACTTGTGTCCCACAATCAATACTTTCCCAGCTCTCTGGAACTCTCCTCAAACCAATCACTTGCCTAATAGGTCAGTCTAACCTCACACTGAGACTAAATAAATGCTGTGATTTAAAGAATCTTGGGAAAGGTTCTACTTTGTCAAATAGCTTCCCCTATTGCCTGATATCCCTCAATAAACAGCAATGATTCTTAATTTGAATTCATGTATTAACTAGAACTAGAGGTACCTATCCAAAAACACCCCAGGATCTTTATTTTTAAATATATATATATATATATATGGCATAGGAAGCCAGGGAATCTCATTAATTAGCAGAACTAATATTCCTAAATTTAAAGGCTATAGAGTTGAGAGATGGTGGCTATAATTTATGGCCAGGGTTGGGAACACTGGCCAAGGTGGGCCAGGATGAAAAGTAGCCTTCTTGCAGATACAATCTCCCCCTTATTCTTTTCTACCTTAGTTGAACAATTTCAGCCACATTCCCTGAATATTTTAATGTAAGTACAGTCTAAGTGTTGACCTAGGCTCCTATGGCCTTCCTACATTCCAGGTAAGACAATTAAGACCAGAGAGAAAAACATATGTCTTAACTGGGGTCACACAAGTTTACTGGTAACAGCTAAAGCCAGAATCCAATTATTTCATTTTCAATTCAGTAAATAATCTACTTTGCCATCACCAGCATTCCCCTTATCAACTTGACTCTTTGGCCTATCTACCTCATATATTATGAAATAGTATCCCATTCCATTAAGCTGTAGTAAAGCCGGATGGAGAAAATGGCTCAAAGTAAAAAAACACCCAGAGATGTGCTTGGAATGCATAAAATGGTTATTGTCAACGATACCCTTTAGTGCCAGCTGTGCACACACGGTCCACCCCGAGCGAAAGATGCGGAATAGCTGAGGTGAGAGTCATGGTTAGAAGCAAACGGAATGGAAGGGTGGAGGTCTGGTCAAAACAAGAAATCACGGATAGGGAAGTCAGAGCAAACTTTACTGAGGCTGGCTCTATCCCTTCTAATAGAATCAACAGATACTTCTTACACAGGAACAGATAACTGGCACCCAGAGTCTCTTTAGAGAACAGATGGGAGGTAGGAGTTGAGAACTCTATTCTGGGATTGCAGTAATCACATTAGATGCCGTGGTTTTAGCCAAATCACCCAACTGGCTTGTGACTCAGTTCTCTCCATCTGCTAATGTGCTAAAATAATGGGCTGTGCCATCTTCTGCACCTACTTGCTTCACAGATCTGCTCTGAGGAACAACATACAAAGTCCCTCAGAGATATTGCATTGATTCAAAACTACTCAAGGTACAAGGAACACACTAATCATTATGGTTAGGGGAAATTAACTTTAGCCTTTTTATTCAATAAATTTCTGAGACCCTTTGTAAACGTAAATATTATTTTCAAAAGAACATTTGATCCAGAACCTATTTATGTGGATCAATATATTTTCCTGTGCATCATATCAATTAAGATAACTAGTTCAGGCTGAAAGACCCTTTGATATTTTGATCAAAACAAAAAGGTATCAACACAATGAACCTTGCTTTTCTGCAGTCAGTAAAAAAGATCTACCAAAATGAATCTGCTACCAGCTTGATCAAATATGCCACAATGCCCAGAGTTACTCATTAGGATTATAGTTTTAAGATATTCATGGTTTCAAAAAATGAGAATATCCTACCCACACAAGATCCATCTTCAGATTCTCCTTCCCTCAGTGCTTCCTTAAAATGGTGCCAGCTCAGAAAGCCCAAAAGTTTTCATTCTAAATTGTAGAACATGTGTGAATATCATTTTATTCTGTCAGTAGCTTTGAAATGTTTATAGAAGTTATAATTTGAGGGTGGTTTTTTTTAGAAGTGACATTTTTTGATGGTTCATTTAAAATGATTATTGCTTCAAGTTGTTTTTGCTAATGTGTGAGAAGTTAAAATTTTTAAATTTATCTTTAGACACATTTACATGCTCTTAAGGATGGAAGTTGGAACTTGGAAGAAAGTACTTTTGCTTTGACTCAATTCTACTACTATATGCTGATAACATTTTATGTTTATGTAATGTCAAAAGAGCCAATAGTAGATTCAGAAAGGTCAGTAAAATTAGTCAAATTTTAAGTTGGTTGATATAAAGAAAATTTAGTTGACTCAAGTTCTCTTTTAGATCAGTTTCAGTGGTTATGGAAGAAAATGCTAGAATTCTGAGTTATGGTAAGAAAAAGATAGAGATGATGCCACAGTCAAAATAGACTTTTTTTTTTTTTTTTTTTTTTTTTGCAAGCCAGTATTATCTAAATAACAAAAGCTAGAAGCAAAGTGGCCACATTTGGTCTTGGAACCACATTGCTCTCTGTCTTTTAAGAATGGAAGAGTAGAAAAATGTTTGGAGGAGGAAACTCATACGCTCTATGACCCAATCATGATATGAATTGGAAAGAAAGGGTTAGAGAAATGGGTTGTAGTGGGCCACTTCAAGTCCATTTCTCGGTAATCTCCGAGTTGCTGTGTGGTGAGGAGGGTTTTTTGCTGCTGACCACTCATAAATGTGACCAGAGCCAAGAAGACAAACCTGTGCACCCCATTTTGGCACTTGGAGTCTATGGTACGATTTGGAGAAAACACAACACACAATGCCTTTGGGTGCTAACTCTGTAATCAGCCATAGAGACCCATTAAGAGCTATCACATCAAGCAACTTCACCCACCCTAATTTCCTTCACTGAGTTGCTTTAAGCAAACTTTGCATGCCTCTGCATCAGCCCATTTGACTTAATTTTTGAGTTACAAGGATGTCACCTCCAGTAAATTTACCCTAGCAGAGCACTAGAAAATGTGATACATTGTTACATGTATCTTTTAAAATTTATTTATTTATTTTTTTGACAGGCAGAGTGGACAGTGAGAGAGAGACAGAGAGAAAGGTCTTCCTTTGCCGTTGGTTCACCCTCCAATGGCCGCCACGGCCGGCGCACCGCACTGATCCAATGGCAGGAGCCAGGTGCTTATCCTGGTCTCCCATGGGGTGCAGGGCCCAAGTACTTGGGCCATCCTCCACTGCACTCCCTGGCCACAGCAGAGAGCTGGCCTGGAAGAGAAAGAGGGGCAACCGGGACAGAATCCGGCGCCCCGACTGCGGCTAGAACCTGGTGTGCCGGCACCACAAGGCGGAGGATTAGCCTAGTAAGCCGCGGCGCCGGCCTCTTTTAAAATTTATGTCATAAGCAATTGAGATGATGACACTGTTGTAATATGCTATGTTTATAACAAAACATAACATATTATTTCAAATTACTGTTAACAATCCGAAAATTATCCAACCTGATTGTATAGCCCTTTTCCTGAAATATCATGGTGACCATTGTCCTTGTCTAATTTGACTTCTTGGTTTGGTTTTTGAGGCTAATAACAGTGAGACTAGAGACACATGAAGTCTGTTAATTACACACAAACATTGAACTGTGTACACATGTACACACACATCCCTCTAGATGGAAAAACAGATAGATATAGAAACAAAATATTTTCTTCTTTCTAGTTCATAATCAGCTAAGGCAAACTATTTACCAAAATGCAGACTAGACAAGAATTTACTATGCCTTCATGCTTGGCAAGAGGGTGAAGGCCTTCACCCACAGATTATCCAAATATTAGACATGACTCCAAGAAGGTCTATTATCTCAATCTAACATGAAGTTAATTTTAGGAAAAGGAGACTTATTACCCTCTATACTTGTTACGGTGTTAGGTAGTAGAAAAAAATGTTGACAAAATGAAGATTCTCTTCTTGTACACTATTGGCTTGTTAGAATTATTAGATTTATTAGACAATTAGAAGTATTAGATAGACCCAACTATAGAAGTATGATAGTGGCTTTTATCCAAACTATGATAGGTAGTTTTTCCCTTAAAAAAAAAAAACTATTCAAAAGATACCTCATTGGCAATAAATAAATAAATAAACCAATATGCCTATGGGTTAATCAAATGTAATCATACGTTTCATCTTTCATTTTTGGTCACTTGCCTAGGGAAGAGATGAAATGATAACTTTTCGATCGATTGTATAAAGAGATGGAAGCATCAAGGAATACAGTAGAAATATTACACAACTGGAGTTCTAATCTCAGATCTACCACTAATTAGCTATGACCTTCAAGAATTTCATGTGCCAAGAACTCTGCCTGATACAAACAGGCCAGAGAGAAAAAGGGGCAAATAAAGCTTTTTTTTTTTTTTTTTTTTTTGACAGGCCGAGTTAGACAGTGAGAGAGAGAAAAAGGTCTTCCTTCCATTGGTTCACCCCTCAAACGGCTGCTATGGCCAGCGCACTGCGCCCATCTGAAGCTAGGAGCCAGGTGCTTCCTCCTGGTCGCCCATGCTGGTGCAGGGCCCAAGCACTTGGGCCATCCTCCACTGCCTTCCAGGAAGGACCACAGCAGAGAGCTGGACTGGAAGAGGAGCAACCGGGATGGAATCTGGCGCCCCAATTGGGACTAGAACCCTGGGTGCCGGCGCCACAGGAGGAGGATTAGCCAAGTGAGCCGCAGCGCCGGCCAAATAAAGCATTCTTGTTAAAAGAAATAAATGTCTGGGAGAAGCAAGTTCCTGGATAAATACGTGCAAAGGTGCAAAAGTTCTGTTACAGGAGACACTAACAGACTTCTTACTGATAAAAAACCGAGTTTTCTATGAATACGAGGGAATGTAAGACTTATACTAAGAAAGGACTTGTTGATGTCTGAATTACAAGGATAGGATCTTAGCTAGCCACAGTGAGATAAATGTCATTGCTTTAATTATCTGATTAGCATGAATGATCACAAGAAGTAAACAAAATGTAACAAAATCCACAGCCATCACCCATCACCTATTCAAGGCATTGCTATGGAAATCAAACTTTCCCAGCTTAGAAATTCTTAACTCAGTGAGTTTTAAAAGCAGGATTTTTTTTTTTTTAGTGTTTTCCACAATCATGAAGGAATCATCAAGTGGAATTATAAAAAGTGTTCTTTCTCTTGGTGCTGGAAGTAGAATGGGCCATGCGGGGAGATAGGAATTTTACAGTTACTTGACAATATCAAAAAGCAAAGAGAGTTTAAAATGGATATTTACATATAATATCCATGTGTATTTACATTTAATATCATATTGGATTTAATTTTATTACTTTCCAGGAAGGCAATTGGGAGAAAAATAAACACAGTAGAATGTTATCTCATTGGCATGCAGAATCAATATGATAATCACATGGCTGATATAAACTCATAAGAAAATGCTTCTGACATTTCATCGGAGCTTCTTAATTTAGTATTTACAATGTCTGTGTGAAATGATATAGTGGTTTTATTGTTTAATTATGGAGATGGCGAAATGTAGCAGATTCCTGACTTTCCCTCCTTAATTATCATTAGCTTACTCGCAAACTGTTGAATACAGAAGTATATAAGTTGATCCCTTATTAGGTTTGCTATCATTTGTATTTAAAATAAATTCTAATCCTCCCTGCAAGTGCTTTAAAAGGAAAAGCTTTTCCCCTCCACTACGTGGACTTTTATTATGAGCAATAATGTAACACAGGGGTATGATTATGGTGAGATAATCACAGTGCAAAATAGAAACAATGCTTCGGAGTCATATAACTTCCCCAGAATGATCACTCATCCCACTGATGTCCCGTAGATTTATCGCTCCTTCCTGCACGGTAATGAAACAAGAGCTGGATTTTTTGTTCATTATGCTCAGTGTCTATAATTCCTAAATAGCATTATTTGGAAAAGCAAATGTATAATAGAGGGTAAGTCAGAATGAGGGGATAATAATATGCCTTGGCCCTCTCCCCAACTTGTATAGAATTCATGAGAGTAGGCTATAACTCATATTAACATTTGTGGAAAGGAGACTGGGCTTGTGTTTCTAGAGTAATTTGGATTTCAGGATCTGAGAGGTCAACTAATTGCCAAGGTGAATTAGGTTGACCATATGTCTCCACTTCCCCCACCCCTACCCCCAACAACAACTCCCACTTCTTTTTTTTCTCCCTTTTGTGATTTTTACAAATCTTCTTAGTCCTTGGATTTAAATCCACTAGGTGGCTGCTAGCATTCCTACCCTACCTGAGTAACAAAAAAATATCCACACTCCACTCCTCCTACCTCATTTCCCTCCAAGTAAATGACTTTCCCACTCTGCAGAAAGCCACTGTGAAATGTAACCTGTGCCTCTCCCCTAGCAACATCATCCATAATGCAATCTTCTGCAGAAGTTGTTTGACTTTAAAGGTAGATTTATCTTATGGCAAATGGCTCCATTAAAAAAAAAAGGCAAAAGTTATAAAATTCCACTGTCTCTGGACCTCATAGTGAGTGATTAACATTCTCTACAAACTTCACAGAGGCTGCCACAAGGCAATCAGCACGGGAGAATGGATTGAGTCACTTATTCAAGAATAAAAATGAACAGGGTGCCAGGCCTCTTGACAGGGCGAGAGATGAGTGCCGCCTTATCTTCATGTTATTGGCTTTGCCAGTTGCTATCACACTATTAAGATAAGGCAGGTTACCCAGGTTTATAAGCCACCGATTAGAAGTTGGATAGCGAATTCAGGATTTTTTCCCTGCAAGTATTGGCCAGAGCCCAGACAAAGGGGAGTTCGTAAATGACAGATTCACTCATTAGGAAACAGATGCACTCACAAGGAACAGACTGAAGTGCCTATGGGGCTGGACAGAGCTTGGCTACACCTGGCACTTTTGCCATTACATGGTGGGTGGGTCATGATGAAGAAATGGCAACTGATGCAAAGGCAGGCTGTGCAAAGCTTGATGGGATGTGTAGGCTCAATGTAATCACTAATTTGGCCAGCCTGGTTATTTCTGGATCCCAGTTCTGGGAGCTGTGTTCCCTTCAAAATGAAGTCTCCTAAGCTCTAATCCTTGTTCTGACTGTGTGATCTGTTCATTACTCTGATTTATAATACCATGATGTAGAGTCATAAAATACTTAATCCAGCTATGAGGGGTTGAAACATGCAAGAAAGTACAGTTGATTGTTCAAAAATTCCGAATTTACTGGTTCTCCTCCATGCTAAAATTTATTTGTAAACCCAAAGTTAATGCATGTGAAACCGTTGCAGTCATTCCTGGCCATTCACAGAGCAGGAACAACCTGGAGTTAAGTCAACACACATATTCCCAGCCAAAGTGGAACCACATAGTACCATATCCTCTTGTCTCAGCTCTAACACTGTGAACAAGTATTTTCTTCATGGATGGTATAATGCTATGTTTGCTACATTTTTTTATTTTTGCTGATGGTTCTGTCATTTAAAACAACCTGAGATCGCAGTGTTAAAGTGCTGTGTCACACTTCCAGGAGCAAAAAAGCTATGGTATACCTTATGGAGAAGTTCTATGTATTATTAAAATATGATTATTTATCAGTCAGTTGATGAAAGTATTGTGACCAGAGATTTGCAGGAATCTAACCTGTAGTTTTTCAAGGAGCAATGGGAAAATCAGTGTTTGATAATCTGGTGGTTGGGGATAACTTTTAGGCAACAATTCTACCACAAGTAACAAGCATTGGGCTATTTCAGAAAGGTAAGAGCACTACATGATTGTTTTGGTCTTTCAAATTTTTTAACTTAGTTTTTAATTAGTATTTAACAGATTAAACGTGACCTGTAGGTACAATTCTGAGAGCATAGTAATAGTCCCTTCTTCTCTCCCTCCTCTCTGCCTCTGTCCCTCCCACTCTTCTTCCTTCTCCCTTTCTTTCTTTTTGTTTTTTCATGGTCTGAAAATTCTCCTGCAAAGCAAATTCCAAACTTATGTCTTCAAGGAAATGGGAAGATTCCATGACTTCCTGTCCTAGCAACGATTTTACTATTGATTAGATATTGGGCCTCAGCAAGTCTCTCAGTCTTTCTGGGAATAGATTGATCTATAAAAGAAAAGGTTCATATGAAGGTTGCTTGAAAGTTTCAAGTTCTATAGAAAACAATTAATAAATATTTGAATCAATCAATGAATGGAATTCTGTAGTAACCATGGAAAATCCTGCTATGCTGGTGACATTGTTATGAAGCCAAGCCACTGTCCCTTTGGGCAGAAAGAGGCTAAGTATCTGGTGCCTTCCAAGAGAAGGAAGGTGAAACACTCCTTCTCCTCTCCAAGGTTCTCTTTTTTCAATTGAAAGTTTCCCATATTGACCAATATCATTTCACATACATGGAAAGGTTTCTCACATCCCTTGCAGCTCTATCTCTAGAATAATGAATGTTTTGGCCAGATGAACTAATTCCTTCAGGAATAGGGGTTTTCAAAAACAGGGATATGGGGCCGGCGCCGCGGCTCACTAGGCTAATCCTCTGCCTAGCGGCGCCGGCACACCGGGTTCTAGTCCCAGTCGGGGCACCGGATTCTGTCCCGGTTGCCCCTCTTCCAGGCCAGCCCTCTGCTGTGGCCAGGGAGTGCAGTGGAGGATGGCCCAGGTGCTTGGGCCCTGCACCCCATGGGAGACCAGGAAAAAGCACCTGGCTCCTGGCTCCTGCCATCGGATCAGCGCGGTGCGCCGGCCGCAGCGCGCCGGCCGCGGCGGCCATTGGAGGGTGAACCAACGGCAAAGGAAGACCTTTCTCTCTGTCTCTCTCTCTCACTGTCCACTCTGCCTGTCAAAAAAAAAAAAAAAAAAAAAAAAAAAAAAAAAAAAAAACAGGGATATGGCAAAGTCAGGCTTACATGGAAAGCCAAAATAATAGTTAACACTCATTGATTGTTCATTCTGCACTGGACACACTTCTAGGTGTTAAGTCATTTACAACAACACTGCCCGAGGGTAGAAACTGTTGATAACCCCATTTCAAAGTAAAACCGGCAAGGCCCAGAGAGGTTAAGTACCTCCCCAAAGGTTATGTAGCTCTTTAGTGGCTCAACTGAGCTTTGAACTAAAGCCAGGTGGCTACTGATCACTATCCTTAACCACCAGAGGCAGCAGCCTTTCTCTTAGGACATGCAAAGAAGCCGGAGATCTCAAATGTGGTCGGGCTTTGCACAGTGGGTGGGTGGATAAGTTCCACAGAGAAAGAAAGCAGGAAAGGGAGGCCGGAGAGAGGCAAGGAACAAAGCCTGGTTGGGACTCAGTGACCTTGAACAACCGTCCGATAACCTCGCCAAAGAGGATGCACCTCCAATTTACATCAATACTCCAATTCCATTAAAAAACAACAATCACACACAAAAACACCCCTCATTTCTTTTCTAATTAGTCCTAAATTTCTGCACTAGAAAACACGAGGCTCAGAAAGGACCCTGGACGTTACTCTTGACAGCTTCTCTCTCCTGATTCTTTCCCTAAATAAAAACAATCTTGAATTCTCATTAGCTCAGTGGACTTGATACTTCTGGACTCTGAACAGATTTCTAGATGCTGTCACCCTAAATGAAGCTATCAATGCTGGAACCTGCATTGAGCCCAAGGTCACCTTGGGATTCCATTATTGCCTCAGACCACTCTTTGGTGCCTAGGCCTCCCTGTTTCCAATGCATTAACTATGATCCGGAATGAAGGATCCTTGCAAAATCTAAATCTACTGCCACTGCCCTGCTTAAAACCAGTTGACGACTCTGTCCTGTCCTGGGAGTAAGTCCATTTGAAGTGCGTGATGGTCTGGACTCCTCTTCCTACCTACCCTTTGCCCTGCTACTCACCAACTTGATCCCAACACTCCATGCTCTTCCTGGGAGGAGGCATCTTCCTTTCTACTGCCCAGGCTTTGTACTTGCTGGGTCCTGAGCTTTGGGACTCCTACATGGAATTTGCCTCATGAGATTCCTCTCTTTACCCTTTAAAAAAAAAAAAAAAACCTTTATTTTATTTGTTTGAAAAATGGAGTGACAGAGAAAAAGAGGAAGAAACAGAGGAGAGGAGGGGAGAGAGAGAGGGAGAGAGAGAGAGAGAGAGATCTTCCATCTGCTCATCTCTTCCCAAATGGCCACAATGGCCAGGGCTGGGCCAGGCTGAAGCCAGGAGCCAGAAGCTTCTTCTGGGTCTACCCATGGGTGCAGGAACCAAAGGACTTGAGAGCCATCTTCTGCAGGCATATTAGCAGGGAGCTGGATTAGAAGTGGAGCAGCCAGGACTCAAACCAGCAATCTGATACTGGATGCTGGCATTCCAAGCAGAGGTTAACCTGCTACAACACAACGCCAGCCTTTCCCCTTTTATTTTGAGTACCAGAGTGATCATCCGACCCGGGAAGCCAGCCACAACCCATGTGATTGGCTTCAATGATCCCACTGCATGACTTCTGAGCACTCAACCAGGCTTCCTCACAGCTCATAGCACAGTGCACTACAATGGTCTCATTTGTCTCTTCCCCAGAGGACAGAAACCATTTGTCACAGGATACCCAAGGCCTGCAAAACACATAAAGTAAGTAGCATTCCAGAAAATATTTTGTTCAAGTTCTCTGCCACTTGTTAGCTGTGGAACAAAACACTTGGACTTCATATTTCAGCTTCAAATGTGTAGAAACAACATACATAAAGTCTTAGAGGACACCTCACACGTGTAGTCCGTGGGTTAATTCTGCTCCAAAGGAGTCTTGTATGGACAAGCACACTATTTTTGTGAAGGTTGACATGACTATCTTTAGGTCCAGTGTGGACTCCCCAGCTTGCTCAGCCTTCCTGTCTCCCTGGGGTCTCACTGAACTGGCCCATTGCCTGATCTGGAAGGCCTTAGATTTTGTGACTTCTGATTGCCTGAGATGTTGTGTGGTGACAAGCATTTAATGAGATGTAGAATGTTGTAAACAGAGTCAGATTCCTTATGGTAGCTGGCGACGCAGCTCAATAGGCCAATCCTCTGCCTGCAGCGCCGGCACACCGGGTTCTAGTCCCGGTCAGGGCGCTGGATTCTGTTCCGATTGCCCCTCTTCCAGGCCAGCTCTCTGCTGTGGCCAGGGAGTACAGTGGAGCATGGCCCAAGTACTTGGGCCCTGCACCCGCATGGGAGACCAGGAGAAGCACCTTGCTCCTGCCTTTGGATCAGCGCAGTGCACCAGCCGCAGTGCACTGGCCGCGGCAGCCATTGGAGGGTGAACCAATGGCAAAGTAAGACCTTTCTCTCTGTCTCTCTCTCTCTCTCTCACTGTCCACTCTGCCTGTCAAAAAAAAAAAAAAAAAAAAAAAAAAAAAAAAAAAAAAAGAATCCTTATAGTGAGAGAGCTGTCTTGGGACAGTCTATTTGGCAAATTGTTTACAAATGTTTTGGGTAGAGGTAAAATCTCAGGGGCTTAAGAAGCTTCTGGTACCACAGTTCCTGAGAAGAGGACAGAATTATTTCACATACAGAGAAGGGATGGAGAATAGGATTGGAGAAAAGAGACAAAAAGAAAAAGGAGAAGGAACTCACAAGATATCAAAGACAAAACTCTAGGGCAAAGTCGCCAGTCTTAGACACACAGACCAGATTTTGTCCACACCAGTTTTTGTGCACGTTTTATTGGCATAGAGAGCAACATTCATTTATTTACATATCATTTGCAGCTACTTTCAGATAAAAGGGCATAGTTTAATAGGTTTGACAAAAGCCATATGGGCCCCAGAGTCTAAAATAGTTACAATATGGCATGTACTGCAAAATATTGCTGACTCGTGATCTAGTGAAATGGTCAGTGGACAATAGTCTTCCTTTGATAGAATGATTCAGCAGGAATGGGCATTTAACTTAGTGGTTAAGACACTGTTTAGAATACCTGCATCCCATACCGGAGTGCCTGGGTTCACGTCCTACATCCATTACAAGTCCAGCTTCCAGCAAAGGTGCCCCCTGGGGAACAGCAGGTGATTACTCAAGTCCTGGATCCCTGTCATCCATACGGGAGACCTGGACTGAGTTCTTGGCTCTCAGCTTCAGCTTGACCCAACCCTGGCTGTCATGGATATATCTGGAGTATATCAGCATAAGAAAGAGCTCTACGTGTTTGCTTCTCAAATAAACAAAGATAAATAATAAAAAGGGGAATAGCTCAGTGGGACTTTTCAGATCAGAAAGACCTAATGTGCCATTGTAAACATCATAGCTTCCTTGGTTCTTTGAGAAGAGCTAGTTTGTTCATGAAGACTGAAGGACTTGGAGAGGACTTTGTATTTGAGCAAGAGTCAAGCTTCACTTCTAGGACAGAGCATCAGTCTGCGCAGCCACGTGAGTCCGCATATCTGCCAAGAATGTGCAGCAATCCCAGTGAGGAATTGAGTGTGCTCTCGGCAGCGGGGCAAGGGAGCTGAGCCCAAATTTACTCCCCTTTTTGAGGGATATGTAGTGAATTGCTTAGCACAGTGAGCAACACACAAGGCACTCAAGAATCAGCAGGAATCATTGCCATAAAGGTCTTCAAAACATTTGTGGGAAATGGAACTAAAAGGTGAGCTTATGTTGATGTAAAACATTTTTTAACTCTATGCATAATTGTTGACCAAATAGGTATTTTCCATGATGTTTATGAAGACCTCCTCATCTTACATAGACTGTTTTGCACTTTCATTTTCTAGCTGGCAAAATTCAGGAGCAGAAGCAAGAAGCAATTCCTCTCCCACCCCACCCTACCCCACCCCCAAATATTAAAGCAACCCACGTGAGATCTATAACTTACCTGCTTACTCTTAGCCAGGTGTAAAAAAAAAAAAAGAATTTAGGAGAAGAAAGCAAGTTGATTCCATATTGGAAAGAAATGTTTCCTTAGCCTTAAATTTTAAAGGAAATTTCTCATATGGGATCTTGATGGAATTTGGAGTGGCAACAGCCTGAATACATGTTGTGCAACGTGTGAGGGTTTTCCAAGCTGCCCTCTCCCAGGTTTGCCATCATCTATTGTCAGTGGTGGAGGCTGAGATCCAGGGACCCTGTAAAAGTACTGTACGTGTTACTAAGTTATAGCCAGGATTAAGCCCCCCTCGCAACCCCCTCTTATCCCTGTAAAAGATTGTGTATTCCTTGTTTTATGTACTTTGAGAAGCCAATATCAAATGAATAATTTGGTTTTGAGACCTACCAGTAAAAACCATTTCAGGTAACTTGGTGAAGGATTAATCACTGGGTACACTGTGGCTTTTAGAAAATACCTAGGTTATTGCTATAGATTGGGGAAAGAAAGAGCATTTCTTTATTATTTTTTTAAGATTTATTGACTTTTTGGAAAGTCATAATTACAGAGAGGGAGAGACAGAGAAAGAGAGATCTTCCACTCACTGGTTCACTCTCCAAGTGGTGGCATCAGTCAGGGCTGGGCCAGGCCAAAGTCAGGAGCCAGGAGTTTCATCCAGGTCTCTCATGGGTGCAGGGGTCCAAGTACTTGGGCCATTTTTTGCTATTTTTCCCAGGCCGAGAGCAGGGAGCTGGATCGCAAGTAGAACAGCCTAGAAACAAATCGATACCTGTATGGTATGCTGGCATCTCAGGTGGGGGCTTTGCTGCTACACAACACAGAGCCCAAGAGAGATTCAACACTGGGATAAGGATTAGTTAAGGGGTGAAGGAGTGAGGCAGGATGTGTGTTTGTGTACCTGGTTTCGGAAGCAGGTGATGGGGAGCTCCGTCTGGGGACACACGTAAGCACATTGGATGAAATGCGTTCTCTCCCACAGGAGATTCAGTCTGCAACATCCACTCCCGTCAATAGTGCAGTTGTCTCTGTGGTCAGAATTTGAAACCTGTGTGCAGAGAGTATCCAGTGCAGACTTTTCTCGTTCCCTAGAGGGCAGCAAACATGGGTAATCTGCGCAATGAACATATATCAGAAAAGAGCCCTGTACCTTTTGAAAAGTACAAGGGCAATGTGCAAGTTGATTGCAGAGTGATCACTTCATTTTCTCTGAGTTCCCACTCCTAATACCATATTCTGTTTCTGCAAAGATGCTAATCTCCACGGTGAGAGATTCTGTCATTCTCACGATATTATAGTGTTATGCAGCTTCCTTCTTTAGGCAGAGTGGACTGTCACTCTGTTTCCCCTGGCCACAGAAGTCAACCAAAGCTGCTGCATCCAGAGATTTCCTTGGGAATGGTACAGCAGCTCAAGTCGATTCTGATACTTGGACGAGGATACCGGGAAGTATACATGTGCTTAGGCATTAAAAAGCAGGAAGATCTAAATAAACCAAAGAAAATGAGGGGAAGGACTTCCTGAAATATGAGAGGACTTCAAGAGGTTTGTGGAAAATGAAATGAAAAATACAAGTTTAGGAGCAGGTGTTTAACCCAGCAATTAAAATGCCCCGGTGCTACATTCAAGAGCCTGGTTCTGATACCTAGTTCTGGCTTCTGAATCCAGTCTGCTTCTAATCCAGACACCAGGAGGCAGCAGTGATGGCTCTAGTAATTGAGTCGCTGACACCATCATGGGGGACCTGTATTGATTTCTTGACTCCTGGCTTCAGCCCTGTCCCAGCCCACACCATGGCAGGCATTTAGGGAGTGTGTCAGTAGATGGAAGAATCTCTCTGTCTCTGTCTCTCTGTCTGTCTGTCTCTCCCTCTCTCAAGTACTTTTTTCTTTTTCTTTTTTTTTTTTTTTTTTAGAGATTTCATCTGAGAGATAGAATTACAGACAGTGAGAGGGAGAGACAGAGAGAAAAGTCCTCCATCTGCTGGTTCACTCCCCCAACGGCCATTCCAAAGCCAGGAGCCAGGAGCTTATTTTAGGTTTCCCATGAGGGTACAGGGCCCTAAGTGCTTGGGCTGTCTTCCACTGCTTTCCCTGGCCGTAGTAGAGAGCTGGATCGGAAGTGGAGCAGCCAGGACTTAAACTGGCACCATAGGCGGAAGATTAACCTACTGTGCCACAGCACTGGTTCCAATAATTACATTTTTAAGTGTAAGTGCACTTTACTGCAAAAAAAGTTGACATTCCTGAATCATTTTTCTACATAGTGTTTAAAATTGCACTAAAATTTTTTGCAGAAAAATTCACACATTTAATTCCATCTTCCATGAACTTGTTAAAATACTCTCATAAAGGCAAGGATGAGAATTTTTTAAAAAGAGCTTATGTTCACTGAGCATTCACAAGGTACCATTGTCCTAAGTACTTTATAGAATTTATCTCATTTAAATCTCAGCATGACTCTACAAGGTGGGATCCAGTATACCCGATGTATTGACCAAGAAGTTCAGATGCAGAAGGCAATTGAACTGGCCAGTGTCAACCAATGAGTTCAATTGGTGAGCCTGGCCTGGAACCCAGGGAGCCAGACTGCAGAGCTGATGTGCTTAACCCCACACCTGTGAGGCAGAGAGGGCACAGGATGACTCTGATAACAGTGGCCTCAGCTAGTTTTACTGGATTGACTCCTGTGCTCGTCTCTGCAGCACTGACTACACAGCCAGTGTATTTTTTTTAACATCTCTGTATCTTGGACTGAGAAAGCATCAGATGTGCTAGACAGTGTGCATTAGGAAGAATATTACCAAGAGCCCTAAGCAGATCCCTGTCTCCAAGGCCTTTGCTTCCTTTTTATCGTCTCCTCTGCTTTCGAGACGGTTGACGTGGATCATAGCTGAGCTTTGCACAAATGTCTGCAATCCATACCGGAAATCTACTCCTTATCAATTTGTACACTCCTCAAGCAGAAAGAACTTTCAGCACCTTCCGCCTTTCACCTCTGTTCCAGTGCCTGTGGAGCACATTTACAAGTCACAGTGATGTTTCCATCACATTGCCTTCCTTGCTTAAAAGACATCTCAGCATCTGCACGATTAAAATATTTTGGTTTTCAGCACAATGAATTAGTAAGTCTTGCTGCCTTAATCAATTCACAATACATCCGGCTAATTTGATCAACCCATACATGATGGATTGTAAAAATGACCCAAATGAATGCCACACCATGTCGTCAGCATGGAAACAGAATACTAGTACTATGATATATGTTGATTGCAGGAAAGTCCTCAGGGACACAGTTCTCAAATCCCAGTAGATCTAGAAATCGATGAACAACATAGTCCATTCAGATGTTTTCCTGGAGTTTGACAAATTAAGACAATCATCCTGGGTTCTCAGAGTTTTAAGAGAAATTCTGCACTGTTGAAATGACTCATGGATAATATTCTCCCTCCAGGGAGTGAGAGGAGAAGGGGCAGGTTCACAGGGACGTGAAGTGGCAGATGGCCGGGGAAAAGGTCCTAGTGCTGCCACTTGTGTTGTTAACAATAAAATAAGATGTCACATAGACACATGCATCCAACAGCAGCAGCATTGCCAAGTCTGTCTGGGTGGGTGGGAATATTTCTGCATATTTACTAAGCAAATAAGGTATATAAAAATATCTAAAAAGTTCCATTTCCACAATGCTCTTTTGGGACTTCCTTTTCCCTTAAAGTTTTCCCAGATTTGTTCTCAACTTAATTAGACAGCAGCTGAGTGAAAATATAGAAAAGGTAGAAGTTTCCATCACGCTATAGGTGTAGTCTTGATAGGAGAGACAAAGATTTTTCCCACTTGGTCCATAGTCCACTTGTTCTTCTATCCCTTGCCCACCATATCAGTCTTTTGAGTGAGGGCAATTTTTTTTTAATTTTGATCTGTTTATTTTTCTATTTTACATGTATCAGAATTGGCATGCCTTAATAAGCATATATTATGGATTCACCTATAAATAATGCTCTTAACAAAAATCATCATTTTTTATAAGCTTCATACTTTGTAATGGCACATAGCCTTCTCTTATTTTCTTCATTAGTTCACTTAACCCTTCTCACTTATTTTTTAAACTTTTATTTAATAAATATAAATTCCCAAAGTACAACTTTTGGATTTTAGTGGCTTTTTCCCCCATAACCTCCCTCCCACCCACAACCACCCCCTCTTCCACTCCCTCTCCCAATCCCATTCACATCAAGGTTCATTTTCAATTATCTTAATATACAGATTAATTTAGTATATACTAAGTAAAGATTTCAACAGCTTGCACCCACACAGAAACACAAAGTATAAAGTACTCTTTGAGTACTAGTTATACCGTTAATTCACATAGTATAATACATTAGGGACAGAGATCCTACATGGGGAGTAAGTGCACAGTGACTCCTGTTGATGATTTAACAATTGACACTCTTATTTATGACGTCAGTAATCACCCAAGGCTCTTGTCATGAGCTGCCAAGGCTGTGGAAGCCTTTTGAGTTTGCCAACTCTGATTTTATTTTATTTACTCAAGGCCAAAGTCAAAGTGGAAGTTCTCTCCTCCCCTCAGAGAAAGGTACCTCCTTCTTTGATGGCCCATTCTTTCTGCTGGGATCTCACTCACTGAGATCTTTCGTTTAGGGTGGTTTGTTTGTTTGTTTTTTTTTTTTTTTTTTTTTTTTTTTTTTTTTTTTTTTTTTTTTGCCACAGTGTCTTGGCTTTCCATGCCTGAAAAACTCTCATGAGCTTTTTAGCCAGATCTGAATGCCTTACGGGCTGATTTTGAGGCCAGAGTACTGTTTAGGACATCTGCCATTCTATGAGTCCCGCTTCCCATGTTGGATCGTTCTCTCCTTTTTAATTCTATCAGTTAGTATTAGCAGACACTAGTCTTGTTTATGTGATCCCTTTGACACTTAATCCTATCATTATGATCAATTATGAACTGAAACTGATCACTTTGGCAAGTGAGATGGCATTGGTACATGCCACCTTGTTGGGATTGAATTGGAATCCCCGGCACGTTTCTAACTCTACCATTAGGTGTAAGTCCGATTGAGCATGTGCAGAACTGTACATCTCCTCCCTCTCTTATTCCCACTCTTATATTTAACAGAGATCATTTTTCAGTTAAATTTAAACACCTAAGAATAATTGTGTGTTAATTAAAGAGTTCAACCAATGGTATTAAGTAGAACAAAAAAAATACTAAAAGGAATAAAGTAATAAGTGGTTCCCTGACAGTGAAGACAAGGGCAGATCAAGTCACTGTTTCTCATAGTGTCCATTTCACTTCCACAGGTTTCCTTTTTGGTGCTCAGTTAGTTGTCACCGATCAGGGGGAACATATGATATTTGTCCCATTGGAACTGGCTTATTTCACTCAGCGTGATGTTTTCCAGATTCTGAGTGAGGGCAATTTTAACTATGGAAATACAGTAGTAATACCCACCAGAACAGTGGCTAGCATTCACTGATTTTGTCCTGAGTGTAGGATTGTGCTTAATGCTCATAGCAGTCTTTTATGGGATACTGAGATTACTCCCATCGTACACAGGATGCAACCCCAGGACTCCACAGCACAGTAAGACTGTCTTATATTCTTGTAGAACAAAAACACGATGCTTTGCTGGATCAGCTGGGAACATGGTGACGTTTCAGAACTGCAAATCTTGAAGGAAAACCTGAACAGCAAGGTTTTTCCCATAATGAAATAGCCTCAGGCCCAAAGTGAAAATCCCATACTTGATCATTTGTAGCTAGGGCTGGGTGTCAAAAGCATCCTTGTAGGGCCAGCTTCCTTGAGCGCCCCTTTTTCTTCCCTGACTTCTTCCCCTTCAACGCTGAGCCTCGGCTCTGCACAGAGGCTGCTTGCCTGTTCCTCAGTGAAGATGTGCAAAGGGCACAAGGCACAAATACGGAATCCTCCAGCTTCAAGAGGCAGGGTGGATCCAATAACTGGGGACTCTCTGTGCCACACAATTTTCTTCATTCTCTTCGGTTCACTTCATTAAACTCTCTAGTCCCTGCATCCCTTTCATGTAATGACTTTTTTGTGTGTAAATACCAAGTCGTCCACAAACAAACGTCAAACCGCGCACCATGCCAGGTGAGAAATGCGGCTTTCGCCTAGAAAGAAAAGGACGTTTGAGGATCTGCTCCCAACTTGGATCCAAATCCAAGGCAAACACAGACTTCTTTTTGACCTTGCATTTACCTTCCTTAAGCTGGTGGCCTTGTGTGCCTGCACCTAGCTGTGAAGCAGGGGAGTGGCTCTGTTGATTTTGCAAGTTTGGAGCTGCAGGATCACAGCTCCTAAGCACAGCTCAAGAATTACAGCCAAGTTCTTGGTCCTTTACAGGAAGGGATTATTGTCACACAAGACTCCATCCCTCTAATGTAGTCCTGTTGGAATGAACTTGTACTAGGCATAGAGCAAATGAGATAAGACCCGTCCGGAGTACTCAATCTGCCTGACTTGATGTTTCACGTGCAGTTAACAGCATGGATATTTCCTCCACGTGATGAACAGCTTCACGTGTGTGGGACGCATCAGCTGATGGCAAAGCCTTCACAAAGAAAAGGGTTGGGGGGAAAAGATGACAGATAAACAGATCTTTTTGAATTCTCCCTCAAGGGTTTTGTCTTTTTGCTGTAGCTTTTTATTCTATTTTTCCCCACATTTCAGAAGCTGATATTTAAGGCTTTTAAGGATCCCTATATTATTGAGTTGAAACCAAGTAATTCTTCAGCTGGCTGGCTCGGCTGGCAGGCAGCAGTGTATTTCCCATTGGGTGTGCTCCATTGACAGCTTATTAAAATGTACTTTCTTCTGTATATTAATTTTTGCAGTCCTCAAATCCTGAAAATCAATCCTTAATCACCTGTTTACAATAGAATTTTGAGGTGCGGGGTATTTTTCTCTGTCAGCACCCATGGCCAGATATAAACCATTCTAAGACTCAGGGGGCCTCTCTCTCTCTCACTCTCTCTCTCTCTCCCTCTTCCTCTCTCTCTCTCCCTCTCTCTCTTCCTCTCTCTCCCTCTCCCTCTCTCTCTCTCCCTCTCCCTCTCTCTCCCTCTCCCTCTCTCCCTCCCCCTCTCCTTCTATCTTTCCCTCTCTCTCCCTCTCCCTCCCTCTCTCCCTCCCTCTCCCTCTCTCTCTCTCCCCCTCTCTCTCCCTCTCCCCCCCTCTCCTTCCCTCTCTCTCCCTCTCTCCCCTCTCTCTCCCTCTCTCATTCCCTCTCTCCCTCTCTCTCTCCCTCTCTCCCTCTCTCTCCCTCTACCTCCCTTTACCTCTCTCTCTCTTTCCCTCTCTCTCCCTCTCTCTCCCTCCCTCCCTCTCTCTCTCCCTCTCTCTCCCTCTCCCTCTCTCTCCCTCCCTCCCTCTCTCTCTCCCTCTCTCTCTGTGTCTCCCTCTCCCTCTCTCTCTCCCTCTCTCTCCCTCTCCCTCTCTCTCTACCCCTCTCTCTCCCCCTCCCCTTCTCTCTCTACCCCCCTCTCTCTCTTTCTCTCCCTCTCCCCCCCCCTCATTTCCAGCATTCCCTAAAACCTGGCATCCCAGCAGGCCTTGGGGTTCTGTGCAATAAGAACAACTTGTTGAGTCTTTCCTTCCCATTCTCAACTTTAAGTCCCTTGCATTTAACAAGCCACTAGTAAGTGGCTGTTGTCATTGAATAAGGAATTACCACAGGCTTCCAGACCACCAGCTAAAACCATATAGAGAGAGGCCTCTTGCACCCACCATGCCCCCTCCACCTCCCCAAAATACCCTCATTTTATTCCTGAAGAGAAATTAGCATACTTCAGCCAGGTCCACAAAAGTTTATATTCCAGGGCTGCTGGAATATATATATATATATATATATATATATATAGAGAGAGAGAGAGAGAGAGAGAGAGAGAGAGAGAGGTTTCTAATGAAACCTCCGAATAAACATGTCCACTTGCAGAGGGAAAGGCTAAGTAATGAGGATTTGAGGGGCCACTGCGGAGGTACAGTGAGGTGCTGGTGATGCCCACGGCCCATATCAGAGCCCAGTTTGCACCGCTTACCGTCCAGCTCCCTGCTAATGTGTCTGGGTATGATAGCCCAAGTGCTTGGGCATCTGCCACCCAGGTGGAAGAGCTGGATGGAGTTCCTGGCCCCTGGCTTCAGTCTGGCCCAGCTCAGACCTGGCTGTTCTGGCCATTTAGGGAGCAAACCAGCAGATAAGAGGATCTTTGCCCAAACCCCTCACTAGCTTTTTAAATAAGATGCTTGGGATTCAGGGAGCTACACTCCAATTCTGATGGCATTTTTAGCTAACTGTCAGATGACATTCAGTATGCATGTGATCCCAGAACTGCCTCCTGCAGGCCTCCTTGTACTTGGAAAGCTTACATCTGAGGGCAGGGTCAAGGCAGAGCTCTACACACTGCCTGCGCTATCTCGGTCTAGCACCTTGGATGTTCCAAAGCTCTTTCTCAGATGTCTTCTCCCTTGAACTTCACCATCTGCTACCAGACAATTGATGTCAGTGAATGGGGACTTTTGGGATAAATTCCAAAGGGACTTTGTAACATGAGGAGATGTGAAACCTACATGGTCTGAGACCCCAACCCTGAGTCCAAACAGCCTCTCCTGGGTCTTTCAAGGTCTCAGAATGTTTCAGCTTCTACACTTTCCTTATGATTTTTTGCATAGCCTCTTGAAACTGGAATTCTTTTTCCCTCTACCAAGAATATAAGCTCTGCAAGAACAGAACCACGCCTGTTGGGGCAGTGTGTCTGCTATCGTCTTAGTGTTTAACATTTTATTTGGGACCTCATGGATGTCTTGTTCTTTTCCTAACTTTTTTAAATGCATCACACCGTGCAAAACATGGTCTAAAAATATACCTGGGACCCTGAATCTAGAGGCTGAATGTGTTATTGTTGTGGAGAATAAGCTGCTCCCGTTCCGGAGAAGGAACCAGAAGCAACGAGAAGGAAGAGATTTGTTTTTGGAGCACCTGCAGAGTGCCAGACACTCTACTAGATCCCTTCCGTGTGTAAGTGTTCCACCAATCCCCTCCCAAATGTTAGGAAGCAGGGAGAGTAATCTCTGTTTTGGAGATGAATAAATCAAGCCCTAGAGGCATTAGTAGCTTATCGACAGTCACTGAGCTCCAAATGGCTGCACACACACAGTCATGTGTCTGTGAAACTGCTTTTTACCAGGCCACCTGCCCATAAATTTGTGACTGGAGGGAAGAGAATCTCCAGAAAACAATCATGACTCTAAGTTGGAAACACCTTCTCCTTATAAGCCCACACAGCTTTTGAAGAGTATCCACATGTTTAAGCCAAATGCTTTACTAGATTGAGTCATAGACAGACTACCCCGTTCTCCCTGGAGAGTTAGCTACTGCTGAATCTCCCGGGTGCCTGGACCCCTGTGGGTGATTGCCACCCCCCCCAAACTCTCTAGCACTTCAGACTTCTGCTACAAATGTCCCCGAGTGCTGGCTTTCCCTGTCCCAAGAAGATAATTTCAAATCAAGCAATTTGCCCCACAGTTCAGAAGAAAATTGACCTAACAGAAGACACTCCTACTCCTGACAATTAGTTTGAAAATTAGTGGGTGAATGGATGCATTTGTTGCTTAATGTTAGGGCCCTCTGTTCTCTGGAAAATCTACAAATTGTTCTTAACCTCGTTTTTAAAATTTTACTCCCTCAAATGTAATTAAGGTTCCCTTTCTATCACCTTAGTTAACTGTCTAACTGTCATGCTCTCTACAATGCAAGCTGTAAAATCACCATCACCTGAGCTACATCTTGGATAACATAAGCTCTTACTTTGGAAATAACAGTCTCCCTGACAAGAGACCCCGCGTGCTTCAAAACAGCAGAACTCTTGCAATGAACTGTTTGCCAGTGACAGTTTTCAAGTGCCCAGTCTACTCCGTGTGGAAATACTAATTGGAGGCATTTGTTTTAGGAATCTGGACACATTTGCACATGGTGCCATGTCATATAGTAGTACTTTGCATAAGCAAACCATTGCAAAGCATGAATGAAGACAAAAAAGCAAGCTTTTGTAAAGCTGTTAAACAATAGCATGTTCGTTGTCTTGCCCCCAAAGGAGTTCTACCTGATGTTTTATTACTGACAAATCTGTACCTACCATTATCTCCTCCCATTTCATAAGTTGGATAATACAAGAATAATGGAATCAGATCTTGCCAAGAAAGACACTCCATCTGCTTTTGTTTGTGACTTTTTTTCCCAGCCATCGCCCACTTTCCCCAAATGCTTCCTCTACTGCAATAATTTTCCTTTAACTCAGACCTATGATTTTAATCAGCCCATCTGTGTGGCTCCGTCTGGGGGGAGGGACTGAGAACAAACATTGGCTCGTTCAGTTCACACTTCGGATGTGAGGGCATGTGCAAGCACACTGTTAGCTCCTGAAGTCCACAGAGTCTGCGCCTGTGCAGTCCGCAGTCCTCACTGACTTCTCTGTTCTGAAGGAACCGTGCTAAGTGTTAGGCCAAGTATTGGGCAGATTGGTCCTCCTTACACCCAGCGTCTGGATGGGAGGCCCCTTGGATCCCTATTTAATGGTATTTTTTCCTGTCTCTTCCTAGCTGTATATGGACAGAAGCCAAAATCATGAGGCGTCTCTTTCTCCTTAGAATTTCAGGACTTTAGTAGAAACTAGATCTGCTGGGTAGAGACCGTCACCAGCTGCTATAAAATATTTTGTGGCCATTAAAGCCTATGGCTCCGCAGAGCTCCAATTGATCTTATGAATTGCAAGAGAAATTAATGAGAGTGGGAACTATAGAATAGGAAAAAGAATTAAAACTCTTCTTTGGAGCACTTAACGGCATATGCCTTAGAATTACTGAATTATGAGAACTGCAGAAAATGTAACTGCAAATAAGGAAAACGGCCTAGATGAAACATTATAGCTGAGATTCCAAAGAGATGGGTCCCACTCTCGCCTTAACTTTCATTCCCCGTGCATGTGAAGGAGCTGCACAGGGCACAGAATGTACACTTTTATGCCTCATTAGCTAAAATGTGATGTCAGAGAGTGACAGTTGCCACGGGGGCTCTAATTGCCAGTGTTATACACCTTAAGGTTCTCAACTATAATGCGGCATTAAAACTCTTCTCACTGAATTTCTTTAATAAAAACCGCAGCTGTGAGCATTCATTCAGATAGGAACTTAACCACGTTTTATTCCTATGAGTAATCACTTCCAGATTCAGCCTGACATTTGGAACTTTGTTTCTAACTGGAAGGCCCTAGAATTACCAAAGGGCCTCTCCTCATTAGAAACAAAGTCCAACTCATGGTGAGCTTGAACAAACAAGTTCAGGCTAAAGAAAACAGTTCCCAAGGATGCACAAGTGTTTGGACATTGCAAAGTGAATCTGGTCCTTTGCTGTGTGTGTATAAAAGTGAACTTAAGGTCTTGGGACTCACATACCCTCTCTGATCCAGAAACTGTATTTTTCTGCTATCTCTAAAAGTCATCAAAGTCTGAAGAATACTAGCTTCAGAAAGTTACCAAAGTTCTAAAAAAGTAGGAATAAAGAAGACACATTCTACACTAACCATTCTACTGAGAAATGACTTAGACTTGAAAATAAAGTTACTTAAAAAGAGGAGAGATATTGCCGGCGCCGCGGCTCAACAGGCTAATCCTCCATCTTGCAGCGCCGGCACACCGGGTTCTAGTCCCGGTCGGGGTGCCGGATTCTGTCCCGGTTGCCCCTCTTCCAGGCCAGCTCTCTGCTGTAACCCAGGAGTGCAGTGGAGGATGGCCCAAGTGCTTGGGCCCTGCACCCCGTGGGAGACCAGGAAGAAGCACCTGGCTCCTGGCTTCGGATCAGCGCGGTGCGCCAGCCGCAGTGTGCCGGCCGCGGCGGTCATTGGAGGGTGAACCAACGGCAAAGGAAGACCTTTCTCTCTGTCTCTCTCTCTCTCACTGTCCACTCTGCTTGTCAAAAAAAAAAAAAAAAAAAAAAAAAAGAGGAGAGATAAAGAGAGATAAAGTCATCCTTTCTTTGAGAAAATGATGGGGAAACTATAGGTGCCTGGAATGTGCCTGAGTGGAGATTTTCATGAATCTCTCACTGGGCTTTCTCATTTTTAGAAAAGCATGGAAGTTTAGCTTTCAGCTCTTGGTCCAGGTTTGTAGCATGGAATTTCCACCTAACATAGGTGGGGCTTTATTCATGAAGCAGAATGGTGTTCTACAAGATGTGAGACAAGAGAGTAGGAAACACACTGAGCAAAGATACCAGATAATAGCAAACCTCTGGCACAGGGTAAATTACAAGAAGTAGATTGGGAACCTTGTTTGCCTCTTACCAGTTACAAAGCTGCATTTTTTTAAAGTCTCAGTTTCTTTAATCATAAAATGATATTAATAATATTCCTAGTGATAGTGTAAGGAAGAAATGAGATGATTGTGAGATGCTTAGCACAGAGTCCGCCACACCGCAGGTGCTCCTGTTTGTTCTCTTCACTCCCACATCTCAACTCATCTTACCTCGCAGGTTTCCCCTTTGACTTTATTTCAAAATGCCAAATATTTTTAGGCTGTATTTTCATCACTAAAAGCAAACTGGAGAAGTTGCTGCTTCTGATGCATTCTAACACATCAATTCATCAAAGTAGACTGTGCATTGTTCGTTCTTAGAAATAAACAAATGTGGAGGAGTTGGGAAGGGTAGAATAGGTTTTCTATTCATCTTTTACCTTGTAAGTAATCGCCTTACTCAGCCAGTGACTTCTTTGCTGTTCATAGCTATTTCTCAAAGCTTTACCTTGCAGATAGTACAAGCATGACTCCATTTCTACTTTTTCCCTAAGAAAGAATGATAATCATCTACTATATAAAAGAGTGCATAGTACAGACCCACTGGTGGTAGACAAAGCACAGTAGCACTGTTCTATCATCTGGCAATGAGATCATTGTGAACAATCAACCTTCCAAGGCCATTTTCCAGTTAGAATTCTGTTAGAATTGAGAACTGTTAGTGAACCTGCACCCTCCATAAAATCTCTAAGTCTTCTTAGACTTAGTAAGTGATAAAAACACAGTACGAAATTCATAAGGTAGAAAAGTATATTCTCTTCCCACGTCTGAAGTGAGTATTCCAATCCCGATCCTAGAATCAAACTCTGGAATACTTTCCAAAAATAATTAAACATATATGGAATATAATTATACACATATATATGCTAATATTAGCCAATACATACATATATGCCAATAATAGCATGATAGAATGAGATAAACACACTGTTATGGGGCTGGTGTTGTGATGCAGTGGGGCTTACAATGCCAGCACCCATATCAGAGAGCCAGTCCAAGTCCTGGATGCTTCATTCCTGATTCCCTGCTAATACACCTGGGAGGCAGCAGAAGATGGCCCAGGTACCCATGTGGGAGACAGGATGGAGTTCCTGGCTCCTGGCTTTAGTCTGGCCCGGACCTGGCTATTATAGCCATTTGAGAAGTGAACCAGTGAATGGAAGATCTCTGTCTCTGTATCTCTCCCTCTCTGTCACTCTGTCTTCAGATAAATAGCTGAATCTTAAACACACACACACACACACACACACACAAATTCTGTGCCTGAACTTCACAATTCATACCTAGCAGTATAACTTTTGTATTAGTCCATATAGAGATGGCTCATTCTTTATAAAGCCTCTGTTATATCCCATAATGTGTCCCATACTATAAGTCATGCTTTATTTAAACTAAGTTCTCTTTTAAGAGCCATTGGAGTTATATTTCAATATTATTACTATCATCAGTATCATTAATATTATTTATTATTATGGAAACTGGCCATTTAGCTACCTATGGGCCTAACTCATTTCACACTTACATGAGTATATCTGTCAGAAGATTTATAGAGATTGATCTAATAGTTTAAAGATTATGGCACATTTTTCCCAAAGGTAGACAGCCATTGCCAAATTGATCCCTAGAGGCATTATCAGTTACAAAATCAGAAATGCAAGTGAGTTCCTATTCCCTACATCCTCATCAACACTGCTTGTAGACTATGGTTTTGATCTCTGCTAATTTGTGAAAGTAACACCTCAGTGTAGTGTTTGCTTGCATTTCTGTCTCGATATAGTTTTGAGTGTTTCTATTCCTTCTTTCTGAAGTGCATTCACTTCTGTTGCTCATGTTTCTATTGGATTGTCAATGTTTATATTGATTAATAAAACCTTTTATATTAAGGATAATAAAAGTCATAGGAGTTGCAAATATTTTTTTATCTTTTTTTTTTTTTTTTTTTTGACAGGCAGAGTGGACAGTGAGAGAGAGAGAGACAAAGGTCTTTCTTTGCCGTTGGTTCACCCTCCAATGGCCGCCACGGCCGGTGCACTGTGGCCAGCGCACCACCCTGATCTGTAGGCAGGAGCCAGGTGCTTCTCCTGGTCTCCCATGGGGTGCAGGGCCCAAACACTTGGGCCATCCTCCACTGCACTCCCGGGCCCCAGCAGAGAGCTGCAAATATTTTTATGGTTTGTAATTTACTTTTTGTTACATAGAAAAAGGTATTTTGTGAGTTGAATTTTTTATTTTTATCTTCTACATCTTCTGCACTTTGTGTCATACTAGAAAGAACTTTCCTACTCTGATATTATTGGAATTTCTAGTATCTGAATGATTTTATTTTTTAGTCTTCAAAAATTTAACCCTTCTACCATTTACGTTTGCTTTAATGAGTGAGATGGATATAGCTATCTACTTTTTATTTAATGAATATTATATCATTTCTTTCTAAGATATTTTATCACACAGTAAATCCTTATATGAATTTAGAGTTGTTTCTAAATTTCTACTCTGTTCTATGTATCTGTCTGCCTATACAAATACCCTACTCAAATGAGCTACCAGTTTTTTAGTTATTGTAGTTTTATGATATATTTTAGTGTTAGGGTGCCTATAACCCACCACTCTGCTTTCCTTGGATTTTTCTGGAATTCTCTTTATCTTATTGTTTGTACTCTAGATAAAGCTTATCTTGATATTATAATTATCACATGAAATTTACAGTGTAATAGAAGATTCTTAAATATTTATGATGCTATATCTTCCCATCTAAGATATTCACATATATTCATATTTCTTCAAGTCTTATTCTGAGTTCTTTTGCAATGCTTTTAAATTTCTCTTTATGAGTATCATAGACATTTCTCATTAATTTTACTCCTAAATATTTTCTCAATTTGGGTGTTTGAGTGTAGCTAGAACTTTTTATTCTATCAAGCCATTATACTTATTGTCATAGTATATATGAAGTTTGTTCATTTTGTATATTAATCTTGTACCAAATGTCTTATTGAATTGTACTATTTATAGTAGCTTGACAACTGATTCTCATGTTTGTAAGTAAATAGCACCCCAGCTATGACTATTCCTTCTTATTTTAAATTAGTTTATTAAATTTACAAATAAACATTAGATCTCTGAAAGGTAATTTTAAAAATTCACAGAAAATGAAATTAAAAGAGAAGTTTACTTTGGTACAAAGAAGTTTTGTAATCCATGAATAGTTTCCTCATAATGATCATTTTTTCATGGACTTTTTAACAACATATCATATGTATGGATTTTAAAGTTCTTTTTCCATCAAAATAATCATTTTTATAAAAATGTATTTATAGAAAGGGAACAAATTTCATGATTTCATGTATACACCACAGCGCCAGCCCCCAACTCATGTATTCTTAAGAGCATTTATTATCCATTTGGAACAATCTTTCCTTCTTCCCTGGATCTATTTGGGTCTATCTTAGCAGAAATATACATAGCAATATCATGAAGAAAAGCTTTTTGAACAAAAACTTTACATAAAGGGATTATATCAAAGAATATAAAGGAATGAATCTTTTTTTTGACAGGCAGAGTTAGACAGAGAGAGAGAGAGAGAGAGACAGAGAGAAAGGTCTTCCTTTGCCGTTGGTTCACTCCCCAAATGGCCGCTACTGCTGGCGCGCTGCACCAATCCGAAGCGAGGAGCCAGGTGCTTCCTCCTGGTCTCCCATGCGGGTGCAGGGCCCAAGCACTTGGGCCATCCTCCACTGCCTTCCCGGGCCACAGCAGAGAACTGGACTGGAAGAGGGGCAACCGGGACAGAACAGGCGCCCCAACCGGGACTAGAACCTGGAGTGCCGGCACCGCAGGTGGAGGATTAGCCTAGTGAGCCACGGCGCCGGCCTAAAGGAATGAAATTTTAACACTTCCAAAATACCATCTTAATGGCCAATTAGTCCAATTTTTATTTGAGTTATCCCCTTTCAATCAATAATATATACACAAGAAAATATCTGTTTAACAGAATCCCTGCACGATCAAAACAATTTGTAATTGCTACTTCACTTGACTTACTTTGTAACAGACCTAATATTTGGCTTTTCAACCTGTAATAAATACTTTGCTCTCTATTCTCTTCTGATATTGCCACAATTAACACCAGGGAAGCACAGGTTTAACTCTATATGACAGATATTTATTTAAAATACCTTCTGCTGCATAGATTAACATTTTTTCTTCCTACTCATTAAAGTAGCCTTGAATTCAGCAATAAAATCACACTCACATTTCTGCCTTGTTAATAGCCCCTTGCTAGAGCAGAACATATCATTTCAGAAGAAGTCAGTGAGCTACACCACAATAACTGTGTGTTTACTGTACTGGGTAATTTAAACCGGAAGAATGTTATGGAAATATACGGCATCTTCAATCTCCCCTAACAAGTACAAACATAGAAGACAGATCGAAGTCAACTAGCAATAATCCATCCATGGTGTCCCATAGTCAATGTCTCTCTATTTTCTGACAAAATAGAAATCACCATTGCTTGAGAAGTTTTACCCTAACATTATGGTGTTAATAATCTGAGTATTTTTACTATTAAAAATGACCTCTGGGTCAGGTAGTTAGCCTCATGATTTAAATGCTCACATCCAGCCAGCGCCACGGCTCACTAGGCTAATCCTGCACTTGCGGCACCGATACCCCAGGTTCTTGTCCCAGTTGGGGCGTCTGATTCTGTCCCGGTTACCCCTCTTTCAGTCCAGCTCTCTGCTGTGGCCCGGGAAGGCAGTGGAGGATGGCCCAAGTGCTTGGGCCCTGCACCTGCATGGGAGACCAAGAGGAAGCACCTGGATCCTGTGGCTTTGGATCGGCGCAGCGTGCCAGCCGTAGCAGCCATTTGGGGGGTGAACCAACAGAAGGAAGACCCCTCTCTCTCTCTCTCTCACTCTCTCTCTCTCTGTCTAACTCTGCCTGTCAAAAAAAAAAAAAAATGCTCACATCCCACATTGCAGTACCTGGATTTGATTACAAACTTTGACTCCTCACTCTAGCTTCCTGCTAGTGAAGACCCTAGGAGGCCCCAGTGATGGCTCAAGTAAATGCCTTCCTGCAACAATGTGAGAAAACCCAATCCCAGCCTCTGCTATTGCAGTAATTACAGGAATAAACCAGCAGGTGAGAGCTTCCCCACCCCCTCTCTGCCTCTCAAATAAATATCCACTTTAATTTTTTTAAAAATGCCTTCCATGTGAAGATAGTCTATACCAGAAATTATAAAGGGGAGTATATCAACAACTTCTGGAAACCTGGAATTATGAGACCTTTGCCAGTGTGGCAATGAAATAAGTAGGATGAACAGAAACAAGCACTCTTTTAGCATATGTCTCTTCCCAGGGATTATGTAGATGGAACACATCAATAAAATCAGCAAGTCAACAGATTTTCAAGATGGAAAGTGCTTTAGAAATTAGGATTTTTTTTAAAGAAAGTAAGGAACTGAGGCTCAGAGTTCCCCTAAGTGTCCGCATTTTCAGTGAAACCCAATGTGTGTTCTGCTCACCTAAGCCTTCTTTTTGCTATTGTACCACATGAGTGATCAACTTCAGTACATGTTTAAAGTAAAGCTAAACCTGTTGAAATAAAATTCCTAAATATTGTGCAACTGCATCCTGTATGTATTGGTTATGTCCCCACAAACACACTTAAATATCCCAGTTTCCAGGTACAAAGACATTCAACCAAAGATAACATATGTATCCCATAGTAGGAGGGAGAAGAACCCCAGTCTTCCTGGGTCCTAGTCCCAAGGATCCTATTTCCTCACACTGTACTCTCTCTCTTAACCACCATAGGGAAAACACCCCCTGCAATCATTGTGTTTGATCCTGTATTTTGCTCAGACGCTGGGGAAACATTCCACGTCAACACTCCATGCAGTACCAGGAATTCAGGGCAGGGTCTGGTCACCATCCACTCACAAATTAGAGCACAAGGGCTGTCGTGGTGGCACAGCAGTTTTTGCTGCCTCTTGCAATGCCAACATCCCAAATCGGCACGCTGGTTAGAGTGAGTTCTGTTTTGCTTCCCATCCAGCTTCTTGCTAATGCATCTAGGAAAGCTGCAAATGATGGCCCAAGTACTTGGGTTCCTGCTATCTATATGGAGGACCTGGGTGGAGTTCCTGACTCCTGGCTTTAGCCTTGCCCAGCCCTTAGCTGTTGGGAGCATTTGGGGAGTGAACCCTCAGATAGAAGATCTCTCTTCCAGTCTCTCCCTTTGTTTCTGGCACTCTATCCTTCAAAATAAAGAAATCTTAAATAGGATAGAATTTGAGAATACACTATTTGCAGAACGCTGATGCATTTTGCTTCAACTGTGCTATACCTTGGCAGCCACGAGATCCCCATGGTCATCTGAAAACTCTGACTCATCTGTCCCTTTAACACTGAAGCTCAAATAATTTGAACTTACAGAAAGATCTCTGGTCAAATTAAGATGAACAGAATGTTGTTAGCCCTTTTGGGCCCTTTGCAGCAGGAGCTTCCTTGCTGCACAGATACCCAATTCCACACCTGAATAGGGGTTAAGTAGGATTACTGAGGTCCTGAAAAATAAGCATCACATTTACAGTATTCTGTAATAGTTTAAAAATTGTACTACATTGAAAATAAAGAAGAGCACGATCATCTGATTATTATATTTGGTTTTGTTCCATTGATGAAAAGTGCATCCGTAAAAGAAACTTGAGAACTTTCCAGTTCAGTCAGGGGCACCGACATGGACAGAATGGCGTATCATTAACTATTACAGCAAAGACTGCCAGTGTCTTTTTAGCACAAATAATAATATGGCCTCCATCACTCTCGCTTTCAGTTCTGTAAGTTAATGTCCCCAGACAAGCATCGCTGGGTCTCTCAGTTACCAACGAGCTCAGACCATTGGGAATCCACCTACACTTCTGTTTCTATATCCACAGTTCTGCTCCAGCATCCCCTGCTCCCAGCCTGTTTAACTTTACCATCAGACATTCATTCACTAATGAATCCCTGTGTTAACCCACCATTTTGCTCATCTACTCATCCATTCATTCATGGGTGGGAATATGGTCATGTTGTTGTGTAGCAGGAGCTTGCAACGAAGAACTCATCTGCACAATACACATGGAAGGTTGTGACTTTCAGGCATGAGTTCCAGATGCTCTGTTTGAGACAACATTGGGAAAGAAACATTCTAAAGCGACTCATACATGAAGACTATTCATCATCATGTCACCTGGTTCGTTTTGAAGGGCATCCATCGCGCACCTCAGCGTAAGATCCTGGAAGCAGGTGCTCACTAAAGAGTTCTATCAGAGCTTCATGAGGGCCACAGGGAATTAACTCAGGGGTCTGAATGATGACATCTGCCTCAGGGCAAGCCAAGGACTACTGACACAGGACCAATTCTCCCCTCTTTCTGTTTCAAACATTTTCTCCAAATGCCAAATTTCAAGAGCACAAAGAGTCGCTTCCTATCGAATTGAAATATCACTTTCCTATTAAATTATTCAACCTCCCCCTGACTGGCAAAGTGGAAATTCCATTATTAAAAAATCAACAAAAATAGGGCTTCAATAGGTCCACAATCCGAGAGGCCCTGCCCTGTCCTGCCCAGACTATTTCATTAACCACCACTAGACTTTGGATTTTCAATTGTTTAACTAATATTTCCTCCTCTAAGCTTCAAGGTTGTTCCTGGTGTTGCTCACTGTTTTGGAAAACCCAAAAGACAGCTTATAATGTGAAACCCTGGCTACTACTTTATGATCATAAGAAAACAAGCTGGAATATATCCTAGAAAAATGTGCAGTTGTTCTGGATTGTGTGACCGGCACCGACTTGTTGAAATTCCTTCTAAGTAATTGAATACCCCAAGTGTCTTGAGTATTTTTAATAGCTAATAATATTGTCAGCTTCTGGCTTGTGGTGTTATTAATTATGACAAAAGAAATTATTTTCCAGTGTGGATTATACCACAAACTGCATTAGAGCTCTTGAGATTTCCCTTTGATACAGAAACAGTGGATGCAATTTGCAGAACTTGTGCATTTAAAAATTGTTCTTAGTTTTTGAAGTATTTAATGTCAAGTTTTTTTAAATGCAGAGGAGTTTTATAAGTGTTGGGGGAGACATCTATTTTCACAAAGTACTGGTGCGCATGTTAAATTCCCTTTTTCTTACCATCTCCACCTGGACTTTACTCAAACTTATTTTTATAAGGGCTTCAAATAGATATTTATTGCCATGGTATATGAGGATATCTCAAAAAGTTCATGGAAAAGTAAAATCAGAAGCTAAGTTTACATTTGTGCAAAAAAAATGTTCAAACTGATATATAGATTTTTTTAACATGGTACACATTTTCCATACACTTTGTGAAGATCTTTGAAATTCCTCAAAAACATTAGTGAGATGATGAAACAGCTCTGGAAAATTTTAATCAGCATTTGAAAATATTTTTATGGTTAGTGAATTCTTCTTGGGGCAGATAATTATCATATTTGAAGATAAATCTATTTTACTTTGACAACTGACTTCCCAGAAATTAACTTCCAAGTGTGAGTGAGACCGTTCCAATGATCTTCACAAGCATGTGGGTGCTCCAGGGGCAATCTCTGTATGTTAGGCTACAGGAGATGGAATCCCCTTGGCTGGACTCACTCCTTCCTGGACCTCCTCTGTCTCCTATGCTCTCACCCACAGCCTCCATTCGTGCACTGGGTCTCCCCTTGCACTCCATCCACCTCCAGGTGAGGTTTGGGTCTCTCCTCTGTACTTCCAGAGATGTCTCTAGATCCCTCAACTTTGCCATGACCATAACATCTTATTTACATGACGGTCTACTCTGTGATCTTGTGAGTTCCTTGAGGATGGGCATGATTTTCTGTTACACTGAATTTCTAAGACCAGCATTCTGATACTTAATAAATCAATGGAAACATGTTAAAAGTAAATTTGACAGATTAATCAATCTATCATGCTATCTTACTTATTTTATTTTCCAATGGAGAATGAAAGAAGAAAAGAACTTTTAAGTGATCTACCTGTGACAGAATTCTTGGTTTCATTTTCCCTCTCCCTCTGGTATTCATCTCATAAATGCCGGGGCCCAGTTATGCTGACTGATGGATCTTCTTCCTGCCATCTTTGTTTTGCTGCACACTTCTGGCCACCCAATTCCGTCTGCCCAGCCTTGAAGAGCAAAGACATTCTGACTCTCTAGAAGTCAATCCCATGGGCATGCTATATCCTGTTGAAGGAGAAAGTACAGTTTTTAAATCTGTGACTAGAATGTCAAGCGTGTTGCTGAAAACGTATGGTACATCAACAGTACGCATATCTTATTGGCCATTCTGGATAAGTATAAAATTTGACCAACTTCCCACAGTCTGGGCTCATCAACCATTAATATTTTCATTTAAAGGCAGCAAGTTTTAAAAAAATTATGAATTTGTATACAAACAGACCAAGGTTTAAATTCTGTAACTCTACTTCCGAATATTACCTTAAGGAAGTGACTTAGTCTAGTTTTCTCTGTCTGTAACGTTGAGATAAAGCAGTGCTCTGCCATGTTGTGCCCAGGAAGTAGGCTCATGATACAGATCTGCACTTTGCACAGCATCTGGAACACACCAAGAATTTTGTTCCCTTGTCCCTGTGGGTGGAGTGCCAAAAGGGCTTTAAAACAAACGTTTCCACTTGCTCTCTCACATTCCTTGCTCCAATCCTTATCTTTATTTTTAGACAAAATTAGGCTAAAATAAAGATCAAAAATTCAAGTAGGTACCCCTCCGGCTTTATTAGGTCCCCTTCCCTGCCCCAATGCACCATGTGCTTTTCGCTATGATACCATTTTTCACGCTGCTGATTTTTAAAAAAAGATTTTATTTATTTATTTGAGAGTTAGAGTTATAGACAGTGAGAGGGAGAGACAGAGAGAAAGGTCTTCCATCTGCTGGTTCACTCCCTAATTGGCCACAGTGGCCGGAGCTGCACCAATCTGAAGCCATGACCCAGGAGCTTCTTCTGGGTCTCCCATGCAGGTGCAGAGGCCAAGGCACTTCCACTGCCTTCCCAGGCCATAGCAGAGAGCTGGATCGGAAGAGCAGCAGCCGGGACTCGAACTGGTGCCCATATGGGATGTTGGCACTTGCAGGTGGAGGATTAACCTGCTGCACCACAGTGCCGGCCCCCATGCTGCTGATTTTAACAAGCTTCTGCACTCAGCCACACACCCCTTGAGAGGAAGAACACTGCTTTGATTTCTGATTCTGAGTGCCTAGTCAAGATAGGATAGTAGATAGTCAACAAACCCTTTATTCACTCACTCAATGGTCATCCAAGACCATTCTAAAAGAGAGTAAGAAAGGAAAATAAACACCTAGATTCACACCAAAGCACAGAAGTGAAATTCCCTTTGCCTTGGCAAAGATGTTTGTTACAGTCCCAGCATTGTTGGTTTACCTATTAGCTATGGCAAATTCTTTTTTTTTTCTGAAGATTTTTTATTTATTCATTTTAGAGGGAGAGACAGTGAGAGGGAGAGACAGAGGGAAAGGTCTTCCATCCACTAGTTCACTCCCCAGATGACCACAACAGCCAGAGCTGTGCTGATCCAAAGCCAGAAGCCAGGAGCTTCTTCCGGGTCTCCCAAGTGGGTACAGGGGCCCAAACACTTGGGCCATCTTCTACTGCTTTCCCAGACCATAGCAGAGAGCTGGATTGGAAGAGGAGCAGCCAGGACTAGAATTGGCACCCATATGGATGTTGGTGCCGCAGGCAGAGGATTAACCTACTGTGCCACAGCACTGGCCCCAAATTCTGTTGTTTTTTTTGTTTTTTTTTTTTTTTTTTTTCCTAATCCCCTTCACATAGTCATTGAGAGCAGTTTGTCACGATGTAGTTGTGGTCCAAAAGGAATTCTGGACAGGCCAGACTGACCACCCTACCCTGTGAATCATTTCTGCAGCAGAGTTCCAAAGCAAACCAGTTAGCTTAGAATTCGCATTACCCAACAGCCATGGAGTGTTGCCCGGTAGTCTGCATTAAACAGTGAGGTCACAGCCAGACTGACGATGTCTTTCTAGTGAGCAGCAAGAGAGAAAAATGAAACAACTAAAGAGAGAAGTATTTATTGAAATGCAAATGACTCCTTTGTGCATATTCTTTAGCTCTTTTGAAATAGAAAGCCTATAAGAAGATAGTAACATTTGTGTCTACAACCCCCCCCCATTGCTTATCTCCACAGTGTTATAGGGCACTAATAATAGGAAAATATATAAGGATTTGGGGGAGGAAATACTCATTTTTAAAATACACACTTTCCCTAAAAAACCCAAAAGGAATAAAAAGTAAAAAATGTATAGAATATATTAATGTTGGCTCAAAAGCATCCTTCCCACTGGGTCTGGGAGCAGCGCTGGGTGCAGGTGGAGCAGGCCCCTCCCCTCCGGTTACACCAGAAGCCAGTGGCAGGCCATGCAGGTGGAGATCTGTGCCCTCTGACCCCAGGGCTGTCACTGCACGGGAGTGGCCTCCCCTGTAGCCTGCAGCCTCTTCTCAGAGAACAAGATGTTTCTCATCTGCATCTGTGGAAAAGCTGTTGGGGAAATTGAAGCTGGCACACAGTCCTTTGGGTCCTGAAGATAAGAAAAGTCCTCTTGAAATGTAAAATACCTTTAAATGTTTTAGCCGTCACAGGGCTACACTCGCTGTCATGCTGCACGGGGCTAGGAGAGGACATAGATGCGTTTAACCATCCCACGGGAGTGAGCCCTTTTGAGGCCTCAGATTTCTGACAGCTATATACTTCTACAAAGGTACAAAGGTAAAATTTTGGAATAGTCAGACAGCAGAACTTTTCACATTTCCCTGCTTTCACCTGCTAGCTTTGTCTGTGGTTCTCCTAGGTTCATGATGGCTCTCAGGGAATATCCAACTGTTGTCCCTCTGGGGTCCTTTCTAGAGACGAAAACAATGGGGCACCCTAGACCTTCTCCTCGACCTGGACATGAACAACTCTGGTTGTGTAGCCTCTGAAAATCCTAAATGGCCTCAGGTCTAAGTGGCAATTTTTTAACCTCCATCTGCATTCTGAGCCCTTGACACTGGTACGCTTTACCGAGCTGTAAATCGTTAACTCATAGAGTGCATAGTGAGGAATAATCACTTTTCCCCCTGTCTTCCATAAAGGCAATTTCTTGGATATTGTCACGGCCCTAAGATGAGAAAGCAAGGTCAGGGACGTCTTCCACTCCCCCAGCCCACACACCCACGTGTCACCTCTGTTTCGGCCAGGTGACAGTAGAGGTCTACCTGTGGCTGCAAATACAAGGCTACAATCCTCCTTTACAAAATCGTGTCCCTGCTGCCGCATGATAAATAGAATCTGTACTGCCTGACACTGGTGAACAATGGGTGAAATGGATATTAGAAAAATCTCATTTATCTTCTGCTTTATTTCTTGATAGGGGTCCTTGTCACTCGGACTATTGTGTGACCAGCTCTGGAAAGGGCAGCTCATTAGTTTTCTTATCAAGATAGCAAGGTCCTTTTAAACAGCAAAGCACTTACATTTTAGATTCAATTAGGAAGCAGCATGGGGTGTGTGTGTGTGTGTGTGCACGTGTGCACTCTTCAGAGCTTCTGCTTGCTCCATCTGTGTTTGGTTTTCCCCACGGTTGAACCCAGTGGGCATAACACAGGGAACCAGGCCTTGGAACTCAGCGTCCACCTCCTCTCGGGCAGTGAGCTGACTAATCCTCATCTGGTCCCTTGACTGTGTCTGAAGCAGGATTAATCTAAGCCAGGTAGGGGACACAGGCAGCCATCTGTGTAGTGGGGGATGTGCGTGGATTTCCTTCCTGGGATGCTTTCTTTCAAACACCAGACAAAAGCTCCCTTTTTTGGCTCCACTAACTTCCACAAAGCTCCTCCTTGGTTTCCCTGGGCTCATTCACACACAGCAGGCCTTCCTGACAAGTGCGCTTCAGACCAGCTCACAGTTGCCACTCAGACAACTGGGAGAATGTCAACAAATCAACACTGGTTGAGAATATGTCAGATGGAATTGGACGTTCTCATATCATTTCAGAAATCCTGACAGGCGGATGAAGCGGCAACAACTGTGCACCAGGGCATTGTTGAGTAAATGTAGCCAGTATAGTAAGAGAAACTTGTCTAGCAGCAGCTGGGAAAACAAATCAAGAATGGAAATATCCTACCGGGGTTGTGAACAATGTCCTGGGGATACTGGCCTCTTTTGAAAGCACAACGATGCTTTCAAGATGGTCGAGTGCCATGTAGCTCACTGGTTCAGTGGCTATGCTATGTTATTGGCCAGCAAGACTGGACTTTCCCTTGTCGAATGATTGTTTTAGGGAGGAGGACCATTCACTTGCAAGGTCTGGTTAAGTTAATGACCATTCTGCACTCCATCCTTGCTTGCATAGGCTAGTCTTGGAAGAGAGAGCTTTCCCTGCTGTTATAACTTCAAACACTTGCCCCAGTGGAGGTTGAGGACATATTTGCTTGGTAGTGGATAAGCCTCCTGAGTGCGGAAAGAGTGTCCCGTTCACTCTATGTCATTTGTGTCTAGCAAGTGCCTGCTGGAGAACAGGTACTCAACGAATTTTTGTATAGATGAATAAATGAGCAAATGCAAAGAAAATACTCTTGTCTCTTCCCAGGGGTGGCTTTTTGATACAGCGAGTTAAGCCACCACTTGCAACACCAATCTATTCAAGCCTCAGCTCTGCTTCCGATGCAGCTTCCTGCTAATGCACCATGGAAGGCAGCAGAATATGGCCTGTGTACCTGGCCCTCGGTCACCTGTGTGGGAGACCCAGATGGAGTTCTTGGCTTCTGGGTTTGGTTAGATAAAAGGCTACAAAGAGAAAAGACAGAAAGGAAAGAAGCCACCAAAACCAAAAATGACCTACTTCACCATTTCATCAATGCCTAATCAGTAAACAACCATGGAGAAAGGCAGAGTATGTTGTCAGGGTGAAAACAGAAATCCACAAACACATGCCAATGAAAGCCATGCCTAACGTGTTCATCGACAAGTTTCCTACATAATCAGATCCAGGGCTGACATTGTGGCACAGCTGGTTAAACAGCCACCTAGGACTCTGGCATCCCACAGGGGCACCGATTCATGTGCTGGCTGCTCCACTTCTGATCCAGCTCTCTGCTAATGCACCTGGGAAAAGCAGCAGAAGATATCCCAAGTGCTTAGGCCCCGCCACCCATGTGGGAGACCTAGATGAAGTTCCTGGCTCCTGGCTTTGGTCTGGATCAACCCTAACCATGGTGGCCACCTGAGCAGTGAACCAGTAGATGGAAGATCTCTCTCTGTCTTTCCCTCTTTATAACTCTTTCAAATGGATAAATTTTTAAAAAATCCATTCATCGTTTGCCACATACTTAATAGTTGGTTTCCTGGGCATCGTCTCGGCCCCTTACCCTGCTCCAAATTTTATCCCATTGCTACAATACTGGATAATGTTAAATACAATGGCAGTCACATCCACCTTCATGCATAATTAAGAACTGGATTAGATGCTTTGGAAATGAAAAATCACTGCTGTGACTTCCAAGGCTAGAAAAACTTATCCAAATCCAGTATTACTTCCTGAGTTTTGTTTCATAGAATATTTATGACAAACTGTGATAAAATATTGATCCAGGATGTTCTGACTAGAAACAGGTGCCATGGAGGTGGCACATCATTATGTGGAACCTGCGTGGCACGTTGTTTGCCAAGAGCCTATCTGTAATACTCCAGCTTTGCTTTGCATTAGCATTATCAGTTCCACGTCCTTCTGCTAAGAGGGAAGAACTGAGGCCCAGAGGGTAAGTGGTTGGCCCCAAATGAATAATTTCTACCTGCCCTTCCGTGAGCCTCACACCTTACACTGCCTGCCCATTCCTCTTCCCTGCAAGTGTAGGGGTGGAAGAATGAAGAACGCTTCCTGCCATCTGCTGTCTCTGAGCCTTTACAACTAGGCTCACCTGAATTTCCCATCCTTCTTGAATTCAGTCCTAATTTCTGAGCTTGACATCTGAGATCTAAGCTAACTGTCCCCTCTTTACCTGTCTCACAGCTGAGCTCTTTGCTCCTGCCTTCATCGCATCACCTCCCTTCAGGCCCAGCTTTCCCATGCCCAGTGCCCACTCCCACAACCACAGTGTCACCCTGAGGTTTCCTGTCCTTTGAACCCTCTTCCCACCCCACCCATGTGCGGATATACACCATACACTGTCTTTCCACGAAGGTTGTTTAGCATTTGATCTCTAGTCTTCAGTGTATTTTTGACAAATTTTTAAGAATTGCATATACAATGAAAGATGTGGGTAAGATTCACCCACCAAATTTCCAAGCCATTATATTATAACCAAAGCATGGCTCTTGCTAAGTAAGGACTTAGATGACCCATCCAGGGATGATGGTTAGAGATCATTACACTATCGTTTAGACAAGGCTCTAGGTTTCATAGCTCTGCATGTTCACAGCTTGTAACAAACTTTGCCTCCCTGATACAACAGACATAGGAGGCTACTTCAAAATACTTGTGTAAAATGAAATTAAAAGATTGGTTTATTTTAGTGCAAAAAAGTGTGGAATCTATTCACCGGAAACATCTTCCAAAAAGTTCCATGACAAAATGTGTGTCATGAAATGGATGTCAAAAAAAATTTTTTGCACCAAAATTAACTTACCTTTTAATTTCACAAAACTTCAAGTACCCTCATACATCCCTAGGGTGTGGGATATAGGCTCAAAACGCAGGCTGGCATATAATATTTTCGGTCTCTTGCTTTATTTTAAAATTTCCTGTGAATTCTCACCTTCCATAATAAAACTACTTATTTTCAACTTTAAAATGGTGTATCTGACTCACCATTCAGTTAAAAATGCTAGTCCAAAATTATTCCTTTGGAGCGAGGAGGCCAGAAATTATTCCACCAGGGGAAAAATGATTCCATGGGTCTTCAATACCAGTTTGGAAAACTCTAGAATGTCATTTAAACTGATTCTTTTCACTACTCTTTAAAAAAATAAGATGCTGGCCAGCGCTGCGGCTCACTAGGCTAATCCTTCGCCTTGCGGCGCCAGCACACCGGGTTCTAGTCCCGGTTGGGGTGCCAGATTCTGTCCCAGTTGCCCCTCTTCCAGGCCAGCTCTCTGCTGTGGCCAGGGAGTGCAGTGGAGGATGGCCCAGGTGCTTGGGCCCTGCACCCCATGGGAGACCAGGAGAAGTACCTGGCTCCTGCCATCGGATCAGTGCGGTGCGCCAGCCACAGCACGCTGGCCGCGGCGGCCATTGGAGGGTGAACCAATGGCAAAGAAAGACCTTTCTCTCTGTCTCTCTCTTACTGTCCACTCTGCCTGTCAAAAATAAAATAAAATAAACAATAAAAAAATAAAAATAACTTTAAAAAGATAAGATGCTTATTGCTACTTACTTGTTAGAGGTCAAAAAATGATCCTCAGCTGGATTTGCTTCCATGAGTCACAGAATTAGAAACAGGGTTATAATTCAAAGCCAGGTATGTTAAATTCCCTCAAGGAAAATTTTCTCTGGCCTTCTAGAATCTTCCAGCTGCACTGGCCTCCATGTATGAAAATATATGTTTTATCTACCATCCACCCCCTAGCAGCAATGGACAGAGAGGGCCCAGTGCTCATGCACGGTAGTGCCACATGCCCTTGTTGACTGGCTCCGCTTGAGCCACACCAAGCTCTCAGACTTGGCTTCTTCTGCCAGTATCCAGTCTGGAAACCAGGGACCCTTATCAGTCTCCCTGGATATTCATCTTTCACTACTTCATGAAGCACTCTGTTGTTACTGTTTTTATTTTATGTCTGTCTTTATTAGGCTATAAAGCTGTTGAATGTAGAGATCATCTTTTAGGCACTGTAGTATATATGCTGGTCTCAGCTCAGGGCCTGGTCTATCCCGATTGCTCTTCCATACCTATTTATCAAATGAATAAATAAAAGAACTAGCTTCCAATTTCCCAAAAACTGGACAGGAAAGGTCAGAATGGGTAAAATAGGGACCATTCCCCCATCAGCCAAAGCTGAAAAAGAACAGCAATGACATGGAATACATAACATCAAGTTGATCCATGTGAGTCTATAGACTTTCCTCTCTCTAAGTGTAATGAAATATGGTATCCTAGAAGTAATGGTCTGTAACCTAAATGGGTCAGGTGTATATTTTGATTTCCTTTTACTGCTTGTTGAAAAGTATTTTATGGTTTTGTAATTTTGTTTCTTAATAGCTAAGGTGATTGACCATGATACCCAGCAGCCTGGAGAAAGACATCCGTAAATGTCACGATTATTTATTCCCAAATATTAAACCAATCTTATTTGAAATTTGATCTTCTCAAAAGCATTCCTATAACTTCATTCCATTCAGTTCAATGGCTGAAGAAATAGGAGGGGCACACAGCTAACAGACTGTGCTCTTGCCCGTTACTACACATCTCTTCTCCGGAGAGCCTCCAAATTGAAATGTTATGTGTTCCTCATCTTTCTTTATGATATATTGTAGCTTCTCAAAGCAAAAGATTTCAATCCTGGATTTTCAGCTGCTAGGCTGAAACCGATTTCCCATCTATTCCTCTTTGAAAGAGGTACTATGTCTAAAGAAACCATTATCCTCTGCTATTTCCACACTGCTGGAAGTATGGGTTCCCATAGATAACCCTATGTACATTTACACACTCTTCATAAGCAAGAATGGTGAGGCTTTCATTTTTTAAATGACCCAATAAATAAAAGGCAGCTACACTTTTTGAATACACTCACCTGTGTTGTCCTATAGTAAAAATGTGGGTCTCTTTTTCTACTGGGGAAGTTGGAAATTCTATGTAGACAGCAGGATGTGGTTTCTCTTTCACATGTAACTCAGGTCAATATCACCAACTAGTTTTTCTGGGGGAAAAACAAATGAGTTGGACTATCCCCAAGATTGTTTTATATGTTTCCCATATACATAGATCCTCTAGGGGAAAAATAATAGCACCTGAAACCACACAGCTTATTTTTAGACAGCAGTCTAAATTCACAAACTTGAACTCAGTGTAATAATAGATTGGCAGATTTTAAGTTGAATCCAGAGGTGTTCATGATTCCCTCATGTTTCTAGAAGAGACAAGTGAATTCTCATAATCCTAGGTATCGCTGGCCCTCCCAAAACTCTGGGTCCTGGGTGGATCCCTCGAAGAACCGTCAAAGGACCCAGCATGTGGAGGAGATAAACTGAAAATCTCCAATTGTGCCACTTGCTTTCAAGGGTACTCTGATGCCTGAGAGTCTGCGCCCAGATTCCCCTGGATTGCAGCAGTCCATCTGCACCCTCTGCCACCTCCACATCGACCGCCACAGGGCAATGATTTAAGTGGCCATTTAGATTGATTCCTGAGACAACCCAGCAAAGATATCCAACCTGCCATAATCTCATTCTGTATGGGTAGACTTGGGTTTAGCTGCAGGAGTGCCAATCACATTTCAGTCTGCAGAAGACTTTCAGACTATCGAATGCTCTACAAATGCTGTTTCTGTACTCAGGGAAGAATAAAAGATAATGCAATGTACAACTTTGCCCCTTAGTAGATGTGATGAAGGCTCCCATTTCTGGCAATCAAAAGAAACTATAAACAAAAGTAAAATTAACAAAGCAAAACAAGAGGGCCCCTGGTAAAAGCCTTGTCTTATGAAAGCATTGACTTGGGTAGATACAGTATGCAGAGCTCAGCAAAAGTCATCATCTTGATAAAAGAATCAAAATTATTATCATTGAATACATTTTAACTTCTGTTCTCCATCTTACTTGCAATGTATTGAATCTGCTCACTTCAGCCAAAATCTTAGTTTAAAAATAATTACCACTACTTTTTATAAAATTGAGGATATTCATACTCCATGAAATCTCAATCCTAAATACATATTTGGAAGAAGCCTATGTGAAAATATACATTCAAAACTATAAGAGCAAACAAAGTTGAAATGTAATGGATTGGATTTTTTCCTCACAAAATGAATTACTTCAAAAAATTATAAAAATGAAATAGTGCTACCACTTCACACTCTGTAGTACAGCTATTACCAAAAGGACAGACAATAATAAATACTGACAAAGATGTATAAAAATTGTAACCCTCATACTTTTGCTCTCAGGAATGTAAAACAGTACAGCCATTTTGGAAACCAGTGGGGGCTTTCCTCAAAATGTGTTAACTCATCTAACCCAGCAAAACCACTCCTAAGGATATAGCCAAGAGAAATTAAAATATATGTACACACACAAAAAAACTTATACATGAATATTAACTGAAATATTATTTATAATAGCCAAAAAGTGGAAACCACCCATTCATCAACAGATGAATGAATAAAATGTTGTATATCCATGCAATGGAATATGATTCAACAATTAAAAGGAATGAAATGCTAATATGTGCAACTTTAAACACAGGCTAAATGAAATAAGCAGGCACCAAAGGCCAGATAATGTATAAGTTCATTTATGTGAAATGTTTATAATATGCAAATTTGTATAAACACAAAGTGGATAAGAGGTTGTCTCTGGCTTGGTGGTGAGGAGGGCAATGGAGAGTGATTACTGGTGGGTAGGGGATTCTTTGGGGGAAGAATAAGAATGTTCTAAAGTTAGATTTTGGTGATTATTGCAAGACCCTATGGATATAATACTAAATTGAATTGTATACTTTAGAGTATTGAAATATTTGTTCTATCTTAAACTGTCAATCACTTCTCTGTTGACCACATCACCACTGTTTGAGATTATATTAAACTTCAGATCTGGAATTCAGGATAATGGAGACATTTTTGTGGACCCTGTGATCCACTAAGCAATGCAAGGACTATGCTTTTATTTTTACTAGTGTAAATCTATACATGTTGGACCTCGGACCATATCTCCAACAGACTCAGCAACTTTGGGCAACCACATAAAAATCTTGGCGTTCAACCAAAATCTTAGCCTGCTGGGCAATTTCCATGACTTATTATCATCAAAATGTTTTGAATTTGTCTGTACTTTCCAAATGTTCTGGAGTAGAGAAGGCTGTATTCAGAGAGTCAAACTTTATGAAATACATTCCACATGGTTAAACTTTTTGACCATGTGAGTATATTCTGTTCAGACAGTTGTTCCTTCTTTTGTAAGTCAAGTATTTAACATTTTAAGTGGTCTGATAGAATTTGCTCTTCACAGAGGCTTGATGGTCATTAGCCAGAACTTGTTATGTTAAAACTGTGGATGTCTCACCTAGATGATGAATAGGAAATGTCAAAGTCTTTCTGAGAATTACAGAATCTTCAAGGGAAATGAAGGACATTTTTCTTTGGTTTGAGAAGCATTTGTAGTATTTTAACCAGGGCTGAACTCCTAAGCCTTTCTGCATAGTGGTACAAGGTGCGTCATATAATGAGTACTCACAGAAGAATGCCTGAAGATTTTAGCTGGGAGCCAGCATTTGACCCAGCAGTTAAGACTCAGCTTGGAGTATCCACATCCAGTCAGATCAGAGTGCCCGGGGTTCACGTCCTGGCTCTAGCTTCCTGCTAATGTACACTTTGGTAGACCACAGGTGACAGCTCAAGAGTTTGGGTCACTTCATACATCAAGGAGACCTCCACTGAAGCCTCCTGGCTTCAGCCTGGCAGGCCCTAGCTGTTAATATTAGAGGGAGGGAATCAGCAAATGGAAAGATATTTCTCTCTCTCCCTCTCTCTCCCTCTCTTCCTCCTTTCCTCCCTCTCCTCTCTCTCCCTCTCTTTCTCTATCTTTCAAATAAATAATGAATAGTAAAATAAACAGTAAAGTAAATTAAACAGTAAATAATTAGTTTTAGAAAAGCAAGTAGGAAGGTAGGTATCCATGGACACCTATCTGTGGGGGGGGGGGGGAATTACATTTGAATTATGATGATTAAAACAAATCAAACACAAGCTACCTAGACCCTTGTTATAAGAACTCTGTTAAAATACCTTTTTAAAAAGATTTTATTTATTTGTTTGAGAGGTAGAGTTACAGACAGTGAGAAGGAGAGACAAAGAGAAAGGTCTTCCATTTGCTGGTTCACTTCCCAAGTGGCCAGAACAACCGGAGCTGAGCCAATATGAAGCCAGAAGCCAGGAGCCTCCTCCAGGTCTCCCATACAGGTGCAGGGGCCCAAGCACTTGGGCCATCTTCCACTGCTTTCCCAGGCCATAGCAAAGAGTTGAATCAGAAATGGAGCAGCTGGGACTAGAACCAGCACCCATGAGGGATGCAAATAGAGGGTTAACCTACTGCACAACAGTGCCAGCCCCTCAAATACTTTTAATATCAGACAGCTTCAAGAACTTAGTAATGATTTTTTTTTTCACTCTTCTTTACCCACCTAATCCCTCAATTCATAAAGAAAGAGGAGCGTATTAAAGAGATCAAGCTCCGGGTATAAACTGTCATTGTTTTCATAATAAGGGACTCTTCTGATCAGCTGAGTCAGTGGGTTGTTTGCTTTTTAATAAAACATTTCTGTTTCCACATCAAAAATGCCCTCAATGTCACAAAAATGTAAGGGAATTTCAGCGTGAGTCATTATAAGTGAGTCCCTTCCAAATTATTTGTTTGCTTGTTTATTTTCAGTGATTATCTATTCTCTCAAAATTCTCTGAAAATAAGCAAACCATTTTATCCTTCTCTTCATCTGCATCCTTCCAATCTCCTCTCTCATTGTGGTGATTAAGAACCAGAGCCATCCTGGGAACATTGGTGAACTTTCAGTCTATGCCCTGCCTGGCCCATTGCAATGGCTGCCAAGTTCTGGCCTCCCTTCCTGTTCCCAGTCCCTTCCAATAACCTCTATCCTAAGTAAAATTACTCCAGAAGCACAGGTTTCCCTTCTGAAGTGAGGGCTCATTCGTGCCTTTGGTTCCAACTCCCTCCCAATGACATGCAAGATTTTTTTCATGACCTATTCAGCCGTCTTCTTCACTTGGTCCCAACAATCAACTACTCTGATGCCCTAGATGGCCCCAGAATTATCCATTCACTGTGACAGGCTGAAATATGACCCTCTCCAAAGGTGTACACATCTGATCCCAGAACTTGAACTCTAGAGCTTTACATGTCAAAAAGGATGACACTTTGCAGAAGTGACTAAGTTCAGGATTTTGAAACAGAGATCTTTTCCTGAGCTATCCAGGTGGCTTCAACATGGTCACAAGGGTGTCTGTAAGTGAGAGGCATGAGTGTCAGAGGGAGAGAAGGTGATAAGGTGACAAAAGCATAATGAAAGAAGCAGATAGGACATGGAAGCAGAGGAAGGGGATAGGGAAGGGAAGAGAAAGAAGACAACTTTGAAGATGTTATGGTGATGAATTTGAATATGGATGAAGAAGCCATGAACCCATGGATGCAGGTCACCTATAGAAGCTGGAAAGTCAAGAAAAAGGATCTCACCTTTGACTCCCAATATCAATTTCAACAGTGGCCTTTGCTTCCTGCTTAATTGGTTTGCTAATCTGATAAAACAAAGTGTTAGTGGATAATCACGATTTAAATTTGTCACCTTTTTGAGAAAATAGTAATAGTAGCTAGGTATGATGGTATAGCAACACTGCAAGGTGCACATTATTATCCTAAATTAGGGAGAGTGAGGTGAAGGCTCAAAAAGCAGCTTGCCCAAAGTGATAGTGTGTGTTGAAGCAAAGTTTTAACTTGGGTTTGCCTGAATCCAAAGCCCTCATACATTAGTAGGACCACGTTGTTTCTTTTGTTTTACATAAGTCTTGAACGTCTTATTCTGAGCAACAGTGTTACCTTTAGAAAGCTTTTCCTAGAACCCACCAGATGGATTTCCACTCCCCCGAAATGTCACTTCTCTTGCAGCGCTTCCCATGACTCTGTGGCTGTAATAACTACAATCAATTCCTTCAACACATTCTTCAAGGCTAAGAGAATGTCTTAACTTTCTTTATATTCTTAGCATTTAACTCAGTATCCGCAATACTGCAAGCCAACTACAACTGTACAAGAGAAGAAAATGAATGATGAAACTTTTTATGTTTTTGAAAAAAATTGTCATCTAAAAGCATGACCTATATTACATTTACTTTTTTAAGCCATCTGGAGAATCAACAATATTTTTCTCTCTCTCCCTCTCTTTAATCCAGAGTAAATTTACATGAAGTAAATTGAACCCAAATAGGAATCTCTACAGAACAAATGCATAGGGATGCTAAAATGTTGCAACCAATCACTTTGGTCTTTCTCTGGTACTCTGAGTTAATGTAGGCACAGTCCCTGTTCAGCACGATTTTATAATCAAAATAAACAAAACTCAGAAAAAGATGTGTTTCTTACATCTGTTTTTTTTTAATTGAGGTATAATTTACATACAGTGAGATGCTCAGATCTTAAATGTGCTCTTCAAATCAGTTTTGATGACTGGAAATCAAATTAGACAGGACACTTTTGTTCAGAAAGTCCTTCCTGCCTTTTTCCAGTTGTGTCCATGTTCTCCACTATAGTAATCACTGATCTGATTTCTATCACTGTGGATGAGTTGATCTTTTCTAGACTTCCATTTAAATTGAATCATATAATGTCTATTTTTTGCACCTGACTTCTTTCACTCAGCAGAATATTTCTGAGATTCACCTACACTGTGGCGTGTACCAGTAGTTCATTCTCTTTATTGCTGCTTTGTATTTCATTTCATGAGCATATCACAGTTTATATTTCTATCCTTGTGTTGATAGACATCTGGGTCATTTCCAGGCTTTGACTTTTATTAATAAACTTTGTATGAATACTCTCATCTAAGGCCTTTTGTAGATAAGATATTATTTCTTTTGGTCATATACCTAGAAGTGGAGCTGCTGGTCCATATTGTAAACAAAGGTCATGTCACAAAGGTCATGGAAAATGCATGTTAAGTAAAATGCTATGCATGAATTTCAAAACTTTTTGCACTAAAATAAACTTTCAGTTCAATTTTTCAAAAAGTTTTTTTTAAGATTTATTTTATTTCTTTAAAAAGAAGAGTGACAGTGAGAAAGTGAGAGACAGAGAACAAAAGGGATTTTCCAAGGGCTGGTTCACTCCCCAAACAGCCACAGCAGCAAGGCTGGGCCAGGCTGAAGCCAGGAGCCAGGAACTCCATCCATGTCTTGCATGTGACCTGACACCTAAGCTGTTGGGCCATCTTCCGCTGCTTTCCCAGGCACTTTAGCAGGGAGCTGGCTCAGAAAGCAGAGCAGCCAGGACTAGAACCGGCACTCTAATACGAGATACTGGTGTCATAGGCAAATGCTTAATCTGCTGTGCTGCAATGCCAGCCTCTCCCACAAACTTTTAGAAGGTCCCTCATATAGCTGCATTGTTCTATTCAACAGATATATCAATGATCATTATTGCCCAGTGAAGATAAGCGCATTGCAATGGATCTAGTTCCTACGTGTGGATGATGTTCCCCTGATTGATACAGGGATTCTTGTGAAAGCCATGTATTGAGGAAGACTCCAGGAAGGACTTGTTAGAGAGTGAGGGCAGAGCAGGGAAGAAGCTGAACAGAGAGGTGGTTGCAGCTGAAGCCCAGGCTCATCCTCATCCTACAGAAAACTCTGGAACATCTCATCTTCAAGGATTCCAACTTGACCTTTGTCTTAAACATCAGCCAGAGCTGCTTCCCTCTAGAGGGCTGGAGTTTGCATGGGGGAAGTAACCTCCCAGGCATCTCTGGGGTCATGAGACTCCTGTGGGGGCCATGGGAAATGCACAGATTGGAGAGCAGCTGTAAGTCATTAACAGCCAATGGGACTGCCTGGCCCATGTGACAACTGGCCAATGGGAGCTCCTGCCTGGGACAGGGGGTCCTGGAAGCTCCAACAGCATCCACTCTACCAGCTCAATCACTGGAAGATATAAATTCTAATGCCATGATTGACCTGTGCATGTTCAGAATTGGGCAACAAAGAGATGCACTGGGGAAGTTGCATCCTCCAGAACACACACATGATGGCTTCAATTGACAGCTACCTGCTCAGCCTTATGACGGGCCCAGAACTTACTCAACCCCTCCAAGTAAAAAGCCAGTGGTAGCTGCCATCATTATACTTCTGCCTGACAACCTGGCACCTCAAGGATGGCTGGCTGCTGGCACAGATTTTTTAGCATTGACCTGGTTCTCAACAGTAGCTGCTCACACCGTGCCCTGATGGGTTCATCACCACTTAAAACGTAGCTTTGTAGGTGTGGCAGGCAGATAAGGACGCACCTGACTTGTGACCTGAGAGATATGATAAGTACCCAATAAATGTCATTTCATTCCAAAAACTAACCCCTCCTTCACAGACCTGTCTTTAAAGAAAGTGATGTCTTGCTTTGACTTTCCTCCTAAATTGATGTAACCAGCAGTGGTAGAGGTAGGCATGGGCCAAAGAGGCTTGGGAGCAATTGGGTAATCTCATGACATAGTAGCTTTGGCTTCTGATGTGTTCATTGGAGTGCACATTAATCACCTATTGCAAAGGAGGCGTGGCATCCAGTGCATCCATGGCAACTGTGTGTCAAGATGTCTTTCCATGACCCTTGAAGCACTTTGTCTGAACAATGCTCCATTCCAGCTTCCCAGGCTGAACTCCACTGTTCTGGAAGCTCTTTATTCGTTACAATAGAAGAAGCTATTGTTCCACTTCTTAGAAATAAAATGATGGTGGAATCAAGAACTGCTACTGCAAACTCATCATACCTTATTTTTCCATCAAAGGAAGAGAGGAGTCCTCAGGCAGGCTTAGCTGAACTATTACAGGGGCAAAGAGGTGAACTTGAAAAACCTTTCATTTGAAGTGTCTGGCAGCTGCTGTGTACACTCAAAATACTGTGAGGAAGAACTCACCCAAGAACAACAACAATCACAAAATTGAGCAACAGTGGTCCATCTCTGGTTATTTCTCTGTAGTTGTTCAATAACAAACAGCCACAAGTTAATATTTAGGACAAGGGCCGGCTCTGTGGTGTAGCAGGTAAAGCTGCCACCTGCAGTGCTGGCATCCCATATGGGCACCAGTTCAAGTCCCAGATGCTCCACTTCTGACCCAGCTCTCTGCTGTGGCCTGGGAAAGCAGTAGAAGATGGCCTAAGTCCTTGGGTCCCTGTAGCCGCATGGGAGATTTGGAGGAAGCTCCTGGCTCCTGGCTTCAGATCGGCACAGCTCAGGCCCATTGTGGCCAATGGGGGAGTGAACCAGTGGATGGAAAACCTCTCTCTGCCTCTCCTTCTCTCTGTGTGTAACTGACTTTCAAATAAAATAAATAAATCTTTAAAAAAATATATTAGTCAAGCTGTTGCAAAGGCACTCCAAAAATTTCATGGGAAATAGAATTAAAAGATAAATTGATGTTCATCTTTTGCTTTTTTTCTTGAAATAGTAATAAGTTCATAAAAGCTAGAAGAAATTGAATTATTAGGAATCCTCTGATATGAAAACAGGCATAATTCCCTCTATGCACTGCCAAATTTGAAAAACCTTTTGTTTTGAATTTACTAGTTGGTATTTAGGCTTCATGAAGATGTACTTAGAAGAGCATCTACAAAATTGGGGCATGAAATAGAAAACGTAGTTACTCAGTTTGACTTAGCTGTACTTAGTGTATCACTTGTTGAGTTTGCTTAAATTATTATATACTCTGGCCATTGAGTTACTTCTCTATGATTTTTTTCTTTTTGCCGCTTTTTAGAATGGAAGCTCCTAGAGGGCAGGGAAATCTAAACTAATGGTGCTAGGCAGACATTAAATTTTTTTTTGAAATGTTAAAAAAAAAAAGATAAATTTATAGGCCGGCGCCATGGCTCACTTGGTTAATCCTCCACCTGTGGCACCGGCATCCCATATGGGCGCCAGGTTCTAGTCCCAGCTGCTCCTCTTCCAGTCCAACTCTCTGTTGTGGCCCGGGAGGGCAGTGGAGGATGGCCTAAGTGCTTGGGCTCCTGCACCCACCCTCATGGGAGACCAGAAGGAAACACCTGGTTCCTGGCTTTGGATCGGCATAGCTCCAGCCATGGCAGCCATTTGGGGAGTCAACCAACCGAAGGAAGACCTTTCTCTCTCTCTATCTTTCTCTCACTGTCTAACTCTATCTGTCAAATACATTAAAAAAAGATAAATTTATTTGCAAAATTTGAAATATACACATAGTTTTTTTCATAATATGTATTTTCTATAAAATTTTCGAAGACCCCTCATATGACCTTGATTTGGGGGCTACTAATGCTTTTCAACCTATTTGCTAATGGGGGCTCAAGACAGTACCTGAAGCAAAGTGGAAACACAAGGCAGGAAGAAATGCTGGAAGTTCTTTCTCTCATACAATGCCTAGTGGTCAATAAAAGAGAATAAGGCTGTCTGTGGAAAGTGGCAACCACAGGGCAGGGTAAGAAAAGCCTCGCTCACGGACCCATGGAACATTCTGCTAAGGCTGCCTTTAGGTTTGGAGCTCCTTATTACTGACATCAGTGACTTGTGTCCCTGGCCCCGAATACCTACCTTCTTCCTCAGAGATGAATGTAGCCGAAATATTTAAGTCATATTTATAACTCAATAGTAACCACATGTTATGTAATTAGGGCACAAATAGATTCTCCAGTATGTCATCTTCACTTTACTATCAGTAGTTAACCTATTGGAACAAAAGAAATCCATTTTCCTGTAAGTGACATTTTGAAAGAGAAATTGACTTTGAAAACAGATTTATTTAGCCTTCTGGAACTTACCTCCAAGAACTTTGAACTCCCCAAACAAATTAGGTTAAGGATATAAATCACTGAAGATAAATGCATATTAACATCCTTAGAGTCAAAAAAAATAATGAACTCATTCAGAATCTGGTTAGAAGATGGGTTGGCTGTAAAAATACAGAAAAGCACTGTTTGGGTAAGGCTTGAAGATGACAAGCTGAAGGAGGATTTTCAGCCACTAAGAATAATAAGCATTTTTTTTATTAGACAGGCAGAGTTAGACAGTGAGAGAGAGAGACAGAGAGAAAAGTCTTCCTTCCGTTTGTTCACCCCCCAAATGGCCACCACGGCCGGCATGCCATGCCGATCCAAAGCCAGGAGCCGGGTGCCTCCTCCTGGTCCCCCATGTGGGTGCAGGGGCCCAAGCACTTGGGTCATCCTCCACCGCCTTCCCAGGCCACAGTAGAGAGCTGGACTGGAAAAGGAGCAGCCGGGACTAGAACCCAGAGCCCATATGGGATACCGGCGCCGCAGGCAAAGGATTAACCAAGTGAGCCACGGCACAGGCCCCCAATAAGCATTTTAATATAAAGAGAGGAACAGAATCTATCTCTTCAGAATAGTATGGAATGAGGCAGAGAGTAAAAGCAAATTCCTTATTGCAAGGGGCTCATGTTTTAAAACATGAGCATAGAATTATAAACACAAAGTGATATAAAGCAAGCTCTGTGCTAAAAGATTAATGATGATAGAGGTATTTTAACCTAGAAAAGTGAGGCTTCAAAAAATACACTCCTAGCAACACTGAGGTGTTTGAAACAATATGACGTAGAGCATATAGAAGTGACTCTTCTTTCTATTTGCAAAGGAACAAACAAGACAAAGTGTAGAAGTTGAGTTTGGCTAGAAATTGCATACATACTTTTTTTTTAAATTTTTACACTGAAATGGGCAAGAAGAAGAGTGTGGTGTCCTAGAGATCTTTAAAACTAGCTAGGTTGAAACACAAACTGGGATAGAAAACCATTCGAACCATCTGCCTTCCATTCTGCCAAACACACAACAAACTAAAGAGGATTTCTGGGTCTGCCTCCATGTTCGTAGCCCCGGGGGTGTGGCTTAGTTGAATCTGTCTTCATAGGCTTATCTTGCACATGCATTCGTTTTTCTTACAATGACAGAGAGGAGTGGTTTTTTAAAAATTATTGAAATAGTTAAGACATTTTTGCAATTGCTGAGAGAGAGTCACATTAGCTCTGCAAACAAAAATCACCATCATTCCAACGAATCAACTATAACCAAGGAAAATAACAATACCAACAAATGAAGCCAGTGTGAAGCCACTCAACACTGGGGAACTGGATTAATCATGTTGCTCTTTGAGAATGTAAAGCTTTTAATCATGTAGCGCTGCCTTCTTTGGTTAAAATTCATGGGCACTTTACAGGTTTATTTTGGCTCCCAGGGCCCCTTTCATTGTTCACTAAGTACAATGAAAACCTGTTAAGAATAAAGAATAAAAATTAATGTCAAGCCAAATAAAAAGAGCTGAAAAGGTCAAAATTTGTTCCTAGGGTCAAAGAACACACGCATGTGGAACAAGCCACAGAAATCAAAATTAAATAGAGAGCTGATGCCCCTAAATTTGCGGAAGTAGAGAAATAATTTGCAAGTTGAATTTCCAATGGTTCTGCCTTAACAACACATGATATGCATGAAAATATGTTATGGATATATGGAAATATATGTATAAGCAAGAAATAATTTCTCATTTTTCTCATAATCTGAACATTGATGTGAGCAGGCCCCCTTGGAAGGCCCATTGTTCATGCTGGACACAGAAACTCTCTAACAGCTATCCAAAGTTTGTTATCCAATGAGCATCCATTTTGATTAAAAATATACTACACTGACAGCAAAAAAATATGATTCTACTCATTTATTTAATCCCAATTGCAATTCATCACAAATTAGTTTTTTTTTTTTTTTTTTTTTTGACAGAGTAGACAGTGAGAGAGAGAGACAGAGAGAAAGGTCTTTCTTTGCCATTGGTTCACCCTCCAATGACCGCCATGGCTGACGCGCTGCAGCCGGCGCACCGCGCTGATCCGATGGCAGGAGCCAGGTACTTCTGGTCTCCCATGGGGTGCAGGGCTCAAGTACTTGGCCATCCTCCACTGCACTCCCTGGCCACAGCAGAGAGCTGTCCTGGAAGAGGGGCACCGGGACAGAATCTGGCGCCCCGACTGGGACTAGAACCCGGTGTGCCAGCGCCACAAGGTGGAAAATTAGCCTAGTGAGCCACGGTGCCGGCCCACAAATTAGTTTTAAAAGAAGGGTGATGCTATAATTTTGCTAGCCATTTATTAAACTCTAAGATTTCATATTGCTCAGAGAAGGAAGCTTGGACACATTAAGATCCTAAAAATTATTCTTAAATTTTGAGTAAGGTTCACAAAGAACTCATTTGGTTAAAAAGGGTTGGAGTTATAATGTTCTAAGGAAAAAGAAAAATCCTATAAAAATCATTGTGCATGTTTATTCCATGAAACCATCAACAACCAAAAGTCCTGGAGGGAAGCCAGGGTCAGGAACACCTGCAGTTGGATTTTATCCACCCTGCCAGGGCCAGGGGAAACTGACAGTCCAGGGCTTTTCATCAGGATTCTTCCTTTTCCCTGCTAGGGAGAAAGGAGAAAATCTTCCATTGGCCCTGTTGCAAGCCTCACTAGGCTTCCAGGAGTCTTAGCTGTCCTTTCTTTCATACTCATTTACTGGGCTTGCAAATCTACTCAACCTAAGAGTGCAAATTGCATTCCTCTGATCCATTGCCCCCCATCACTTAAACCTCTCCCTATTCCAGATGAACCATCCCAGCCTAGCAACAGTTACTGAGTAGGTAGGTGCCATTTAGCACATTTCAACAGGCGTGGGAGCACAGCTTCAGTGACTCCAAGTGGCTCCAGCGGCAGTCCATCAGAGGAAGTGGGTCACTGACTAACACTTAGTGCAGCACCAGCCAGCCCAACCAGTGGGGCCTGGCAGGGGGAGTTCTGCCCCGTGAGCATAGTTGAAGAAACAATGAGAAGTCTCAGTTTGGTAATAGAAGTATCAAATCAGAAAGGAAGATGGGCCTTGAAATAACCTGTCTTAGAAGAAGCCAGGGTTCCCACCGGAGAGGAACAGAGGTTAGCTGAGCACTTAGGCTATTTCCAGGGTTTGGTTTGGTTTGGTTTCGCACATAGGTGAGAAAGCACATATTCTCAGCAAGCAGACTTTTATAGGTCCAACACCCTCCAAGAGAAGTGAGATGGGACTGTGATAGAGGGGTGAATAACAGAAGGCAGAGTGAACATGCATACTGGTAGTCAAAAAACTCCATATTCATATGAAAATGTGTTAAGCATGGGGTTGAAAGGCATCATGTTATTTGAATAAATGAATTGATCCACTGGCATTATGGCCATGGCTGTTATGGTTACTAATTATTCAAACAGCAAACTTAGTTGTTTTAATTATGCGATAAAATCGGGAAAAACCTGTGGGGTCAACTTCTCAGTTCAGTAGCTGTCTAAATCAGTGGCTGTTGTGGAAATGGACCAAGCATTTGTTTGCGGGGGAAAAATAATTTATTCAAAAGGCATCCTTGCATCTAGCTCCTTCCAAATAAATGAAAGCATACGTGGTATTGACTGTGGGCCAACACTCTCAGGTGTCAGCACATTGAAATGGAGATGTGTTTAAGCAAAAAAGGCCACAGGAACAGTTGCTGGGCTGATCACAGCTATAAATCAGCATTGCAATATTTCCTGTAACTGCAAGAACACATAAGCTGGAGTTATGGAAAATGTTCCCCAAATTTCAAGGATCCTTTTTAATTTTATCTGCAGAGGCAATATTATACTTACTGTAGGATCTTTTAAACACCTTTGTGTGTGGGCTTATGCAAATTAGATTTTTCAAATCTGCCTCTGCAAATTCACATGCATTAGCCCCAATCCGTTGGAACACAGGGGATAAAGGCACAACATGGAATCAGAAGAAATTCAGATTGAAAATAAAATTGGGCTTTCCTCTGCGTGAGGAGCACACAGCCCATGCCACTTTCTGGCCGGCATTATTTTGAGCATATTCAGAATGGCAGTGCATGGTAGCTTTGTACCCTTAAAATGACTCTTTGTACACTCTCACTACTAGTACAATCCTTTGATGAAATTAGCTACTCAGATTGTATGCGCCAACGAGGCACAGATTCAACACAGCAACCATGCCAATCCTTTAGTCTTCTCTACTCTTTTAAAAGATGAAATGGGCAATTTAGGCAAAGCACCAGACTGGAAGGAGAGACTGAGATGGCCAAAAATTTGTGTTTTTTTATCCAGAAACTTAGAATGAGCATTTCTATTATTCTATGGATGACTTTCACTATTAACACTTTTAACAGTGTTACAGTAGTACAAATGACACACAATACGTGGTACATATGTCAAATGTACAATTTTTTAAAAAGATTTATTTATTTATTTGAAAGAGTTATATAGAGAGAAGGAAAGACCAAGACAGAGAGATCTTTCTTCCACTGATTCATTCCCCAAATGGCCACAGTGATGGGGACTGGGCTGGGTAGAAGCCAGGTTCCAGGAGTTTCTTCTGGGTCTCCCACGTGGATGGCAGGGGCCCAGGAACTCTAGCCACCTTCCCAGGTGCATTAGCAGGGGCTGGATGGGAAGTGGAGCAGCCGGTACTCAAACCGGTGCACATGAGGGATGCTGGCATTGTGGGTGGCAGATTAACCTTCTGTGCCACAACGCCAGCCCCTGGATTTTCTATATATACAATCACAGAATTTCCAAACAGAGACAATTTCATTTCTTCCTTCCTAATCTGCATTCTTTGTTTTTCTTTCTTAATGTCTTAACTAGTATTTCTATTTGATGTTGAAAAGCAGTGCTGACAGGGAACATTCTTATCTTGTTCTTGACCCTAGTGGGAAAGCTTCAAGTGTCTCATCACCAAGTATAATGTTAGCTATTGGTGTTTTGTTATTTGATATCTTTAATTTATTTTTAATTTTTAGCTGATACACAAAAATTGTATGGGCTCTCAGATGATTTTTTGTTATATATATATATACCTTGTATAGTTTCCTGTCAGGGTAAATATATTTGTCTCCTCAAAATTCTTAATATTTATTTACAGTGAAAAACATTCAAAATCTTTTCATTTAGTTTTTCTTAGAGAAATACACAGTATATTATCATTTTGTATAGTCACTCCACTGTGCACTAGAACATCAAAACTTCCTGCTCCTATCTCGTGGCAGATGTTTTAATAGATATTTTTTATCAAGTTGAGGAATTTCTCCTCTATTCCTAGGTTACTGAAAGTTTTTTTTATAATAAATTGATATTGGAATTTGTCAAATGCTATGCTATATTTTTAAAAAATATATTATTTATTTGAAAGGCAAGGTAACAGAGAGAGAGAGAGGGAGAGAAAGAGAGACAGACAGACAGACAGAGATACTCTTCCATTTGCTGATTTACTCCCCAAATGACTTGCAACAGCCAGGCCTGGACGAGGCCAATGCCAGGAACCTGGAACTCCATGTGGGTGACAGGGAGCAGGTATTTGGAACATCTTCTACTGCTTTCCTTGGGCGCATTAGCAGGGACCTGGATCAGAAGTGGAGCAAACAGGGCCGTTGCAGTGGCACAGTAGGTTAATCCTTTGCCTGTGGCACCGTTATCCCATGCGGGCACCGGTTCTAGTCCTGGCTGCTCCTCTTCCAATCCAGCTCTCTGCTGTGGTCTGAGAAAGCAGTAGAGGATGGCCCAAGTCCTTGGGCCCCTGAGCCCACGTGGGAGACCAGGAAGAAGCACCTGGCTCCTGGCTTCAGATTGGCACAGCTCTGGTCGTTGCGGCCATTTGGGGAGTGAACCAGCAGAGGGAAGACCTTTCTCTCTGTCTCTCCCTCCCACTGTCTGTAACTCTAATTCTCAAATAAAATAAATGAAATCTTTAAGAAAAAAAGAAGTGGAGCAGACAAGACTTGAACCAGAGCTCCCATGGGATGCCAGCATTGCAGGTTCAGATTAAACTGCTACTCCACAAGTCCGGCCATTTTTCTGCATCATTTGAAATGATCCTGTCATTTTTCCTCTCTAGACTCTAGATGTGATAGATAAGACTATTTGATTTTCAAGTGTTGAAACAACCGTGCATGCCTGGAATAAATCTATATTGGTCGTGGTGTGTAATTCCTTTAAATGTTTTTGGATGTGATTCGCTAATATTTTATAGAGAATTTTTGAGTCTATGTTCATGAAAGATACTGGTATATGTGTTTCATTTCTTGTAATATTTTTGTGTGATTTTGGTTCTATATTTAGGTGATTTCTAAGAATGAGGTAGAAAGTATTCTCTCTGCTTCTATGCTATGAAAGTTTTTATGGAGTTGGTATAATTTCTCCATTAAATGCTTGGAAGAATTCAGTAGTGAACCCATCTGAGACTAATACTTTCTGTTTGAGGACATTATTAATTATGTATTCAATTTCTTTAATAGACATAGGCCTATCCAGATTGTCTATTTCTTCTTAGGTGAGTTTTAGCAGATTGTATCTTGAGAAAGTGGTCTGTTTCATCTCAGATATTAAAGTCGTGTGCATACAGTTGCTCGTATATTTTTTATTATCTTTCTAATGTCTGTGGAATCTACAGTGATGCTCTCTCTTTTATTTGTTTTAAAGATTTATTTTATTTATTTGAAAGACAGAGTCACAGAGAGAGCAGAAACAGAGAGAGAGGTCTTCCATCCACCAGTTCACTCCCCAGATGGCCGTAACGGCCAGAGCTGCGCTGATCCGAAGCCAGGATCCAGGAGCCTCCTACAGGTCTCCCACGTGGGTGCAAGGGCTCAAGGACTTGGACCATCCTCCGCTGCTTTCCCAGGCCATAGCAGAGAGCTGGATCAGAAGAGGAGCAGCCGGGACTAAAACCGGCACCCACATGGGATGCCGGCACTTCAGGCCAGGGCTTTAACCTGCTGTGCAACAGTGCCGGCCCCTTTCATTTCTGATGTTAGTATTTTGGGTCTTCTCTCTTTCTTACCTGGGCTGGCTAGAGCTTATCAATTTTATTATCTTTTCAGTGAGCCAGCTTTTGATTTTATTGATTTTTTAAATTGCTTACCTGTTTTCAGGGTCATTAATTTCTACTTTAATTGTTATTATTTCTTTTATTGTGCTGATTTGGATTTAATTTCCTATTCTGTTCCTAGTTTCCTTAGGTAAACACTTAAATAACTGATTTTAGGTCTTTCTTCTTTTCCCACATTTGCATTCACTGCTATAAATTTCCCTCTGAGCACCACCTCAGTTATTTATAAATAAACAAGCACTGTTCTTCCTTCATTCATGTAGATTTTCATTCTGCCCTGTATTATTTCCCTTCTCTCTAGAGAATGTCTTCCTACATTCCTTGTAAGAGAGGTCATAACAAATAGATCCCTTCGATTTTTGTTTATCTGAAAAACTATTTTTTCTTCTCTTTTGAGGGATTACTTCCCAAGGTACAGAATTCTAGGTCTGGGGCTTTTTCCTCTCAACACTTTAAATATTTCCCTCCACTCTCTTCTTGCTTACATGGTTTCTGAGAATTCAGATATAGTTCTTATCTTTTATCCTCCATAAAGAGGCCTTCTGTATTTCCTCTGAGTTGTATCAGCGATTTGCCTTTGACATTCCGTAGTTTGGAAATGTTACGCTTAGGTGCCATTATTTTGGTACTTATACTACTTGTTCTTCTCTGAGTCTTCTAGATCTCTCCTTTTTTGTCTGATCTTCCTTTGGGGAAATTATCATTGTTGTTTTAAATATTTCTTCTTTTCCTTTCCTGCTTTCCTCTCCTTCTGAAATTCCCCTTACATATATTTGATTCCATTCATAGTGTGTGTCTTACATTTGTTAAATATTCTGGTGTTTTGGCCTTCATTCTCTACACTTTTCAGTTTTTAGGGGTTCTACTGAGTTATCTTCAGCTCAGATGTTCTTCCCTCAGCCATGTCCAGTACACTGTTTTTTGTACCTAACATTTATTTTTGGATCTGTCTTAGGATTTCTGCCTCTATTCTTATATTGCCCATCTATTCACACAGGCTAGCTACTTTATCCATTGGAGCCTTAACGTATTCACATAATTGCTTTGAATTGTCTGTCTACAAGTTCCGAATTCCCACCATGTCTGACTCTGATGTTTGCTCTTCTTAAACTGTGCCTTTTGCCTTTTAGTCAACCTTGTTTTCTTGGTGATTGGACATGATGTGCTTGGTAAAGGGAGCTTCTGTAAGTAGGCCTGTAGTAGTGCAGATGATAAGGTGGGTGTGGGGGGAGAGGGATTATTCCACAGTCCTATGATTAGGTCTGTGTTTTTGATGAGCCTGTGCCCTGGCCTGTGAACCTTATAAGTGTTTCTCAGTTACCTCCTGCCTTAGGCAAGACAAGATGGTTAGAGAGCTTGAGAGTATCAAGGGTGGGGAAGCTTTTTTCTGCCATTGGCCATTTTGATATAACATCATTTGTGGGTCATACAAAAGAATCAACTTAAAAATTAGCCTGCTATAGATTTATTGGGTTTCGAATCTTACCTGTGGTTATCTTGGCAAGTCCAAACCAAATGCTTTTAGGGGCTTTAGGCATCCCGTGAGCTAGACATTCCCCACCCCTGTGACATGGAAGGCTAGGGCAGGCTGGAATTGCTCATGTCCCTATCCCCCATGAAGACTAAAGCCAGCTGAAGTTGAATATTTCCATCCTCCAAGTTAGGAGGGCTCTGATAAAATCCCACCACACTAGGCTCTGTGTGTCCTAGTGTCTCCTGGGAGCAGGCTCTGTTGAGCAGTACAGGGTGCTTGGACATAATTCAGCATGAAAAGGTTCTTAACCTGCTAGAAGTATGAGGGGATTTTCCTCTGATGTTTACTGTGAGAACCTGGTCAAGCTTCTAGAGATAAAAATCAACAAAAGCATAATAGCTCCCCAGAGTTTTTAGCTCTCTAACTTGTCCACAGCAAGCCTCCATAAATCCTTCAATTAAAATTCTAGATTTTCTACCACAGCACTGGTTCCCAGGAAGGGTTCCGCGCCAGGATGTTGTGCTCCGCCATCTGCCTATAATGTATCTCCACATTAGGGGACAGGGGTTTGGCCCTATGACCTCACTTCTTGTATAGATCTCAGAAAAGTTGTGGATCTTTTAGCTGGTTCTGTTTTTGACTTGTTAGGGTGCCTTATTTGTGGAACTGGAAACAGTGCATTTAGGTTTTTTCTTTTTTTTAAGATTTATTTACTTATTTGAAAGGTATAGTTACAGAGAGGGGGGAGAGACAAAGAGAAAGAAAGAAAGAGATCTTACATCATCTTCATTCTATTGGTTTGCTACCCAAATGGTTGCAATGACCAGGGCTGAGGAGCCCAAAGCCAAGAGTTTCATCTGGGTCTCCCATGTGGGCGGCAGAGACCCAAGCACTTGAGAGCCATCTTCCATTAGCAGGGAGCTGGATCTGAAGTGGAGCAACCTGGACTCAAACCAGTGCCCCTATGAGATGCCGGCATCACAGGCAGCAGCTTAATCCACTATGCCACAATGCCAGTCCCACATTTAGATTTTAATAATTAGAAATAAAAAATTAATTTGCAGAATTAAATTGAGCCTGTCTGTACCATCAGTTATTATTCTAAGGGCTGGATAAGCTAAATACTTGCCTTTTAATTGTCTTCATTTACTAAAAATATAAAGTCTTCTGACGCAGTCCAAAGACAGCAAACCAGATTAGCCCAACAGCTCACAGTTTATTTGACAGCTGTGTGGTAATGACAGTTACAGCAATGTCTGATCTGGGGAAAGAGATCTGCCAAGATTATTCTCTGGGGACATTAGGGCATAGATGATTTTAATAAAAATACTTTGGTGGATTGCATCCTTTGCATCCTCAAAATAATATAGAAAACCAAATAAGAACCATTATACTCTGGCGAAGTGAGTCTTACGTCTCGCATGCAGGACCATTGGCTGCAACTTTCTGCTGGATCATAGAATGTGTGGCTGCTGGAAAGCCCAGGTGTATGCACTTGGATTGTACACGACAATAAAAAGGGAACCGACCCTTTTGGAAGCTAGAAGCTGGTCTGGCTGTTTAGGTTTAAGCCACAGGGAAAAGTGAAAACTTTGTATTTCTCTAAGACTATCTGAGACCACCAATCTCAGAGGCACTTAGGTACTTGTTGAAAATGCATATACTTGGGGCCGGCGCCGCGGCTCACTAGGCTAATCCTCCGCCTAGCGGCGCCGGCACAGCGGGTTCTAGTCCCGGTCGGGGCGCCGGATTCTGTCCCGGTTGCCCCTCTTCCAGGCCAGCCCTCTGCTGTGGCCAGGGAGTGCAGTGGAGGATGGCCCAGGTGCTTGGGCCCTGCACCCCATGGGAGACCAGGAAAAGCACCTGGCTCCTGGCTCCTGCTATCGGATCAGCGCGGTGCGCCGGCCGCAGCGCGCCGGCCGCGGCGGCCATTGGAGGGTGAACCAACGGCAAAAGGAAGACCTTTCTCTCTGTCTCTCTCTCTCACTGTCCACTCTGCCTGTCAAAAAAATAAAAATAAAAAATAAAAAAAATAAAAATAAGAAAATGCATATACTTGGGAACCCAAAACAGAATGACTGAATCAGTATCCCTGGAATGGATCATAGGAATCAGAGTTTCTTTAAGTTTCCTTGAAATGATTTTAAGATACCTTTATGCTGGTTTCTTTTCTTTTCTTTTATTTTGAAATGCAGTGAGACACAGACAGAGACAGAGAGATAGACAGATCCTCCATCACTTAGTTCACTCCCCAAATTCACATGCCTGTAACAGCCAGAGCTGTGTCAGGCTGAAGCCAGGAGCCTGGAATTTAATTCAGGTCTGTCATGCCGGTGGCAAGGGAACCTAGCAAGATGAGCCATCTTCTGTTGCCTCCCAACATAAGCACCACCAGGAAGCTAAATCAGAAGCAGAGTAACTGGGACTTGAACCAGGCACTCCTATATGGGATATGGGCATCTCAAGTGGAGACTTAACTACGGAGCCAAACTCGAGTCCTCATTGAATGATTATTAACACACAATAAGGTTTGTGCCTTCCACCAGTGTGCCCGTTAGTCTTTTTCCCCATGAAACAGCGCACAGTGGCAGCCACCTGCTGGTTTGATCTCTGCGACCACATTCTTTGCTTGGAAACAGCTTCATGTCTGGAACTTTAAACGTCCCCAACATGGCTAGCTCAGGCTTCGGGGGGAATCCTAACTGCTGTCTGCTAAGCAATGAAACATGTTGCCATGGGGTCAATTTGATTGAGTTGTTCAGTTGGTCACAAGCCACAAGATCAATGAGAGTGGCCTGATTATTTAGGGCCACATGAACAATGGCATCAGCTGAGGCTGGGTAATGAAATTGCCAGGAATTGACGTGTGACAGTCAATCTGGGTGACTTTTAAAAGACAGTCACTTGATAAGACAACCTGGGAAGTTACTGTCTCCAGTCCATCTGCATCCCTCTGGCGAAGCAGATCACTGATGCATGCTTCTAGCAACTCTGCCTCTTTGGCACACTTTGACTACTCGACTACTTAGTTATAAGACATCTTTAAAGCCCTTTTCTCTTCATTGCCTATAGTTAATTATCATATAGGAGGTATCCATGGATCTCAATATCTGGTAATTTCCAAACTATGCTAATTTTTTAGTTTGTTTTTTTTAAAAGCAGTAAATAAAAGCTAATAAATCTTATCTGATATCTTAGGAAATCAAATGAATATTGTTTCACCTCACTTTGACCATATTGCAAAAACCATCTTTCCAGGCTATAATCGGATTTGTCAGACACAAGAATTGGCAGCTGCTTCAGTTCAATGATGTGGCTATGAAGTGTCCTGTGTTGTTTTAGAGCTGTGCTTTCCTACATGCAAGATGACAGTCATCTTCCATGGGACAACATTATATGTGCTGTGCAGATGTAAAGTGACTGCAACAGGGCAAGGGACTGGGACTGAAAACCTCTCTGTGGCTGCAGGACCCCTGCTTGTGACTAATCCATTAAAAACCACTTACCTGGGCACACATTATTCCCAAAACTGTCAACGGAGGAAGTTGTAGTTCACTCTTAGGATCGTATGTGGTCCTATTGGGTAGCTGAGATTTAAAGTCATTTGGTCTCCATATAGATGGTGTTCACACCACTATATATCTAAGTCAAAGCAAGATAAATCACATACTCCATTTCAAGATACACATGTAAGCAGAGGAACAAAATTGCTAAGGCTTCAGCAAATAGCAAACAACGCACGTCAAAACCAATTTTCTGTCACATGACCATGAGGATTATGAGTATGAACCTTGAACAATTCATCTAAAATAAAGAGATATGGGGAAAGGTTTTGTTCAGCAACACCCGCCCCCTGCAACCTGAAGTAAATTGTAGTCAAGAAATGAAATAATATATGTTTATAAAATTGTAGCTATACGAGAATGGCTAGAGGAAGGAACAGGTGAGCACATCTACAATTCAAATGAGTCTTAGTGACTGCTTTTTTCATGAAAAATAGTAATAGCCTTTGAATCAGACAAGTAAGAACAGAATGATAATCTGTTATGTGGCTGAATGCTTCAGTTCTACACTGAACCTGTGTGTATGTGATGCGTGTGTCTGTGCGGTTATAGTCACTTGCTCCTTCTATAGTTTTTCTTCATTTTTGATATTGAGATATAAATACAGAATAGGGCATAAAATACATATGTAAAGCTTAAAGAATATGATTTGTTAATACTCATTTAATGACCATCAAATCAAGATATACAATAGGAGAATCAACATGTTATCCTTACCACCCCAACACACACACACACACACACACACCCCTGATAACCAATAGAGCGATTTTTGTGATATGTACATATAGGTATAAACAAATCAAATAATGTATGTCTACTTGGGTATTTGGATTACCTGACATCACCCTCATTTGTGAGTTCAGGAATCCCCAAGGTAACCTTCAGGTACAGTAATTTACTAGGAGGACTCATAGAACCCATGAAATCTCTTACACTTAAAATTCTGGTTCATTACAATGAATGCATACAGATTTAAATCAGCTAAAGGAACAGGTACACGGCAGGATGTCGGACTGTTCAAGTACAGGGATTTCAGTGGTCCTTTCACAGGGGGCTTTTTTCAGACAGAGCTGCCTTCCCCCTGAAAAGATGTGCGACAATGTGTACACCGTATTGCCAGCTATAGAACACCCAGGTTTTCTGTACAGTTTTACTGAGGCTCAGTGGAGTAAATGTGGTTGACCATGTGGGAAGCTGACTTTTGTCTCTTGTTCCACCAGAAATAGAGTTGACAAGGCACTGAGCAAGGCCCTGCAATCACCAGTCACATTATGAACACAGACTCTCTGGTGGAGGCGAAGGGCCCAGATAAAGAACGATATTCATAGTGATCAGTACATTCTAAGGGTTTAGAAATTACCTCCGGGAGCTAAGGGCAAAGGCTAGGCCTCACTTTGGGTAAGGTTAGTCCTTTACTGCAGATATACAAAGATGTATGATTAGGTGTACCTTTTCCTTAAAAATATAGGTTGGTTGTGCCTATTCCTGAACCTCCTATAAGTGCTCAGATATCATACAGACTTCTAATCAAATGTCAAACTTTCAACTTTATAGAAATTATTATATGTACACTTAAATATTATGTTTTGTTTACTTCAAGATTTGTTTCTATTTCTTCTATGCTGATTTAATGTTTTAGATATTCTGGTTTTGAAGTCTTATGAAAAGTAGATTTAATAACTATTCACTTACATATGATGGAGATACATATATATGTTATGTACTTATTTTTTTTTATTTATTTGACAGATAGAGTTAGACAGTGAGAGAGACAGAGAGAAAAGTCTTCCTTCCATTGGTTCACCCTCCAAATGGCCGCTATGGCCGGAGCTATGCCGATCCGAAGCCAGGAGTCAGGTGCTTCTTCCTGGTCTCCCATGAGGGCGCAGGCACCCAAGCATTTCGGCCATCTTCCACTGCCTTCCAGGGCCACAGCAGAGAGCTGGACTGGAAGAGCAGCAGCCAGGACTAGAACCCGGCGCCCATATGGGATGCCAGCGCCGCAGGTGGAGGATTAACCAAGTGAGCCACGGCGCTGGCCCTGTACTTACATATTGATATATAGACCTTTATATATTGTGTTCTAGCTCTTCCAAGGATTGTTTCTTTTTAATTTCACATTGAATTAATGGTCCAAATGTTCTTATCAAATGTTAAGAAGAATCCTTGGCCGGCGCCGCGGCTCACTAGGCTAATCCTCCGCCTTGCGGCGCCGGCACACCAGGTTCTAGTCCCGGTCGGGGCGCCGGATTCTGTCCCGGTTGCCCCTCTTCCAGGCCAGCTCTCTGCTGTGGCCAGGGAGTGCAGTGGAGCATGGCCCAAGTCCTTGGGCCCTGCACCCCATGGGAGACCAGGAAAAGCACCTGGCTCCTGCCATCGGATCAGCGCGGTGCGCTGGCCGCAGTGCGCCAGCCGCGGCGGCCATTGGAGGGTGAACCAGCGGCAAAGGAAGACCTTTCTCTCTGTCTCTCTCTCACTGTCCACTCTGCCTGTAAAAAAAAAAAAAAAAAAAAAAAAAAAAAAAAAAAAGAATCCTTCAGTCTTATCACATGAAAAGGATATTGGATAAGAATTTATAGTACATCAAGGAAGCTAGCCTAGAACATATGGCACAGACAGCTAAGGACTCCATTTGTTCATGACTCTGTGCCCTTTGTAGTCTGCTATGAGTGACCTTGGTGACCTCAGGACAAAATATACTCACTTTTATTTTAGTGTTTTGAAGAGCTAGCATCCAGCTATCTTATTGGTGAGCCTCCATAATTAGGGTCTCCTCTCATCCCCTCTACCCTTAACAAAGATGAAATCAGTCACAGCACAGGTCAGAAGTCATAGGCTCTTCTTAAAGGGGCCAGGTAGAAAATAAGAAATGCAGGCTACACCCTCTCCATCCAACTATTCACCTCTAATGTCATATCATGAAAGCAGTCATAGTATGTAAACAAATGCGTATGGTTGTGTCCCAGCAAAACTTCATTGGTACCGAAATTTGAATTTCATGAAATATTCTTCTTTTGAATTTTTCAACCACATTAAAAAACGAAAGTTGTTTTTAACTCATGAGTCATTTAAAAACATGTAGAAGATTAGATTTGGTCCTTAGACTATAACTGGTCAAGTCTCTGCTTAGAGCAATAGATTCAGGGATTGTAGAAGTAAGTTTCCTATTCATAATAGAATATTCCTTACTCCTCCTGATTCATCAATCAATCTAACACTACTGACAATCAGGAAATTGAATTGTAACTCATTTAAAAGATTTAGAATCCAGTTTATAGTGCTTGGCTAAAATGCAGAAACTGTTACAAGTAATAAATGGATTTCAGTAAGAATTTGACCAGAGCAATTGGTTAATGTTTTGGGTATTACCACCTAAATAAAACACAGCAAGAAGATTCTCATAATATCTTTTTTTTTTTTAATTTTTTTTTTGACAGGCAGAGTGGACAGTGAGAGAGAGAGACAGAGAGAGAAAGGTCTTCCTTTTGCCGTTGGTTCACCCTCCAATGGCCGCCGCTGCAGCCGGCGCACCGCGCTGATCCGATGGCAGGAGCCAGGATCCAGGTGCTTTTCCTGGTCTCCCATGGGGTGCAGGGCCCAAGCACCTGGGCCATCCTCCACTGCACTCCCTGGCCATAGCAGAGAGCTGGCCTGGAAGAGGGGCAACCGGGACAGAATCCGGCACCCCAACCGGGACTAGAACCCGGTGTGCCGGCGCCGCAAGGTGGAGGATTAGCCTATTGAGCCACGGCGCCGGCTTTCTCATAATATCTTGACCTTAAGTCCCTAGGTAGAATTTCTGTGGCAGAAAAGGACATTAATTTTGTCCTTAGCCCCCAATTCACTCAATATGGATAAAATAAAAAGTAGCCATCAGGTATCAAAACCCTCAAAACAGTGCACACCAACCCTAACAAAATGTTATTTGCAGAAATGTGGTAGAAACCAGGAATCAATTAATTCAACCATATCATTTTACTTTAATGAAAACTGAGCAAGCCCCCACAACTGAATTTCACATCTGCCTTCACTTTAGAGCAATGAGCAAACGAGCAATTTGCAAGACCAAATTACACAAAAATCATCTCACTTGCCTAATTGTTGTATGTTGCTTCACTCCAACATTTTTCTTAAAAAAAAAAAAGAGTAATTTTTAAAATTTGTAGGTTAGCATGGGACATCTTGCTCAAATGAACAAACTATACTTCATTATTTCTATTTTTTTTCCATATTTAGATCTACGGAAGGGCAGAAAAGAGTGATCCAGGCAATCAGGTAAGAGCTTTCCCTCTCATGGCAACTTAATGTGGCTTCCTTAAAGAGCATAAAGCGATGACAAGTGTGGTTCAACTGTGAGCTTTAGATTTCTCTGCTTTGTGCAGTTCTGGAACATAAACAATTTCATTGCTTTTTTGGTGGGGGGGGGGATTTTTCAATTGTGGATTCTGTTTACTGTTGAGTCCCTTTTGTTAGGGAACCTGACACCTTTGTATTACCTTTTCATAAGAACCTATCTGTTATCAGATACTGGCCTTCCTGTAGGATTATCTGATTTACAATTGCTATTGGTTTACTGCAAGGTGTTTTTATTTTCTTTCCCCCAAACATTGGTTTCTTTTACAAAAGGGCGTTGACTAGGATTATTAGAAGAACATTGACAAAAATTAGTTCTTTCAGAGTGCTTTTGAGACTGGAAGCAGTTACAGTTTAACAATATTATTGCTAAATTGACAAAATGGCACGCCAGGCCTAAAATGCCACATTGCAGGTGTTCACACCACTCAGCAAGATTTTGTGAAAAGAGGTTATAAGTTTCTGTGATTTCAGATATCAAAATAGCAACCAAATTTAAAAGAATGACTTTTTTTTCCTCTTACAAAATTCAACACAGGGAGTTTTCTCTACTGTCGTAGTTAAATATCCAGGCATAATGGAGATTTATGCACAGCCCCTATTTCAAGGCAGCCCAGAAGATATGCAGAAACTAATCAACCATTTCCATAGAAAGACTATTCAAAAACCCTCTTCCTACTTCTGTTAGGTTTTAAAATGTGGTTGCAATTCAGTATTGAGGACCATACACTCTAGAGCATTGTTACTGATAAATGATTCCTATTAATAGCAATTGCATTCATTAGAGCTTTTTAATTCATTCTAGTTTTGTTGATTTTCATGCTCATGTTTTTCATTTTTTAATACATTCCATTTTTCTGGTTCTTTTCAATGTTTTAATCCAATTACCAGCCCCATAAATAAGTGTTTGCCACATCCACAGTAGGTGCACTGAACTGTGAGTGGGAGTGATTTCTGATTACAGACGGGCTAATTTTCAGGGGAGAAGAGAAACAACAGGCAGTGAACTGAAGAGAAGAATAATGGAAAATACCTTGTTAGGTGACATATGGCGCAGATTTAGAGCACAGATGGGAAAGAAAAAAGTTACTTAATCCTAAAATACATATGCAATGCATGAATAGTAGTTAAGATCTGGGTCATATATGATTGGTTTGATTCAGGGAGGGAAATATTCTACGCATTTTATTGCTCAGAAGTGTTCGTTAATATTAGGATCGTCATCTCTAATCAAGAGGGTGGCGAAAAGCAGTTTAGATGCTTTGAAGTCCTTAAGTTTTGTCAGCAGGGACAACGGAAAAAGTCATTAGGCAAGAGACCTATTCCCTGTTTGTGGGTCCCCTTTTACTATACCCTTTTCTAACCTCCTTTATTACACACAGACACACACACACACACACACACATGCAGAATTAGAAATTTGCATACATTTTGCACCTGGGACATGATTAATAATACCTTCAGAAATTGCCTGTTACATGCTTTACTTATCAACTGGGGTCCATGCCTTTGGAAGAATAATGAAGCACTGATAACATAGAATCATGGTTGTTTTAGGAGGAGCCAACAGATGGGTTAAGCAGGATTCTGACAAAGCTCCTAAACATATAAGGTCACACCACAAACTGGGTTGCTTGTCCATCAGCGTCACTGCAATTATCTCATTAGAGACAGAGTCGGATGCCACTGATCTGTGCTCCCCGTTCTTACATGCATGTGAGGGGTGGATACAGGAGGCAGGATATGGGAAGTCTTTCCTACTGGCAACAGGTCCGATCAAACATCAATAACAAGATCTTTATCAAAGTATGCCAACTCCCGTCACAAACAGAACATCCTATTTTGAGACTCCCAAATACAAGAAACAAGGTGTATATGCTACAGTCATTAGAAAAACCACCAGATATAATATTCAAAACACTGGAAGCTATTTTACTGACTCCTTCACCGCTGAGAATTAAGATTGCCCTCTTAACAATGCACTCTCTTTGGACACGGCAAAACCAACAGAAGCAGAAGACTAAGTGCAAATGACCATCAAAGACTAAAATTTCAATGTCTTCAGGGATAATGAAGAGCTTTAAAGGGTTGTCAGGGTGAGGTAAATGCAGTGAGGGGAAAGCGGGAAAGCTCTTCAGTTGTTTTGTGTACGGTGAGGTTTTGACAAGTCTTTAGGAATAAGAAATCCAGAAATTTTTAGGAAAAGGAAATATATATGAGGGAACTGCATAAAGTTCCAGGAAAATGGAATTAGGAGATGGGTTAATTCTGGTGAAAAAAAAAAGTGGAAATCTTTTTCTAGTTTTTATATGATACACATTTTCCATGGACTTTTTGAAGATCCCTCACAGATGAGCTCAGATTCTAGCCTGGCCAAAGGCAACCAGACCAACAGCTGCCTTCTGATGGTTTAATGCAGTCTATTCCCACTCCACTTAGCAATTCCACTTTACACAGTACTTTCCAGTTCTTTAGTCAAACATTAAATCATAAAACTTTCCACAGTGTTTAAGAGGCATTTAACTGCCAAATAATGAATAAAATGTGTGATTTAAACACTGAAATCCAAAGTTTAATGTCACTTTTATCATTTCATTTCATTATATATTACAAAATATCGAGATGTAACTTATAATGACCATGACAATCACACGCAATATAATCTGTAGATTTACTTCTATCAGAATGTACTTTAGACAGGCTATAAAACTATATACAACTAAACCATGGGGTTTCCAAGCTTTTGTCTCAGGGACCAAGCTCTGAAACTTAAGAAGATCATTTCAATGCTGTCTTCAGATGGGGCTTACTCAACAGCCAACAGCACAGGATCTCTACTGAGAAAGAAGGAAGTCCCTTCTTCAGTGTGGGTTGACATGGCTGTGAAAATACCTGCTTCCTTTAGTAGGCAGGGACTCTGTTGTAAGTTAAGTGAAGAGTGTAAACACCAAGAAGCCTATTGGTAAATGAAAACTGACAGTTAGAAGGTGAATAATCTAATTTGGTTTTCTACAGTGATCAAATTCACTGAATAGTTGTTTTTCACTGAATAGTTGTTTTCTTCCCCCTTACTTGAAAAGCCAGAGGAAAGAAGTTACTCAGAATGGTAATTTTGTTTTGGGCTGGGGGCTGGGCTGCCCTCTGTGATCTTTTTTTTACCCAAAGCTATCACAGCAGTCTATGCAAACCACAGTGGTTTTTCAGGACCCGGCTACATGGTCTATCAAGGAATCTTCTTTACAATTCAACAATGTGCACATGGAAGCAACATTATGAGAAGATGCTTTCATTGCTGGCGAATACTATTAGAGTCTTTCAATTTGTTAATAATCTTTGGAGAGTGCTACACTTGGCATGGCCCTATGTTATTTGTGAAGTAGCTAAAAAGGAAGTTGCAGTTATCACCATGGAAGTTTAAATCAGATAGCATTAACAGGAAACGTAATGGCTGTGAGTTTAGTTTCCTTTTTCTTTTTTTTTTTTCTTCACAACCTCTTGTTAAGTCACCCCTTCTTCAGGCAAGCAGAACAAATTCCCTATCACATGGGCAGGGTTGGGTCTACACACCCCTGAGGCCTGTTTTTTTCCTGGGGCAGGATGTCAGGTTTTGTGTCTGAGCCTGTTTCAGACACGTGTCACCAAACTAAAATGGCCAGTTCCATGCCTAACCTTGTCTTCTTGTAATAGGGTCTCTGAGGCTTTGCTGACTTCACAGACTGGACTACACCTTCCATAGGGGATTCAGTACCTAAATTCACCACCTCCAGTACATACCTATATGTTCCTGACCCTTGTTCCAGGAATCTGTAGTACTCATCTCTCACCTCTTTTGCCTCTCTTTTCCATAACTATGCAAACTCTCTCCACTTAACCCCATCTAAGTATTCTTAACTTACACTAGGACTCTCATATAGAACTGCTACACATATTTATGTATGCAGAGCACCAATACTGTGGCTCTCAGTTGTTTTTCAATAGATGCCCATGGTCCATACCCAAAAAGGATTGCCAAAGAAATACTAAAGGTTAGCTTTGCTCTACCTCACATTTGCTACAGAAAGCTCACTTGAGAAATGAATTTGCTGTTTAAAAATTTATTTCCTCTGCATTTTCTCTTCCTATAAATAGGAACCTGGGACCTCATAGAACTGAATTAAAATTATCAAATACTATTGAACTAACCTAATGAAAATTTTAACCAAGTCATTGTAAATTAGATATGTACAATACTAAAAACACAAGCTTTTGTAAAGAAGATATTACTCTTATGTAAACTCATGAATGGAGACTTTCTTGAATAAATTACTCCTTAATAACATCAGAGAGTCATTGGCTGGGTAAATATCACCCTGGGGCACTTCCTGAGATTTCTGAATTTACATGTTCAATAGAACTTCATATTTGTCACCTTTACTAATGAGTTTTTTTATGAAATCATTACTAGCATGAAAAAGTTAAATTTTGTATCTAATTTCTAGATTAATGGCATTTAAAAGACCTCAAGGAGTTGCAAGTTTTCTGGCAGGAATACAACATTTACATAATTTCTATTGTCCCAACATTTATACTCCCTACCTGCTGTCAATTTGCTTCCTGAAGCAGGAAGAAGAAAAATGATCAGAAGATGCAGAATGCCTGGACATTTCTGATCAGAGGAAAAAGGGATTCCTTAGAGAGCTGGAAAGCAAAATCATTTCTTCATTTTAACTCGTGATTCAAGCATAGGAAGCCTTTACAGTGATCCTTTCTAAAGCATATATTTCCCAGCAATGGCTACTACTGCTGCTGCTGCATTTTTGATATTCATGAAAAAATGAATATCAAAAATGTATCACAATGGTTAAAGAGAGTCTGTTTTGCCATAGTCACACTGCAGCTTGTGGTTTTTAGATTTAGGATTTTACCTGCATTCCTTTCATCTCAGCGCTGTGGCAGATGAACTAAGTTCTCTCTTATCAAGGCAAGAACCATGGGTCTTGTAGCATCAGCTTGGAGCTATCAATACATCTAATGCTGTAGAACCCTTGAAGGTAGAAGAGGAAATGCTTGTAAACACAGCTGCACTGCTTTTCCACATCTGAAGCCTGGAAGCAATATTCTGGCATTTCAAAGATGACATTCCTGTGACCATTCTCTGAAAAGAAGATGCAAACAAATGACAATCACTCTTCTCCAGAAGTACCTAGACCCTGCCCGAGCTCCTCATTTGTGGTTAAATAAGCCCCCAAGTTTATAGATAGCTGTTTTAGCACAATGGACTAATCCAGTAGGCTTTCTGTTGCATGTCCTGGGTGCAACACAGAACCTCAATGCATTTTCCCTTGGTTACGAAATGTTCGTGGCATCTTCATAACATTTACGGCATTTAGCTTCCCTAAAGACCAACCTATTATTAGATAATTGGTTATATTCAAAAGCATGGCAATATTCCTGAGTACCATAACTTTTTACTTCCTTATACAATAGACCAGGTTTAAAAATCTTTGGGGACCAGCGTTGTGATGTAACAAGTGAAGCTGCTGCCTGCAATGCCCATATCCCATATGGGCCCCACTTCATGTCCTGGCTGCTTCACTTCTTTTTTTTTATTTTTATTTTTTATTTTTTTCGACAGGCAGAGTGGACAGTGAGAGAGAGACAGAGAGAAAGGTCTTCCTTTGCCGTTGGTTCACCCTCTAATGGCCGCCATGGCCGGCGCACCATGCTGATCCAAAGGCAGGAGCCAGGTACTTATCCTGGTCTCCCATGGGGTGCAGGGCCCAAGCACTTGGGCCATCCTCCACTGCACTCCCTGGCCACAGCAGAGAGCTGGCCTGGAAGAGGGGCAACCGGGACAGAATCCGGCGCCCCGACTGGGACTAGAACCCGGTGTGCCGGCGCCGCTAGGCAAAGGATTAGCCTAGTGAGCCATGGCACTGGGCGGCTCCTTCACTTCTAACACAGCTTCCAGCTGGTGGCCTGGGAAAGGCAATGGAGGACAGTCGAAGTGTTTGGGCCCCTGCTTCCCATTGGGAGACCCAGAAGTGGTTCCTGACTCCTGGCGTGGGCCTGATCCAGCCCTGGTTGTTGCAGCCATTTGGGGAGAGAACTAGCAGATGGAGGATCTGTGTGTGTGTGTGTGTGTGTGTGCCTCCCTCTGTCTATATAGCTCTGACTTCCAAATAAATAGATAAAATATTTTTTTAAAAAATCATCTTTGACAAAATCATAACATGAAAATTTATACCTAGAATTTGATTACACTTCATATCATTGTGAACCTATAAGGTAAAGATATTAAAGAGTTACTCAAGAATAAGATTTCATCAATGGATTTACCTCTAAACAAACACCAGGGAAGGCTTTCATATCATCAAACCACCAGATTTTCCATTCAACCTGAATTACAAGTAACTGAGTACATCAACTTCCTCAAAGATAGCCCTATATTCAACCAAAGATTTTAAACATAAGTGAAAGGCTATTCCATGTTAGTTCCACATTATGCTACAAATTCATTGAGATACATATATACTGACAATATTTTATTCTCAACATAATGTTTTGCTACTGGATTTCAACAGGAAAGCAAATATGGAATCCCCTGAAAAGCATTTCCAAGGCAGTTCATTCAACAAGTATAGGTTGACAACTTTCCAAGCACCAGTCAGATCTACAAGCAGAGACTGGTTAGTGGCAGGTGTCAGAGTACATGAGATTGCAAGGGGGTACTTAAACAGTGACCAGCTCTGTAGAAGATGAGCTGTAATGTGCAGATACAATTACAAGTCAATACCATGATTTACCTTTGGGTCACTTTTCCAAATTCAGAATTCTCTCCTCTTCATCATTGCCTGCTCACATTATAGGAACTTCCTCCTTGCCAGGAAATTCTCTGACTTTACACTGAAATCTCCTGGAACCTTTCAGTCTTGGGATTGCTTCACTACAATGCCTGAGTTGCAGGCACCACTCCCTTGGACAAGATGTGCACCAGACTTAAATTCTCTCATGTTTGAGGTTTAACGAATGCCAAAAAGAATGTTACTTGGTCTGTTTGTATGATTTCAATTGCCTATGTATCTTAGAAAGAGAATCCACCCAAGTAAGAATACTTCTAAAAGGCGGAAAAATAGAATTAAAAGATCACTCATACCTTCTATGAACTTTTTAAACACTTTCATATTTTTTTTGTTAATTGATCCTCAGGCCTTGACACTTGATAGTGGTATATAGTCTTAAGTTTGTGGGAAATGAAATTAAAAGATAAGTTCATTTTGAGGCAAAAATATTTGAAATCAGCATATAGCTTTTTCACAATATGCATGTTAGATGTAATCTAAGTGAACATTTTGAAGACCACTCTTGAGTGTGTATGTATATGTATGTGCTAAAGTAGAACACTACAGATGACATACTGATGGCTAAAATAAAAATAAAAATAAAATTAGTAGAAAATAAATGCCCACTTGCTCCAATCAAGCATCCGATCAGTATACACTGATTGGTAATTGTGTAGTCCCTGATGACAAACCACCTTGATGAAAAATCCCAGCTCAAATACCTTCAAGTCATATGTCCTTGGGAAATTTGCTTTTCTTCGCTTGTCTTAGTTTTTTTTTTTTTATAAGAGCAATAGAAAATCATAATGTTCCTATTTCTTGTTATGGTTGTATGGATTAGCTAATAAAATACTTTTATAATGCTTGGTGTCATGATTGGCATGTGTAATTATTAAGATGCCAAGCTTTAGAACAAGACAAAGGAACTAGTGGTCCACCAGCAGCAAGCATCTGTCCTGAGTTCTAGGTATTTGAGTCCAAAGCAGGAGTGTAGAGGATAATTGGGAACCCCATAAGGCCTGTGGATTACCAGCAAGATAGTGATGTTTTTTAAATATTTTATTTATTTATTTATTTGTGGAGCAGAGTCACAGACAGAGAGAGGGAGAGACGGAGAGAAAGGTCTTCCATCTTCTGGTTCACTCCCCAAATGGCTACAATGGCAGGAGCTGAGCCGATCTGAAGCCAGGAGCCGGGAGCTTCTTCTGGGTCTCCCATGTGAGTGCAGGAGCCCAAGGACGTGGGCCATCTTCTGCTGCTTTCCCAGGCCATAGCAGAGAGCTGGTTCAGAAGTGATGCAGCCAGGACTCAAACAAGCACCCATATAGGATGCCAGCACTGCAGGCAGCAGCTTTACCCACTATGCAACAGCACCAGCCCCAACATAGTGATTTTTTTGCAGGATATTTACAAGGGGACAGGGAATTGGTGATAAATTACCAAACCATTCTTGAAAGATACCCTATCTGTTGCAAGTGAGGAGGGCCACAGAAAAACAGTTTTCTTGAGAATACACTGAAGTGTTGCTTAAGACAATATATAAGAATTGGGAGCTGTAGACATCACTTCTGTAGACATCATTGAAAGTTGATGCCATAGTCTGGGCATATATATATATATATATATATATATATATATATATAACAGACCTTTATTTCTTACAGTCTTAAAGTCCGAAAATCCAAGATCAGAGTGCCAGTAGGCTTAGAATCTATTGGAGATCCTCTTCAAAGGTGCACACTACCAATCTCTAGCTTGTCCTCACATGGTGGAAGGGGGGACTAGCTAACTCTCCAGGGTCGCTTTGACAAGGGCACGAATACTATCATGAGGGCTGAGCCCTCGTGACCTACTTATCTCCCAAAGCCTCATCTCCTAGAACTATCCTTGGAAATTGGGTGTTCACATGTGAATTTTGGGAGCACATAAACATTTAGACTGCAGCAATTGGTATGGTAACATCAAACCCTGGCATCATAGATCCTAGAGATTCATCTGTTAAGGCAATAATTCTATGGTAGAACATTCGCTTTAACTGCAAAATAGCTCCAGGAGAAAATCTTAAGCCAATGGAATTGATTAATAGAGCTCAGAGTAGTAGAACAGTTCCACAAATCAGGCTGTTCCTGTGACTTTATGAAAGCTAACCAACTCTCTCTGCTCAGATTCCTTCATCTAGAATGTATAAACAATAATGTCTACATCTGTTAAGATGTACAGAGATGTAGGTAAAACATGAAAGTGCTTTACAAAGTAGTTGATGCAAAGTAAATGATGTGTGTGTGTGTGTGAGCGCGCCTAACTTTCCTTCCTTCATAATTCCATTTGCTTTAAAAAGGAGAGACTCGAGGTTTTCTCAAAATTATATAAACAATTTCTTTTCATAGTATTGCATCCAAACTATGAAACAGTATTTTTTTTTTCAGTAAACAGTTGGTCTGGGTGGGGCTCGTATCTACTAATGTGTTTGTGCAACAAACACATTTTGAGCTCACTTCCTGGTGGCTTCTGTTTTTTCTTCCAGAAAAGTTAGTAACAGAGAACTTCTGACAGCACTTATCAAGTTGTTATCATAATCAAACAGCAAAAGACAGTGCAAAAATTAAAGAGCAATTTTCAGAAACATAGGAGGGGCAATTCAGAGTCAGTCTTTCAATAAAACCCTCATCCAGTTGTCACCATCTTAATCATCACTCTTGATTATAAAATTCAGTAATGAACTCTGTGCTTACAACTAGCCTGCAGTGTGACTTCAGGTAAATATATACTAGCAAATGTGTTTATATTATACATATAACATACATAGAGTATAAGAGATAATTATAATATTGTAATATGTTAATCAGTATGTATATATAAAATATACTGGTATACAACATCCCTATTGTGTAGGTTAGCCTATATGAAGGTCCTTCAAAAAGTTGGCGGGAAATTGAAAGCTAAGTTTATTTTGGTGCCAAAAACATTTGAAATCCATGTGTCACTTTTCACAATATGCATTTGTCATGAAATCTTGCAGACCCCTAAAGTGTAAATATATATGTATATATCATAATTCCCCCAAAATAAAATACCTTCCTTTCCTCACATGTTTTGATGAGTAAATATGATAGTATTAATAATGAGTAAATAATTAAATATGATAGTAATTCTTTTAAAAATTACTTATCTCAATTATGTCATGCATTTACATATGTATTTATACATGCAGTTACATACCAAACTTACCAAAGAAAATAACATATACATGTTTTTGAAAACAATTCTCTTTGAGTTTTTGCTTTCTAATCATAAAGTAACTACATTGTAACAGTTATTTGATCAGGGTTTCAATATAATCCGTCCATCCCAGAGATAAGCTCATTATTATCATGATGGCTTTGCATCTGCTATGCCAAGTAGCATGGTGAAAACGGGGACATCAATGGTGAGCCATTCACATGCAGCCCTTGTCCTTGTGGAGACGGATACTTTGACAGTTGGCAAATAATGGCACAAATAGGTGGATAATTGCAAACTGTCTCCCTGCTGTAATGGATAAGAATAGAGCAAATAATGAGGCCTCAGGATGCAGCCATGGATGCATTCCCTGAGGAAGTGCACTTGATCTCCAATCTCCTGAGTGGTTTGCAGTAATCTAAGCAGACTGCATGGGGAAGAGAGAGAGAGGAAGGGCTCCTTCCAGACAGAGGGCCTGGTTCAGAATGGCTTGCCCAGAGGGGCAGGAACTCAAGTGAGCAACGTCACCAGATCAGGCTGGAATCTCCTGATCTTGCTGATCATCAGGAGTTTTCAGTCTTTCTGAGCCATTGCAAACTACTTCTGGTTTTTATGTTCCCTAAATGATCCCTCTAGTGAAATCTAGAATGGTGTCGTCAAAATAGTTTTCAGATTTCACAGGCAAATACCTCCATCTTATGGGAGATCGGTCTTATAAAAGCAGAAATGGCCTAGGCCTAAATACTTAAATGTTGATGTTTCAGTCATTCCAGAAAAAGCCTGACCTCTACCATCAGCTGAGGCTCTCAGCCGCACTGTGCATCTGGAATCGGAGATTTGCTCCTTTGGCTTCAGGCTTTGTGTCTAAATGCCAAAAAGTAGCACATGAACCCTAACTGTTGATTACTCCTCAGTATGGAAAAAAATCACTGGATCATTCCAGGGGAAGAGGTTTACTCAGGAAAAGACAGAATAAGAAGCCAAATATAGGAAGGCTAAAGAGGTGAAATGCTTAGCAGCATGGAGAAGGGGAAGGGAGAGGAAGAGACGGGAGGATGCTACAATTTATTGCTATCACTATCGTAAGTGGGAAATGTCTACATGGAGCTCCCAAGTTCCAAGTTCTGCTTTCATTATTCCTGCTGCTGCACCTCAACTCAAGGATCCAATCTTGATGCCTCCCTTGTCCAACTATACGAAACACTAACTGTAAAACCTAGGATACATCTGTGGCATTCAAGGGTAGCAACTCAGAAAAGCTCCAGTGGCGTCCACATTTCTACTGCAATAAAAATGCAAGACTGGGGGTCTGAAGGCTCACCGAGAGACAATGCAGGCCGGTTGCAGGGTGCACAAGAGGGAGGAGGGGTCAAGCCTTCCCATTCCGGTCAGGATTAGACAGGCAAAACCTAAACACAGGAAAAGATGCAAATCTTCCCAGGATCTGGGTCAAGTATGAGCCTGGGCTCCAAATGTCAATTACTGGAAGTCTCCAGAGCCAGGGTAAAAATAGCTATGCAGGTGTCTTTGTTCACACGTCAGAAAGGGTCATCCCATCCCATCAGGATCCCATCACCCTCTTATCAGCCCATAGCTGAGTTGTTAACCATTTGCAACTGTAGATCTTGGTTACAATGCTGTCACATGGTCTGAATTAGCATGCATCCTTTCAATTATATCCAAATACCATGGTCTCCAGGTTTTCTCAGGATGCATAAAATATGGGAATGCACATAGACAGAAAATGTGTAAACACTGCTCTAACTAGACTTTCCTTTTCCCTAAATAGCCTCAGGGTGTTTGTGCAAAGGGAGTGGGGAGCCGTCGTAAATTGCCAGCAGGCAAGTCTGGGGAATCAGGAAGCAGTAGAGGGTGGGGTTGAGCAGGCCTCATCCCACTTTCCACGTCTGTTGCCACCTCACTTACAGACCTGTAGAAACTCCCAGTGCTGCAATTCTCCTCTTCCCCGTACTTAGATGAATCCCTGGCTACCCACCTTTGCCCAAGAATACTGTACAAATGAATTAGATTTAGTGTGAATGACTCATGAACCTCTCCTGCTAAAAGTGCTTAAATTTGCAGTCAACTCCAAATTAGACTTGGTAATTGAAGGCACCGCAGTACAGATATTCCCAAATAACAGACAATCTAAAAGTCATTTTGACTTGATTCTGGAATGCAATGTTTGATTTTTGAGGGGAGCAGCGGATTTGCTTCCCTAATTAGTTTTAGCTTAAGCCAGTATTAAACTTGCATTCTACTCCAATGAGCCCTGCCTGACTTGAAACAAAAAGATGCAGAACAGGAAGGAAAGGCCCGTATGGTAAATGTTGCTACTGAAAATAGGGGGCAGAGGGAAATATTCATAAATGAACAATTTGCATATTCTCAATAAATCTCGATTTAACTTTAGGGAGAGAAATGGTGGTGGTAGGTTTAACTTTTTACTTTTTGCCAGATAGGTCCTTTCCTGTTTACTCACTCCTTCATTTATTTCTCACTGATGAGTCTTTGAAATTTAACCTCTCCCCACCAGTCCAAATGGATTACTATAGCCCATCAATGGTCTCTACCATAAATCCCCCCACAAAAAAAAAAACAAGCATGTCAAGAGTCAGTCCAGGGGCTGTCACTGTGGCATAGTGAGTAAAGCCACTGCCTGCAGTGCCGGCATCCCATATGGATACCGGTTCAAATCCCTGCTGCTCCACTTCCGATCCAGCAGCAGAAGATGGCCTAAGTCCTTGTGCCCCTGTACTCATAGAGGAAGCTCCTGGTTCCTGGCTTCAGATCAGCCCATCTCTGGCTGTTACCACCATTTGGGGAGTGAATCAGAATGAAGACTTTCTCTCTCTCTCTCTCTCTCACTCTCTCTCTCACACTCTCTCTCTCTCTCTCTCGGGCTCTGCCATTTTAGGTAAATAGATAAATCTTAAAAAAAAAATCAGTCCTCCCTCTAAACACTTTTCCAGATTCCTTTTTTGATGACAACTGAATTTCATTAGGCCTCGAATATGACTCTCTTTTAATATAAGCAGTTTTATTTCTCTAGCCCTTTCCTAAGCTAAGTTTTCTTCTCCCAAAATAGGTATGAAATCAAAGATCCTATAAAATTGGCTCTCTTTGAAGTCATTTACTGGGGCTTACCCCAAAGGGCCATCTAGTTCATTCTGATAGCTCTCAGCAACTCTATCGCTTGCATGTCCCAGCCTGATCTTTTCACGAAGGCAGGCATTGGAAAGCAGTACCTTCCGCCTCCTGCCTTGTGTCTTTGACCTACAGGTTCTGGAGAATAACAAGGACTTTGTAGTTCAAACCATTTGCTGTGCTCAGGACTCTTCTAAAGCCTGTTTAAATATAATGCTTGAGATAGGTACTTTCATTCTCTTTTTACGGATGAGGAAACCTGAGCAGTAAGATGTAAATTTCAGAACACAGTACTGCTAGTGGAGGAGAAAGCATGCAAACCTTGACATACTGATTCCGCGGGTCATGCTTCTACTCTACAATGCTCCCTAGCGGCGCTGACCTGACTTAACCCCCACTGAGACTGTCCTACCTTACCCAGGATAGAGACATCCTCAGGAGGGCTACTCTACCTAGGATGTGGAATACAATTCTAAAGATTCAACACAAACACACAGCTTCCAACCATTCTGGGCTCTCAATGACACTCAATCCTCAATTAAGGCAGAATGACTCAATATGGGAACGATGTTTCTAAATGCCTCCCCAAGTGGTTTTAATGTACAGCCAAGGTTAAGAACCATTCATCAACATGAATAGAAAGGAGAGAAGATAACATAAAATGATGGGTAATAAAAATCCAAATGCATTGGGTGCTGCATCCCAACATTACCTCTGGGCCCAAGTCCCATTTGGCACACAAAAAATATGTAGGTCTCTCTTGGACAAGGGAAAATTGCATGTAATTAAGTTGGGCCTCTCTGTTTCTTGAATGGAGAATCATAAAATGCTAATCAGTACAGCAGTGTAGTAAGACTATGAAACTGGATAAGAGAATATATCCACGATATCTTCTACCACAAAAGATCTGTGAGTTGATGGACAAAAAAATTATAATAATGTTAAATGGCAACCGTAAGATGGATTAAAATAGCCATTTAGCGCTGCTCCTCACTTTGCATTTAACAGAACTTCCATCATTTTTGCTTCAGTACTCCGTAAGCCAGATAATTATTTGAAACCCCTGCAGTCCCAATGCCATCTCTGAGCAAAGATTTAATGTCTGAGTCCTAGAGAGATTTCTGATTACCAGGATGTCATTATCTTTATGAAACAAGCGACAATACATTTCCTGATATACAGGGAAGTTTTATCATTGACTGTTAAATCTGAACCATCATTGTCAAAATAAGTGAAGAAAGCATAGTGTGTGATTTACTTCCCTTGAATTTTTTTCTGTCTGTTTGCATACCCACTCATCTGCAAAATTTGGTTATTCACAATGGGGCTCTCCGTCATTAGTCTGAATTAGGAAGTTCCTACTGTATTTTAGAAATCAAATTGAAGTCCTCAGGAGGTTGAAATGCTCGAAATTATCTAAATGATTTTCATTATTGTAGCACAGATTTTTATTAAACATGTTATTACTTTTCAGAAATAATGAACAATAATATAATAATTAATAATCAAACATACATCAAGGGGTACTTCATTTGAAACCACAAAATGAAAAGGCTGGTAGTCAGCATCTGAAGAAATGGGATTCAAATCTGGTCTCTGGTTTTTCTGGGCATCTGTCATGTGGATAATCATAGAAATAGAGATTTTCATTCTATTCATAGTATTTAATGGCAAGAGAATGCCAGCATTTCTGTTAAAATGCCTGCTCACCCCACTCCCAGATCAGCTAAGTGGGACATGAAGAACCTTCTATAAGAATTTCTTATTCCCCGGTTTCCCTTCCTATGCATCCAATCCCGTTTCTTTTCGAGACTCTCCCAGAAATGAACATAAAGTTGCAAAATAACTCTGTAAAGCTCTCAAATCGTGTGAATGTGTGAGTCCCGTTTTCTTCTCCATTCTCTCACCACTCAGAAATCTGCCTCCTTACCTAAGTGAAATAGGAAAAGCTCAGAGTGAGACCGTTCCTTACAAATAGGGGAGCTCTGAAGCCTGCGCATTTAAAACATTGAATTTCCTGTTGTGGCAGGAAAGGCTGTGTTTAAACTTCAGAGGGAGGGACAGAGTAGTGGAAGTACAGGGTGAAGAAACTCCATTGAAAATTACATCAATACACAAAAATCTGAAGTTGAGATTAAAATTTTGCACTTAGGGGTCAGAAAAAATTATGGTGAACTTAGACTACTATCTTCCTCTAAATGGTTCCTGGATTTCCCTTGTCATTCCCCTCCTGAAATCAGGATAGAGGCCAGATTCCTTACTCTCTTAAATGGATAAATGGCCATACATCTCACTCCATGTGAAATGTGTGGATGACCATATTTTTTTTAATTTTTTTAAACTTTTATTTAATAAATATAAATTTCCAAAGTACAGCTTATGAATTACAATGGCTTCCCCCCCATAACTTCCCTCCCACCCACAACCCTCCCCTCTCCCGCTCCCACTCCCTCTCCCATTCCATTCACATCAAGATTCATTTTCAATTCTCTTTATATACACAAGATCAATTTAGCATATATTAAGTAAAACTTTCAACAGTTTGCACCCACACAGAAACACAAAGTGAAAAATACTGTTTGAGTACTAGTTATTGCATTAAATCACAATGTACAGAGGACATCGAGGACAGAGATCCTACATGAGGAGTAAGTGCACGGTGACTCCTATTGTTGACTTAACAAATTGACACTCTTGTTTATGGCATCAGTAATCACCCTAGGCCCTTGTTGTGAGTTGCCAAGGCTATGGAAGCCTTTTGAGTTCATGGACATTGATCTTATTTAGACAAGGTCATAGTCAAAGTGGAAGTTCACTCCTCCCTTCCGAGAAAGGTACCTCCTTCTTCGATGACCTGTTCTTTCCACTGGGATCTCACTCGCAGAGATCTTTCGTTTAGGTAATTTCTTTCTTTTTTCTTTTTTCTTTTTTTTTTTTTTTTTTTTGCCAGAGTGTCTTGGCTTTCCATGCCTAAAATACTCTCATGGGCTTTTCATCCGGATCCGAATACCTTAAGGGCTGATTCTGAGGCCAGGGTGTTGTCTAGGACATCTGCCCTTCTATGAGTCTGTGGTGTATCCCGCTTCCCTTGTTGGCTCGTTCTCTCCCTTTTTTATTCTATCAGTTAGTATTAGCAGACACTGGTCTTGTTTGTGTGATCCCTTTGACTCTTAGTCCTATCATTATGATCAATTGTGAATAGAAATTGATCACTTGGACTAGTGAGATGGCATTGGTACATGCAATCTTGATGGGATTGTATTGGAATCCCCTGGCACATTTCTAACTCCACCATTTGGGGCAAGTCAGCTCGAGCATGTCCCAAATTGTACATCTCCTCCCTCTCTTATTCCCACTCTTATATTTAACAGATATCACTTTTCACCTACACATGATCACATGTCCCAGCCAGTATCATTACTCGAGGTGCCCATGGTGTCCACCATGGCTCTCCAAAATCATATGATACATTAAATGAACACCCTACTTATACTGACCTTAATGGTAAGGCCCAACCTGCCCTGGTCTCCCATAACTCAATCATGCCACTCATACTCTATATTCAAACTGGACTATTTTTAATAGGTTTTAATTATTTTTATAATTATTCAAGGTTCTATCAGCCCAGAACAATCTCCAGCTCCCTCCCCAAGCCATCCTTGATTGTTTTCACCTCATCTTTCAAATTTCAGGGTCTACCACTCCTCTTAGAGAAAACCAAGCCTGGGCTGGGGTCCCTTTAATTATACATACACTCTTCATAGTAATAGCAGTCGATAACCCATGTTGCTTTCTTGGTATCCTCCACATAGACCATACACATGGAGGGCAGGAACTATGTGTACCTGTTCATCTTTATCCTCAGTAACAAAGACAGCACTTGGCACAAAGTACATACTCACCAAAGTTGCATTTAATGAGTCAGTGAGAGAATGAATGAGTGAATGGATATCGGTGATGCTGTTGGAGCTTGCATTATTCTCACGTTCCTTCCATACTACTTCTGGTCTGAATATTCCTCTGCTTCAGATCCCTTCTTCTTTAACACCATCCACTCACAGTGTTGTAACTCAGGGTATCCACTGGGTGAAAGAAGGCTTACCATCTTTAGAATACTCAAGAATGGGAAGGGAAATGGGGTGGAGAAGTAGAAAGGTTCTTCCAAATAGGGGAATGAGGTGCATTCATGGGACTTGATCCATAAAATGGACAGCAAGGCCTGGGGTTTTCCAAAGAAGCAGATATGAATAACAAATGGTACTGATGATGTTGATAAAGGGAAGAGGGTAGGAAAAGAAAAGGAATCAGGCCATGGAATTAAGGGATCAAGAGAAAACAGTGCCATTGGTATTCATTATATACATAACAAAGCTGACCAAATGAGAAACCATCTATTAAAAACTTGGATGACTATGTGAATGTAACACAAATTGCATTCATTTGCATAAACCACTTGCCAATTTTGTCTCAACATGATGCAGTGAAAGAAAAAAAATATTTATCACAAAATACAAGTCAGTGTTTATCCTTGTCAATCTCCTCCTATTAGAATGGCAAATCCAGTGCATATATTTTTTTTCTTCTTCAACAATCTATGTATTTACCTTGGTCAACTCTCACACTTTTGAAATCTGGGATAAATTATGTGGCTATCTACACCAATGCTGAAGTTAGCACGTCCTTTACAGGGACACAGATCCAATCCTTGGGAATGTACATACATGCAGACCCAAAATGTGGAGTTGTAATGATTTGGACATTTTATGATTTACATTTTATCTTCAGTATATATTCTTAATGCAAGTTAAGTTAGGGAATGGTGTTGTGGCATAGCAGATTAAGCTTCTGCCTGCTTCACTGGCATACCATATGAGCTCGGGTTTGAGACCTGGCTGATCAACTTCCAATCCAGCTCCTGCTAATGTGCCTGGCAAGGCAACAAAGGATTGCTCAAGTGCTTGGGCCCCTGCACCTAAATGGGAGACCTGGAAGAGGCTCTGAACTCCTGACTTCAGCCCCAGCCATTGCAGCCATTTGGGGAATGAACCAGTAGTTGGAAGATCTCTATCTACCCCCACTCCAACTCTCCATCTCTCTCTGTAACTCTGCCTTTCAAATAAATCAGAAAATTAAAAATTAAAAAACAACTACTTCAAAGGAAAGTCATACTGCTGTTATCTTCTCATAAATGAAGATTTGGGCACTAATTTGGGGGACAGAGTCGCTAAAACACCTGCTATTTGAGACAGGGAGCAACACTGTTAAGTACATTTTATTACCCTGTTGTACTATATTTCATAGCAAGTGACACAGTCCACAAGCTGAGAAACACAGGATCATATTTAGATGGTATAATGAATGTATGTCTACATAAACACATAAAATGCCCCAGCTGCAAGACACTCTAGAGTTCTACCATCTTGATTCACATTTAGGAAAGTGAATGACTTACACAGAGCTCAAGGGATGGTCATGGTGCCGAGTGATATTGATGCTGTCACTAGCGACACCAATCTATGTAGCAAGGGCCAGTGTCTTGGAACTAAAGACAATGACACCAAGTGGTTCTGATGAAGTAAGCAAACTTAAGACCTGGCACACATAAAATACCTCCAAATTAAATGTAACAAGGCACAATGTCAGTGTGCAAGCAAACAGAAAGAGAGAAGGTATAATAAACTTCACAATTTCAAAAAGGAGTGATTGACTCAAGGAAAAAAGGAGGAAATGTTACCGGTTATTCTGTTAAAGCTGTTTCTCTTATGTCCTTCTCTTTTTATTAACTCTATATTACTGTGACATCTTGCCTGGGAGTCTGATGTAAATGGTCTTACTGAACCAAGAATGAGCTCTACATACATGACCAAAATAAAATACCGAGAACGATTGAAAATGATTTCGGGCCAGCACCACGGCTCACTAGGCTAATCCTCTGCCTGCCGCTCCAACTCCCCAGGTTCTAGTCCTGATTGGGGCACTGGATTCTGTTCCAGTTGCTCCTCTTCCAGGAGCCCGGGAAGGCAGTGGAGGATGGCCCAAGTGCTTGGGCCCTGCACTCACATGGGAGACCAGGAAGAAGCACCTGGCTCCTGGCTTCGGATCAGCGCAGTGCACCAGCCATAGCAGCCATTTGGGGGGTGAACCAACGGCAAAGGAAGACCTTTCTCTCTGTCGCTCTCTCACACAGTCCACTCTGACTGTCAAAAAAAAAGAAGGAAAGAAAATGATTTCGGAGTTAAAAAACAATAACTTATTGTTTTTCACTTTGACCCTCTTAAGTATACATAGACACACATGGACACAAATAGGCTACATTTTCATCTTAAAAAATAAATGAAGGCATCATTACATAAATTCTATAAAGGCAAAAGCTATTTCTGGCCTGTGGTCTTCAAGCTGCTTGTCCTAGCACGGTGTTATGTATGCCATATATGCTTAATAAATACTCATATATGAAAAGGATGATGATGATAACAACCTTTGCCAAATGCCAATTACAGGACATCCAGTCAATGCTTCATGGGTCAATACATCAGCAGAAAGGAAGCAGCAAATGGAATTAAAATAATGTATCTGTTTGTTCATTGTTAATGGCTGCTATGAATTTGAATTAGGCCAGTAATTGCTTTCCTGATATGAGAGCAAAATGCCAAGGTAAAGACTGTAATTAACATTCAGAAGGGATGTAGCCCAGAGATTGGGGACTCCTTTGAAAACAAATCTCCAGGTTCCCTTTCCTTTTCCCAGATGTCTTCCCAATTCCTTGGCATTTTCTTAGTTCAAAGTCCTGTTTTTTTATCTTCACACCACCCCATACCCACGCACTCACCCTATTTCTAAGAGTTGTTCCCACTTTAGAAGCTAGAAAAATTCCTGTGTTTTAGGAATGTCTCTCTTTGCCATGAGAAGTCAGGGACTAGGAAGTAACAGCCCAAGCACACTGAAGAGAAAGAAGTGGAAAGGCCTGGAGATGCTTGATTTCTAAAACCTCACTTATTGTCCAAGCGGAAGCGAGAAGGTTTCCTTTTGTCATCCCCATCCTTGTTGACCAGGAAAAGGACAAGATAATGGCCTGACATCTTCTCTGCCAAGGAAACCGACTGGGTTGCACCCATGAAGAAGCAGATAATAACAATGAAGACGAATGTTAAACTCAAGCCCTTGGGGTTGATAGCAATCTGTGACTCCCTACTCCTGTCTCTGGTTTTGGATCGTGATTGCTTGGTGTGCATTCAGCTGTCTGAAATCTCCCCACCCACCAAATGACACTGTCAGAGAAGGAAGGGCCGTTTTGCAGAGGGCTGGGGTGGAGGAGGAGCTGGCGGTATGGAGCTCCGGGGAATGGCATAGCTCAGAATGCTCCCTTTGTCCACCCCTTCGCTGGTGGTGTTTCTCTCTGCGCTGTGTTCCACAACCCCAGAAAGATGTTTCTGACTGCGGATTCTGTAACGCAGTCGTAAGAAGCCACAGAGAGCCTTTGCCTGGCACTTTGCAAGGACTCAAACTGTGTGGGACTAAAAGAAAGCTTTAAAGAGTGAATTGAGAATGGGGGGGTGGGGGGAGGAGTGGGAAGAGAATTGCAGGAAATGACAAAAACAATTAAAAGCTAGTTGGAACCCTGGCATCCTGAGTGCAATTCCCAGCTCTACTCCTCACTCCAGCTTCCTGCTAAGGGGCGTCCCAGGGGCAGCAGGTGATCATTCAAGTAGCTGAGTCCCTACCATGCAGGAGTTCTCAACTTCTGGCTTCAGTCTGGTCCAGTTCTGACTCCCTCTCTCTCTCTCTCTCTCTCTCTCTCTCAAATGAATTTTAAAAATTAAATGAATGGTTGGCGCCGCTGCTCACTAGGCTAATCCTCCGCCTGCAGCGTCTGCACTCTGGGTTCTAGTCCCATTTAGGGCACCGGTTCTGTCCCGGTTGCTCCTCTTCCAGGCCAGCTCTCTGCTGTGGCCCGGGAAGGCAGTGGAGGATGGCCCAAGTCCTTGGGCCCTGCATCTGCATAGGAGACCTGGAGAAGCACCTGGCTCCTGGCTTCGGATCAGTGCAGCGCACCGGCCATGACAGCCATTTGGGGGATGAACCAACAGAAAAGGATGACCTTTCTCTCAGTCTCTCTCTCTCTCTCACTGTCTAAATCTGCCTGCCAAAAAAAAAAAAAAAAAAAAAAAAATTAAATGAATGGGAAATGGAATTAAAAGATACATTTTTTAAAAAATATTAAAGAGCAAATAATAGGCCGGTGCCGCAGCTCACTAGGCTAATCCTCCGCCTTGCGGCGCTGGCACACCGGGTTCTAGTCCCGGTTGGGGTGCCGGATTCTGTCCTGGTTGCTCCTCTTCCAGGCCAGCTCTCTGCTGTGGCCAGGGAGTGCAGTGGAGGATGGCCCAAGTGCTTGGGCCCTGCACCCCATGGGAGACCAGGAGAAGTACCTGGCTCCTGCCATCGGATCAGCGCGGTGCGCCAGCCGCAGCGCACCAGCCGCGGCGGCCATTGGAGGGTGAACCAACGGCAAAGGAAGACCTTTCTCTCTGTCTCTCTCTCTCACTGTCCACTCTGCCTGTCAAAAAAAAAAAAAAAAAAAAAGAGCAAATAATAAGCATTTTTCCTCACTGAGTACAGAGCACACATACTATGTACTTAAAACAGAGTAGGGGTCGGCGCTGTGGCACAGTGGGTTAATGCCCTAGCCTGAAGCGCTGGCATCCCATATGGGCGCTGGTTTGAGACCCGGCTGCTCCACTTCCGATCCAGCTCTCTGCTATGGCCTGGGAAAGCAGTAGAAGATGGCCCAAGTCCTTGGGCTCCTGCACCCATGTGGGAGACCTGGAGGAAGCCCCCAGCTCCTGGCTTTGGATCAGCACAGGTCTGGCTGTTTTGGCCATCTGGGAAGTGAACCAGCGGATGGAAGACTTCTCTCTCTCTCTCTGCCTCTTCTCTCTCTGTCTAACTCTGACTTTCAAATAAATAAATAATTTTAAAAAAATAGTAAAAGGAGGGAAAAAGATTTTCTTAAATTAAATCTTTAGATTGTTGCAATCATAAATTTGTTACAGTCATAATGTAGGGTAAAGAAAAGGGCTCGAGGGTCTAGCATTGTGTTGTGGCAGGTGAAAGCCGCCTGACATGAGCTTCGCATGTAGGCACAAGTTCAAGTCTCAACTGCTCTATTTTCGATCCAGCTCCCTGCTAATGACCTGGGAAAAGCAATGGAAGATGGCCCAAGGACATGGGCCCTTGCACCCACATAGGAGACCTAGAAGAAGCACCTACCTCCTGGCTGTTGCAGCCATCTGGGGAGAGAATCAAGAGGATCTCTCTCTGGCTCTCCCTCTCTCTTTGCAACTCTGACTTTTAAACAAATAAATAAATCTTTATTTAAAAAGGTTTTGGGAGGAGGAGGTTTAAATAAGAGACTCCATTGTCTAGGGAGTTAGTGTTCAAGCAAAATTTTCTAAGACCAGGATCTTATTTAGATCTTTAGGTAGGAATAATTACAGGGAACTGAGTAAGTTTCATCAATGAGCATCACTTATTCAAGAAGCCTATATTAAGCATACACTCCGTGTACTGCAGCATTTTATAAGCATAACTGAGTGTAGCAGAAGTAGGTTTTGATCTGATAATATGATTAAGGAACAAATTGTTTGGTTGAAAAATCAATTGCACTGGCTACCCACAACCTGGTGAGCTTAAAATCCAATTGTTTTTTTTTTTTTTTTCATTTTTTGTTCCTCTCTTGGAATGAGTTTAAAATGTCAAGTTTTTGTCTCAGGAGCAGTAGGG